>NC_050069.1:98940670-99261646 GCF_009764565.3 Dermochelys coriacea
ATCAGTCAAATCATTTTTGCCTGTCAGTCAATATGGTACCATCTTTCACTTTCAGGTTTGAGGTCTTTTTACAAGGTGGACCAAGTGCCTCTTTAATTCCATTATCGGTACCACGAACGTCCCTGCTTTCAAAACAGATCTGAATCTTTTTGGAGAGGTCTTGCCAATACTTTTGGGCACATTTTTTGTCGGCTGTCTGAAATGCAGCCTTACTTGGAAGTTCTAGATAATAAGGTATCCAAGTTCCTCATACAGCTAGTTTCACCTCAAGTGCTCAGGTTATAACAATACAGTGACCTCAAGGTATATACCATTAAAGGGTTTCTGTTGTATTTTTTTTTAATCATTTTAAGTTTACTGAATTACATTTTATTAAACTTAAAACGTTTGTGCAACATCTCAAAGCCTTCTGGGGAGTCATGACCTATCATTTGGGAAACCCTGAGTAGATAAGACATGTAAAACTTACATCAGGTTATATATGAACATTGTACTTTTTTTTTTTTCCTTTTCAGAGATCCTATGAATCCCTTCTTTCAGCCCTGAGGATCCATTTCAATTTCTTTTGCTTCACATTTAATATCTTGAGGAATAATATATGCTTGAAGTCTTGTACTGCAGCTATCATTCTTCTAGCCAGAAAGAGATTTGCTAATGTCCTGTGTCTTGCAAACACTGCTTGTGGAATTTTCATATATTCTAACAACATTTTGGGGGCCCAAAATATGTTGTGATTTTGCACCTGCATACAATGATATTCTGACACATTGTCATTATTTTGTGACATGTTATGCTGAGGCATAACCATTAGTTTGGAGAAAGTGAAGAGTAGCTAGGAACAACTTCATTTGGATTTACTCAATAGATCAAATTACAACATAATTTTTTAGAAAACTTCATCAGATTTAGAGGCTCTGGAATTGAAGTTTACTTGCATATGTAACTGGGTAATTTAAGCCATTATTTCTGAACTTGCATACGTGACTAAATGCAGAGGTTTTACTCAATTTACTAAAACTAAACAAGTGTAAAGCTTGATGATGGTTTAGCTTAGTTTTGCAATTTTTACAGTTTTAGCCCTTACATTACTGTGTTTTCTTGAAAATATTATATAAAAATTATTAAATGTAATATGCATGCAATACTTCGGCATTTACCATAGTATCAGATGTTGACTGAGAACTCTGAGGCTGGCTTTGACTGGATGGAACTCTCCAAAGATTAACAGAGTCATCAAAATCTGCAGAAAGAGGAAATAATAACTAACTTTTGAACTATTCTGTTTTAAGATTTTATTTTATGGGGGAAAAGATAGAGAAAGCATGGAAAGGAAGATGGGTATAATAACCAGGAAAATAAAGTTACTAAGCAAATGAAGGTCACTTACTTGTAACCGGAGTTCTTTGAGAGAAGATCTGCTTATTCCCACTTAGGGGATGTGCCAGCCGGAGGCAGCTCAGACAATGGAACTTTTATTAGCAGTGGCCACAGGAGTGCACATGAGTCCCTCTTAACCCCCTCCCTTGGCATATGCCAATATCTAAGGGCAGGGCTATAAAACTGGGCCTGGTGCTCCAACCACCTCAGTTCCCTCCATCACTTCTCCTAATCCCCAACATCAGTTAGGACTCCAGAAAAGAGAGAGGAAAGGTGAGCAGGGAATGAAAAATGCCAAATATTATGTCACCAACAATACACTGTATGGTATTACAGAAGGCTTTCCTTTGAGGTCTCCCATGAAAATAATTACCAAACCCAATTCTGCTTAGCTTTGTTAAGCACGAGGCTGTATGGTTACATATAAAAAATACTAAAAATTGCAGCAGTAAAATCCAGTAAGTGTCCAAGACAGGTTTTGGTTTTTCTTCCCTTAGAAACAGATATTTTGCACCTTGGGTAAACTTCTTTCAAGTCACTGTAGAGTGTAAGTAAAGAAAATACATCAAACACTAAGAATTAATTAATTAATAGAATTAATTAATAGAATAGTTAAGGAAATCTAGATAGGATAAGCCAAGAAGAACCTATTGTGAGAAATGACAAAGAAATGTAATGTGAGGAAGTGTAGTAAGTCAACAGTAACCTTAAAATGATTTTAGACAAAGATTTTCCAGAACTATGTTTCTGATTGAAGAGCATCTTTCTGTGGTATAGAACAGTTCTAAATACATTAATTTAAGGGTGCTGTCCCACTGGAAATTAGCTCAAGGAGTAGTAATTTCAAGGTGATGTATAATCATTTCACTGCTAAGATCCTAGCCATGCATTCTCTGAGTCTGTGCAATGCTGTAGTAAAAAAAAGATACTATATCAAACCTGGTTTCGGACAACCTATATATGGTTTTGGACAACCTATATATGGAGTCATAGCTAATTCTCCTCTCCTGTCTTGCATCAGTATGAGTTCAATCATTCACCCACTGAGGACAAAGAAAATTTATTTCCATAGGTGCTGAATAATATCCTATATTCGCCACACAACATTCCTTGATATGTAATATATCAGAGTAAGTCTGAATAGCACCACTCTGTTAAGAGTCCCTGTGGAGGTGCCTTAAGACACACAAGTTGTGTTTTCTCAAGAGGCTATAAAGGCCGCTTCGCTTTAAAGAACCGGCCACATATTCAATGCCTCTCTGAGCTTTCTCATTGCTATTGTACTGCAAAGTCACACCTCTTAAAAGTTAAAGTATTTTCCCATCATCTTTACCTTTTGCAGGAAGATGGACTGGATGATCTAACAGGTATTTTCCATTTATAACTTCTATGAACACATACACAAAATACATAAATTGTCTCTAGGATACTGGAGTAGATGAACTGAAATTTTCATTCTTACATCTTTAAGAGACCAATAATTCTAACTTTATAACACACACAACTTTAAGTATACATTCAATTTAAAATGACAGTTGCAATGAATAAAAACGACGTTCTGTAAAAACACATACAGGTGAATTCCAAGCTAGAAGAGCATTTGGCTTAAAAAAATATCACTGAAGTTATAAATAATGTCACTTACCATTTATGCCATTTTTCTCAGCCAGGCAGCTGTCTCCCACAAAACAATTCAAATCAAATGTGTATCGACCTAGGTAACAGCGCTTCACCATCTGATTCAAATGTTCATAGAAGTGGCAATGATATAATAGAGCCTGAAGGGCAGGTTTTCCTATCTGAGACAGACCAGACTCTTCATCATGTACACAAGGCCCCTGAGGAAACAAGGGTAATCAAAATGTATTTCTTTACAGGAATCTACATTACAAAACATACTCCCCCGTGGGGGAAACAAAGCCCAAAACTTTTCTATACAGTCTATCTGAAGAAAAGTCTCACCATATAAATCATATTTAACTAAAACAAACAAATATGTTCTGTATCATGGCAACATGTTCAGTCACACATTGTATGGGTTTGTAAGTATTCATCACAAACGAATGCAGTTTTAGGACTTTTTTGTAAATCACAAGTAGTTAATAAAAAGACTGGTTGTTTCAAAATAACTTAACAGTTAAAAATCTAGACTTCTGGTGGCTAATTATAATATAAATATGAATCTCAATCTGTGCTTGATCCTGTATAGATCATCAAAATAGCTTTACAATAAGCCTCTAGAAAGTTGTAATAATTTCTCATTTAATTCTATTCATGAATAGCGACTGACAGTTCATTTCAAAGACGAAAAAGGTGCAGCTTTGAGCAAAGCTACAGTTGCTATAAATAACTTAAGGAATCTTAGAAATCTTGGCTCAGAAGCCAATAGATGCTGCTGCTAAACCATGCACTGAGAGGGCATACGCTACAATGCACTGTGACAAAGCTCTGTCCTTGCCTCTGTGGGTCCCGCGTTTCCTGGTGGATTTCGCTAGCCTCAGAGGCTCACTGTGACCCTCCACGTAACCCTTCTTTCTCTAGAGACAGGGGTCACAGTCTACTGAGCCATTTTCATCATAAGCCAGCGAGGGAGGTGAGGAGAAGTTATCCTTCCTTGCACAGTCTCTGTTGTCTCCCAGTCTCAGTGATTAATCAGGGGCAAAGGTGGAGGGGGGGAGCCCAGGCCCACCCTCTACTCCAGGCTCCAGCCCAGGGACCTTAATACTATCAGCTATGGTAGCTGACCTTTTAGAAACATGACATGTACAATTCCCTGGGCTATTCCCCCACAGCAGCCCTCACTTCCTCAAGCTCCACTTCACCCTTACCTCAGGGCCTCCTTCCGTGTGCCTGATATGGTGTGTACTACTCAGCCTCTCCAACCGCGCAATTTCTTCTCACAGCTCCTGACATGCACACCCACCTGACTGACTGGGAGGCTTTTAACTAGTTTCAGCCAGCCCCCGATTGGCTTCAGGTGTCCCAATCAACCTAGCCTTCTCCCTGCCTTCTGGAAAGTTCTTAATTGGCCCTACGTGTCTTAATTGACCTGGAGCAGCTGCCATTTCACTTATCCTGGTACCAGGGATTTGTTTAGCCTGGAGCTAATCTATCTATCTCCCACTACTCTTCCATAGCCATCTGGCCTTGCCCCATCACATATCCCCCCCTCTGCTCAACACCATAGAGTTGGGCAACTTGGGACGCCAGACAGTATGCTCGTGACAGACCGTCAGCATTGCCATGGTGGCATCCATCCCTGTGCCATATGTGGAACTGGAATGGTTGGAAGGATAAGAACCACCTGGTGACTCTTGCATTCTTTTCCTTATTCCGCTGCATCCACTGGAGGGGTGCATGGTCCATCACAAGAGTAAATCGCCGGCCTAACAGGTAATAACACAGTGTCTTCATAGCCTATTTGACAGCAAGGCATTCTCTCTCGACTACTGCGTATTTCTGTTCTCTTGGGAGCTTTCTGCTTAGGTAGAGGATCGGGTGTTCCTCTTCCCCCACCATTTGTGACAGAACTGCTTCCAACCCCACCTCGGAAGCGTCTGTTTGTAAAATAAATTCCCTGTTAAAGTCCGGGGCTATGAGTACAGGGTCATTACAGAGGGCCGTCCGAGGGTCTGTAAATGCCCCCTCTGCTGCGTCGGTCCACTTTACCATGTATGGACCTTGGGCCTTCACCAGGTCTGTTAGGGGACTTGCCCTAGTGGCGAAGTGGGGAATAAACCGTCGGTAGTAGCCTACCATGCCTAGGAATGCACGGACCTGCTTCTTTTGGGTCGGCCGGGGCCAGTTTTGAATTGCCTCTAGCCTATTCGTTTGGGACTTCACTATGCCCCTTCCCACAATATATCCCAGGTACCTAGCCTCTGCTAGCCCTATGGCGCATTTAGCGGGATTAGCAGTGAAGCCAGCCCACCTTAAGGAGCGCAGTACTGCCTCAACTTTCTCCAAGTGGGTTCCCCAGTCTGGCGTATGGATGATGACATCATCTAGATATGCAGCTGCATAACTAGTATGGGGGCGCAGCAGCTTATCCATGAGGCACTGGAATGTGGCTGGGGCCCCATGTAGCCCAAAAGGGAGGACGGTGTACTGGAATAGCCCATCCGGGGTGGAGAATGCTGTCTTTAGCTTCTTTGGTCAGAGGAATCTGCCAGTACCCTTTTGTCAGATCCAGTGTAGTCAAGAATCCTGCACTACCCAGTCGGTCAACCAGTGCGTCGATGTGTGGTATGGGGTATGCATCAAACTGGGATATTTCATTCAGTTGGCGAAAGTCATTACAGAATCTCAGGTACCGTCAGGTTTAGGCACTAGAACAATTGGACTGGACCGCTTACTGTAAGATTCTTCAATAACCCCAATTCTAACATTTTCTTTACTTTGGCCTTGATTTCCTCTCTTTTGGCTGCTGGAATTTGGTAGGTCTCAATGTTACCTTGCTCCGGGAATCGTGCGGATATGGTGATAGGTCTCAGTCGTCCGCCCTGCTTTTGTAGAGAACACATCTCTGTTGCGATTAATCGTGTCGGCTGCCTTGATCTTTTGGATCGGCGTCAAGTCGGATGATATCCTCACTTGCTCGCGTAAGTTATCCTCCTGGGGAAGAGTCTCCTGCATGACTAAGCATGCCTCTCGATCGTGCCAAGGTTTTAGAAGATTGATGTGGTAAATTTGCTCCGATTTCCGATGGCCTGGCTGTTGCACCTTATAGTTCACCTCTCCCACGGCTTTGATTATTTCGTAGGGTCCCTGCCACTGGGCCAACAGTTTACTTTCTGCTGTGGGCACCAGTACCATCACCCGATCCCCTGGTTGGAACCGTCGAAGCTTCGCTTGGTGGTTATAATGGGTTCGTTGGGTCTCCTGTGCTCTCTCCAAGTGTTCCTGTACAATGGGCGTAACTCAGGCTATCCGATCTCTCATCTGCAGTACATGCTCAACTATGTTCCTTCCGGGATTTAGCTCCTCCTCCCAGGCTTCTCTGGCTATATCCAATATGCCCCAAGGGTGGAGCCCATATAGTAGTTCGAATGGAGAGAAACCCGTGGAAGCTTGTGGAACCTCCCAGATGGCGAACATGAGGTAAGGCAAAAGGGTAACCCAATTTTTCCCATCCCGGCTCACCACTTTCCTGATCATGGCCTTGAGGGTCCTACTGAACCTTTCCACAAGGCCATCTGTTTGCAGGTGGTATACAGAGGTCCGTAGGGCTTGTACGGAGCATTGTATGGAGCAATGAACAGATCTTTCATCAACTTGGACATGAAAGGTGTCCCTTGATCAGTCATTATCTCCTTGGGTAGCCCAACCCGGGCAAAGATCGCTCCTAAGCTATTGTCTTGGAAGCTGTGTTGCACAGGGAAACAGCTTCCGGGTACCGGGTTGCATAGTCCAGTACAATCAGCACATGCTGGGGGCCTCGAGCTGTCTTCTCTAGGGACCCTACCAGATCCATGGCTATCCGTTCGAAAAGAACCTCTATAATTGGAAGAGGTACCAAAGGAGCCCGCAAGTGCGGGCGAGGGCTATGTAACTGACACTCCGGCCAAGAGGTACAGTATCGCCGGACATCTTCATGTACTCCTGGCCAGAAGAACCTCCGCAGGATTCATGTCTGGGTTTTCTCTACCCCTAGGTGTCCTCCAAACAGGTGACTGTGGGCGAGACTCGATATGGCTTTTTGATGTTTTCGTGGCACCAGAAGTTGTTGCATCTCTTGCTCCTGCATTTGCACCACGCGGTACAGGAGATCTTTCTTCACTATAAAGGTTCGGGACCCCGTACCTTCCCATCCACGGGTATCCCATCGATCTCGGCCACCTCTTTCCTGGCGTTATATCTGGGGTCCTCTGCCTGGTCCCGCCCAAAAGTCTCTCTCCCGGGACTAACCTGCCCAAGCTCCCGGGGCAGCTTCTGGTTCACCTTCTGTGGTGGAAGTTTCTCTGTTGGCTGCTCGCGTCCATCTGCCTACTAGGGAGGTCTTCTGGCCCTGGGTCAGAATCCGGGTTCCCAAGGCCTTCGCGGCCTTCCTCTCTTTTTTTGTCTTCTGGGTCTTTTGGGGGGCTGAGAACAGATCCTGAGATTGGGATACCCTGTCCTCCCTCCAGCCTCTCCGGGGGGAGTAAATTATTAAACCTTGGATAGTCCCTCCCAATGACTACAGGATATGGGAGTTTAGGAACTACACCCACGGTTGCCTCAATGAGGTTCCCTGAACCTCTGTCTCCACTGGGATGGTGGGGAAATGGCTCACAGCCCCATGCATGCATGTCACTGCTACGCGTTTGGCTTGTAGCAGCTGACTATTTTTACCAGCTTACCCGATATGAGGGTGATAGCACTCCCAGAGTCCACAAGCGCGGTAGTCTCTGCTCCATTTATCCTCACTGGCCTGGTGTAATTATGCGGGGCTAATGCGACCCCGATGAGGTGGATAAGGGAGCATGGGACCTCCCAATCCCCCAAGTTACATTGCATAGGCTCCTCGGTGCTGGACACTGTGCTGCTATGTGTCCCCACTCCCCACATGCATAACATCTATAATTGCTTTTAATCACTCTCCTATCCCGGGGGTTAGGGAGTTTAGTCCTGGGGCTCCCCCAACTCAGGCCAATTCCTTCCTTCTGGGGTCCCTGCTGGTTTTCAGCCCTCCCCTTCCACCTAGGACTCCCCGGGGGTTTGGCTGCCCAACCTTCCAGGGTTGGGGTCGGGTGCTTGCTTCGAAAGGGGCCTTCCTTGGGTAGTCGGGTCAGTTCCCTGGCTCTCATCCATCTTTCTACCAGTGTGATCATCTCGTCATACGTGGATGGATCGTTCTGGCCTACCCATTTGCGGCGATCTGGCGGCAGTCCCCGCATGTAATGGTCTATGACCAGGGTCTCCAAAATCTCCTCCGGCCTGCACACCTCGGGCTGTAACCACTTCCATGCAAGGTGTATGAGGTCAAATAGCTGGGACCTCAGGGATTTGTTCTCCTGGTATTTCCACTCATAGAACTTCTGGCCCCTTACTGTTGCCTTTACCCCTAATTGTGCTAGGATCTCTGCCTTCAGACGGGTATAGTCAGTGGCATCCAAGTCAAAGTAGGCCTTCTGGGCCTCTCCACACAAAAAAGGGGCGAGAATGCTGGCCCACTGCTCCTGGGGCCACGCCTCATGCTGAGCAGTCCTTTCAAATGAGAGGAGATAAGCCTCTACGTTATCTCCTGACGTCATCTTTGGCAGACAACCAATGGCCCTCAGGGTTCGTGTCCGGTTGGACCCCCGGGCCTGGGTGGTGAGGATCTTCAGCTGGTCCACCACCTCTCTCAAGAGGGAACGGTCTTGGGTCGCCTGGCTCATCAATAATTGATTGGTTTCCTGCTGTAGTCGCATAGACTCCTGTTGTGCCATTGCCTGAACCCGGGTGACCTCCTGCTGGGCTGCCGTGGCTTGTACCAGAGCTCTTACCACCTCCTCCATTGTGGTATAAAGCAAACAAATAAAAAACAAAAACAAAAAATCCAAAACCCCAGTGCACTTTTTTTTTAAACCTCTTTCTTCCGCCACACTGTGAACAAAGTCCCACTCCTGACACCAGTTGTGACAAAACTCTGTCCTTGCCTCCATGGGTCCCACGTTTCCTGGTGGATTTCGCTAGCCTCAGAGGCTCACTGTGATCCTCCACGTAACCCTTCTTTCTCTAGAGACAAGGGTCACAGTCTACAGAGCCATTTTCATCATAAGCCAGCGAGGGAGGGAGGGAGAAGTTATCTTTCCTTGCACAGTCTCTCTTGTCTCCCAGTCTCAGTGATTAAATGGGGGCAAAGGTGATGGGGGGGAGCCCAGGCGCACCCTCTACTCCGGGTTCCAGCCCAGGGACCCTAATAGTATCAGCTATGGTAGCTGACCTTTTAGAAACATGACATGTACAATTCCCTGGGCTACTTCCCCCACAGCAGCCCTCACTTCCTCAAGCTCCACTTCACCCTTACCTCAGGGCCTCCTTCCGTGTGCCTGATATGGTGTGTACTACTCAGCCTCTCCAACAGCACAACTTCTTCCCACAGCTCCTGACATGCACACCCACCTGACTAACTGGGAGGCTTTTAACTAGTTTCAGCCAGCCCCCGATTGGCTTCAGGTGTCCCAATCAACCTAGCCTTCTCCCTGCCTTCTGGAAAGTTCTTAATTGGCCCCAGGTGTCTTAATTGACCTGGAGCAGCTGCCATTTCACTTATCCTGGTATATAAATCCAGGGATTTGTTTAGCCTGGAGCTAATCTATCTATCTCCCACTAATCTTCCATAGCCATCTGGCCTTGCCCCGTCACAGCACATAATACTCATTACCGAGAAAGTTCCTTACTTTTAACAATAAAAATAATATTAAGAGTTCAGGGATAACAGCAGATCCACTAAAGGACATTGCACCTTCACAGCACTCTAATGTACTTAATTTCTCTGCCCCTAAACATAAGTATCCTGAACAAATTAAACACTGATTGAGGCTACCAGAAACACTAAGATGTACCCATTCATTCCAATCCAATAAGAAATATAAACCTATTTAGAAAATAAAATATACTGAACAGTAAGAGAATATCTGACACAGATAAATAAATATAAGGATACAAGGAGGGATAGGGAATGATTTTAAAGCCAAGAAGTTTCTAAAAGACTCATTTTTAGGCAGTGAATTTAGAAAAAAATAAATCTGAAGACTTGTGTTACACCTTTTGAGAAAGACTTAACAGGACTGTTTCCAATCTAAGACTATTATAATGACTTCTTAGATTAAAAATATTTTCCCAACGTGATATGTAATGAACTTAACATTCAACTAGATTTCACTAGACCTAATTTGAACTTACTGTAAAAAATAATTAAGAATTACTTGACAATGGAACTCACACAGAGTAACGTTCAAACAAAGCACATTACAAGAAAAGCTTACTCAGAAAAGAAGTTCTAATAGCAGTTCACATTGCTTTAAGAGAAACTATTGTAAAAATTCCTTGAAAGAAAACAACTTGCCATTGGTGGTAGCTTTATTTGGTATATGAAAGGCATGGAAGTTGATTCATAGCCCATTTAAGTCAATGGAAAGAGTCCTGTCACCATCAATGGGACTCAAATCAGGCCAACGTATCAATTTCGGCAGAATTTAAGCTTAACTGGAAGAAAAACAAGTGGGTAACAAACTAGAAGGACAAAGTGTACTCTGGGTTATAAAGTTATTCTGAGTGAAAACCCAGCAGTACCTTTTCTTCTTTTTAGTGTGCGTAATGTAGCATCAATACATAACAGTGCAAATAATCAACATTTGCCTTTTGCACCAATTGAAACACAATAAGAATGCAACAATAAGAATGCAACAGTTACTTCGACAAACACTTCTGTGCTTTGTATAAATTGATGAGTTACAGGGTTGCACTCCATATGCACAGAGCTATCAGCACTATGCATTAATTATATCAACCACAACTTCTGCATAATCAGGGAATTTTTCAGACAATACATGTGATGACTGAGTTCTAGTTTTGATATACAGAGATGCCTGTGCCAGTTTAAATATCCTGTGCCAAGCCATTCATGGCCACAGGGATAAAAAGCACTGAAGTCTTTCACCAATTATGTTCACAGCATGTACTGACTTCAACAACTTGAGATAACATACTGTGTTGTGATCCAACAACATCAAATTACATGGGTTGATTTTTACTGATGGCAAAAGTTTGTTATGCCATTTTAAAGACACAGAGCTTGCTGCCATCAAAAAAAAATAACTACACTAACTATGCAATAAACATTACCATCCAAAATCTGGGCTGCATTCTCTATTAACAACCTTTTAAATGTTTGCCCCAGGAATAAAAATCTTAATGCACTGCATGCCTATGACACTTTTCCCTACTATCCTCCATATTCCTTGTGTCAGCTTTTCTTTTGAACGTTCTTGTGATAGATGGTTTACAGATAAATCACCTTACACTTGACACCAAGGAGAGGAGGAAGCTATATTTTTTCCCAGTACAAAGTTTAATCCTGGTAGTAATTTTACATTTTAAATTGGTGTCTTGACTCTCTACTGTATTAACTCAACCAGCTACCTTGAAATCTTGTTTGATAATATCTTTCAGCGTGAATACTTAAGTGACAAACGACATTTCAGCTAAATTGCATTTCTTAATAAGAATTACTTTGACTCAAATCAGTACTAGTAGAAGTTACAAATTCATTACACCTCATTTGGAATATTGTGCTTTGATTCTTTCACACCTTACTTTTAAGCCTTTGAAACTTCTTTTATAAAAAGACAAAAGCATCTTTGTGAAAACCTTTGTAACCAATATTAAAATGTTACAATGGCTACCTCTTGCAAATGTCTTCATATTATAATTCTCAACTCTCTAAGGGCTTGTCTACACTTGAAATGCTGCAGCTGTACCGCTGTAGCTCTTCAATGTAGATGCTACCTATGCCAATGGGAGGGGTTCTTCCATTGGCATAGGTAATCCATCTCCTCAAGAGGAGGTAACTAGGTAGATAGAAGAATTCTTCCATCAAGCTAGATCTGCCTACTCTGGGGGTTAGATCAGCTTAATTATGTTTCTCAGCAATGTCTATTTTTTCACAACCCTGAGTGATGTAGCTTGGTCAACCTAACTTTTTAGTGTAGACCAGGCCTAAAAGTACATCAGCTAAATTTAACCATCCTGTACAAAGACTTAAACAGGGGCCAGATTTGAGGGTCTACCTTCATGTCTCCTCTCCTAAAAGCAGTAGTGAAATGAAGTGGATTTGGTTTTGGATACACTACAATGATAGTATTCTGGCCTCCACAGATAAGAGATAGGAATGTTCTCCTCAATCCTTGTTGATCCTCTTGTGAGGTGCCATCTGTATGTGCCTCAAAAAAGGAGTCTTGCAGGGTCCCTCTGATAGCATTTCAATTTCATTCCTGAGATATAGGCAGAATTTCCTGCAGATCTGGTGCAGACAAGGAAGGCTATGTTTATGCAGAATGAGAAACAGGTACTGATGAGGGCATTGGTACCAGAGTGTACCAGTTATTAGCACCAGTACTAATGTTCTTTTCGCAACTTCCAAAAGAGAAGTGCTGCACATATGGCTACATGAGTAATTGAAGAGGGCCACCATATGATGATGTGTGGATTTGAGGCAAAGGAAGAGATTTGGTGTCTTGTGTTTGAGTCAGGATTCTCAAAACAGAGAAATCAAAGATGTTAGCAGAATCTAAACTTTTGAGAGGTCCAAGTTAAATTGGTGTCATGACATCCGGATCTGGAGGAGTGTAGAGAAGAGGCAACAGCACTGCTGTCTATGTCTTCAAAGCACTTGTGGGTCAGAGTACAGAAGAGGAGAGAAATGGCACTTCCTCTTTTGTATTCTGTTTTTGCCTCTCTTGTGGGGCCATATGCTTCCTCTTCTCCTTTTTATCCAAATGGGTCCTGAGCAGGCTTGTGGTGCTGCAACAGAGGAGTCAGTGCCAGACAGGTTCAATGGTTCAAAATAAGGAGTAGATGCTCAGATGGACTCTTCTCCAGTATCACCAAGGCTACTGAGAACTTAATACGCAATCCTGGTTTGTTCTTTGATTCTATTTTAAATTTAGCCAGGGGTGTTGGGTAAGGGCTTTGCTCTAAATATAAGGCCAAAGAGATTCTGGTTTCAAGCCAGTAACAAAAGGCAGCACTGAAGCCAAAGTGGAAAGTGTATCTTGGGTTGTATGTAACAAGACGCTGGCACGGAGGCTGGTCTCTGCACCCTCAATGAGCCCATCAGAGTACCAGGCTATATACATTGAGAACTAGATGGGACTGAAGCCTCAAGCATCTCTCTCTCTTATGGCACAGCAAGTAAAGGCATATAAACTGCATAGTGACTTTCCAAGTAGGTCTCACCCAGCCACGGAAGGCACTGAATGCGAGTGTCTCTTTTTGATATGATCACCAGGTAGGAAATGTACCTCTTGAAGTCCTTATGTGGTTCTGGGCTCAAAATGGTCATGTTAAGGGGTTAAGACACCTGGGAAAACGGAAGAACTCTACATTGTGCCACTCTAAATATTTACGAGAAAATCTTGCTCTAGGATAAGGGAAGGTCTAGTCTGAGAACACAAAGGCTGCTTACTCTCTGTGATGCTGTCGAAGAACTGAGGAGGTTGAAGGGTGCACTCCCTCAACAGAGAAGGGAAAGGACATCACCCTCATGCAAGGCCTCTCATGCACCCACTAAGGAGCATGGCTTTTCAAGGCAGTTCCACATCTCAACACCAGGCATACCATATCCCACAAGCTGGAATGTACAGAGGCTCTTTAAATTTTAAAAGAGCGACCAAGGTTATTTACACAGCATGATGCTCACCCTTTTTTTGGAAGGGGTTGGGGGTAAAAAATGACGATTTTGTTTCCACCTACTGATACTTTTAAGATGTTTTATAATGTATTAAAATATATGCCCAAAGAGGTATTTTCCCCCATCTAAGTAATATCACATTCTGAGTCTGTCCAAAAGAAATTACTAATATGTCTCAAGGAATCTGAATTACTCATGTTATGTAATATCACAAATATAAATGGAGACTATCAGCTGCACTTTGTATATTGCATTCCATATAGTTAAACAAAAAGATATTTTTCTCTCCAATTCTAACTGAAAACATGAAAAGAATATGAATATTCATATTTTTCTCTTGAAAAATACTTGAATCAGTTCTGACAGCTACACAGAATGATTTCTTTCACTTATACTTACATGCAATAAATATCTGAGGATGCAAAATTACTTTAATTTCAATTAATCTACTTCTACCACATGGACTTTTCTTACTAAAATGTAGTCACCCACCTGCCAAGCACAATCTTTCACTTCTTCAGTTGGCATTGGGATTACAAGAAGGTTCTGAAGAATAAATGCAGCCTAAAAAAAAGAAATGAAAGCATTGATACTGCCATCTTGCTGCAGCAGCTAAACAAAGCAAAGTAACCAGATCCAACAGAACTCTAAAAGCAAAAGCATAGGTCAAATTGATATGTTAATCAGCAAGTCCCCCCTCTGACTTAAATATTCCTGAGGCTGTTTCAAATTTCAAGCTTCTAGAAAGTTTAAAAAGCACACAGTCATCTTAAAAATCACAAACACCTAAAACTATTCTAACAAAGACATTAGAGGAAAAAAATCCTTTACTTTGGGAAACTGAAAGCATTTTGTACAGCAGTTTAACTGTTTTCCTAGTATAATGTTTGTGTAGATTTTACAGAGCAGCTGTAAAGAAAAATATTTTAGAAGAACACGGAAATGTGATTGTAAACACGTCAAAAAAGGCACAGGAAGTCTGGGGCAGGTGTAGTAACAAACTACTTTAAACTTAAAAAAGAATGAGTAGATTTCAAGTTGACTCTTTAAGACACTGCACTTCAGCAAAGTCCTGCAACAATGACCCTCAGTGCATTTATGTGCTTGACTATTTTTGTTTATATTGTAAGGTCATTGGTGCAGGACAGTGTCTTTCTTTTTTTGTGCTGCACCAAACACATGCTGCCACACAAACAACACAGTGCCAATGCCACTTAAGTTTTCCCCTTTAAATACCTAGGGCATATTTTAAACAATGTGTTCAATGATAAAATGTGAAATAATTCTATCTAGTGTCATTGAATCATTTTAAAAAATACAATAAAAGATGATCCCAACAGCTCTATGATGATGTGAGCATTAAGTTTTACAATATGAGAGGTTTAAACTCTTTTAAAGCTTTTTTTGTGCAGCAATGCTCACAAGTAGTTTTATTTGGAATAGGTAATTTATTAAGTAAATGTTTGGCTGAAGTGTTTTTTAATGTCTTAAAACTCAGTTATAAAGCTTGAATCTAACTACATCTTGGTTGCACTGTGATCACTGAAGCAAACTGAAAAGACATTTACAGATGTTATTTTGAACTCTTTCAACACAATTAAAAGATATAAACGATTGGCTGAACATTCCTAGCTCTATTTCTCAACAGAAGGTGACTCATGCAGTTCAAAGCTTTATTATGGCTACAGGGAAAACAGAGAAGGAAAATTACTATTTCATTTTAAATTGAGAAGTGTGTTACATTAAATTCATAAATGGTTCACAGATTCACCCGTTTGGATGAGAGTGTGTCTAGCTCTGAGCTGAGATATCAGAACAAATCTAGATTCATTTCAAGAAGGCTGAATTTCTTAATGCCTATTTTGCTTCAGCCTTCACTAAAAAAGTTAATGCTGACCAGATACTCAACACAATTAATATTAACAAGAGAAAAGGAACACAAGCGAAAATAGGGAAAGAACAGGTGAAAGTATGTTTAGGTAAATTAGATGTAATCAAGTCAATACCCTGCTGAAATTCATCCTGGGGTATTTAAGGGACTAGCAGAAGCAATTTTAGAACCATTAGTAATTTATTTTTGAGAAGTCATGAAGGTCGGTGAGGTCCAAGAAGACTGGAGAAGGACAAACATAGCACCTATCTTCAAAAAGGGGAACAGACATCCAGAACATTATAAACCAGTCAGTCTAACTTTTATACCTGGAAAGAAACTGGAACAAAATATTCAACTATCAATGTGTAAGGACCATGTGGCTAGTAGGGTTACAAGGAATGGCCAGCATGGATTTGTAAAGAAGAAATCATAGCAAACCAACCTAATTTCTTTCTTTGACAGGGTTACAGGCTTAAGGAATAAGGGGAAGCAGTAGACCTGATACATCTTGATTTTAGTAAGGCTTTTGACACAGTCCCACATGATATTTTTATGAGCAAATCGGAGAAATACTATCAAGATTATAAGATGGGCGCAAAATTGGTTGACAGACTACACTCAGAGTAGTTATCAATGACTCACTACCAAACGCAGGGCATATCTAGTAGTGTCCCACAGGGGTTAGTATTGGGTCTAGTACTATTCAATATTTTCATTAATGAATGGATAATGGAGTGGAGAGTAGGCTTATCAAATTTGTGGATGACACCAAGCTCAGAAGGGTTGTACGCACTTTTGAGGATAGGATAAGAATTCAAAATGACCTTGACAAATTAGAGAACTGATGTGAAATCAACAAGGTGAAACTTAATAAAGACAGGTGATAGCTACCGATGTGCAAGTGGTCTCGAACTGCAGAGGATTAAGATTCTAATTTATAATCTGTAGCACATATATGTCACTTATTACCAATAACTATTTTGATACACTTTTCTGTCTAATAAAAGAAAAATACAGTTTAATGTGCAAAGTGAAGTAATGAGCATAAAGTGAACCCAACCTTTACTTTCTTTTAACATGGAGAAAAGCAGACAAGAAAAGCCTCTGCATTATATACCATATCAAAATGAACTTAAAACAATTTGCAGTTTAGAATTCAAGATGCTTTAAAAATGTATAGCAAGAATGGCTAGAGATTATTCTTATAAGGTTAAATAAAGTAACAGCAGACAATATCTTTGTACGCAACTCATTATTTTTATGACCCCACTGAGAGTAGCATATACTTCTGCTTTACATTAGTAGTCATGTCTCTGGCGCTTTTCAAGCGAATGCTAAGACAAGACAAGAAAAAGATGTATTTCATTAGGTAGCATTTAACTTACAAGGCTGCAGGAATGTTGTGCCACCTGAGAAAGTCTTGGAAGCTTTCCTCTCAGTAACAGCTTACAAAGGAAGCATCTTGTACTATTTTTCCCCCCTTCATACATTCATAAGAGAAATGTGTATTCATGGACAATAGGAGCACAAACAAAGACATACCTCTCTGCGTACCATGCTACATTCTGACTGGTCCAGAAGAATGTTTATCACTGTTCCCCATAACCCTCCTGAAATGTTCTGACAGCTGTCTGCTAAAGCAATGCATCCTAATTCAAGAGATGTAAGAGCTGATCCGATTCCAAGGGAGGTGAACCTTACCTGGAACATTTTAGCAAGAAAGAAGCTGCATTTCATTGTATGAAATGTTAATATTTCATAATTAATTCTTAAACCTTTATAATAAAGCATGCAGTCTTCATTATCTCTAAATTCTCTTGAACAGCTACTAATGAATTACTTGTATTATCATAGAAGAGAATATAAAAGACCGACAACATAGCTTTCAGTATTTGGATGAGAGAATTCTCTCCACCTAACGAACGGATCAGGCATGTCTACAAAGCTGAAAACATGTGTGAATATCTTTAAGTGGTCTCAGAGCTGTGCACACCTCTATTTTTGTAACCCTATATAAAAGGAGCATTTTTCTGTATATATATTTTCATTAACAAGTATAAATATTAACTACTCAGCAGGAAAATGGATGCAGATGCCTTATCTAAAGCCTACAAACATCTGTACATAAGTCATATGAAAGAACAATACCTGAATATTCTTTTTAATTATAAATGACACCACTATTTAAACTAGACTTGAAACCTCGCTGATTAAAGCTGTTTATACACTGTTTTTGTAAGTAGTTTACTATGACCATATCCCTGACTAAATATGGAGAATGAGTTGTTCATGAACACCTTGTTACCCAAACTGTAAAATACAAAATACCCCCTCATATAGTTTCACTACACATCTGACCTCTCAGTACAGATATGCTAAACATTCGTATGCCCCTTCATGCTTCGGCCACCATTCCAGAGGACATGCTTCCATGCTGATGATGCTCATAAAAAAATAATGCATTAATTAAATTTGTGACTGAACTCCTTGGGGGAGAATAGTATGTGTCCTGTTCTGTTTTACCTGCATTCTGCCATAAATTTCATGTTATACCAGTCTCAGAAAATGATCCGACACATGTTCGTTTTAAGAACAGTGTCACAGCTGATTTGACAAAATGCAAAGAAGGTACCAATGTGAGATTTATAACAGCACTCGACCCAAGGTTTAAGAATCTCAAGTGCCTTCCAAAATCTGAGAGGGACGAGATGTGCAGAATGCTTTCAGAAGTCTTAAAAGAACAACACTCCAATGCGGAAACTACAGAACCCAAACTATCAAACAAGAAAGTCAACCTTCTGCTGGTGGCATCTGACTCAGATGATGAAAATAAATATGCGTCGGTCCGCTCTGCTTTGGATCGTTATCGAGCAGAACCCATCATCAGCATGGACACGTCTCTGGAAAGGTGGTTGAAGCATGAAAGGACATAAGAATTTTTAGCGCATCTGGCATGTAAATATCTAGTGGCTCCAGCTACAACAGTGCCATGCAAATGCCTGTTCTCACTTGCAGATGACACTGTAAACAAGACATGGGCAGCATTATCTCCTGCAAAGTTTTTTAATTTTTTTAATCGCTTGACAGCCCTAGAAGATAGGGATTCGTTTTAAGATGCTTTGACAGAAACATTCTAACAGCGATTATTCTTTAGAATACTTTTTTAAAACACACATTTAAAATTATGACAAGTTAGTTAAGTCTCAATATTAAACATAATTTTTAGATTTGTAATACATTTGTTTCTTAAACTTGGAGCAACAGTTTTACGCCAGAATACACTAACCTCAGGATCTCTATCTACCCATAATGGAACTAGCCATGCCAGACCAAGCCGAGAAGGAACCTGTTCTTCACTTTTATCGTAAGGCAAGAACCAGAGAGACACCCAGTCCTGATCAGAAAAAAAAAAAAAAAATGAAAAGGATTAGTTTCAAATAAACTCTGCCCTCCAACTATATAAGCTATTTTTTCCCCCTTTATTTCAGTACAAAGCACAAGTATTGTATGGCAAAGATTCTGGAGGCAAAATGTAAAGCTTAACAATATTACTGTATGGTATAAAACACTTTTTGCATTATAAACAGAATTAAAATTTAAAATGTACTTGTCTAAGACAAGACTATTGTCTTAATATGGTATAATGATTTCTAAATTAACAAAGAAAAATAAACGTTGAGCTAAGAGGAAAGGGTCACAGCTTAATTCTATCGATTAGCTGCACAAGTGAGAAGTGCTATCCAAGACACTAACTTTACTACCCTTGAACTGTGTAGCACTTTACTTCACCAGGAGCCCCCTTGATTTTATTGGGGCTATTTCCAGAGTAAAATACAATGCAATATGAGTAGCATAATTAAATACATCTGCTATTTTCACCCATTGTGAACTAATTTTTTTTCAGTCTTAACAGAGAGCATTCCTATACTCTATTTTAGTCTCCCAAAATGAATTATAGTAAAATTCTGGCATTGCTTTTAGCCAGTTTAAGCTCAGGACCATGATTTCCACCTGACTCTTAATCCTAAAAAACTGAAATTTGCAGAATATGGTCACAAGCACATTTGGACGTTACATTATGAGGATTTAATTAAAGAAAATGAAACCATACTCATTAGTAGGTATTTTTAGCCAGTTTAATTTTTCACAATCTATAAAATTGCTTAGGTGCTTATCTACATCTGCACAAAGATGTAAAATATTTAATAGAAGAGTCCACAACCTCAATGTGTTTATTTAGGCTTTGATATAGCACAAAGCTTAAACACAGTCTTAAATTTAATGGGACTCTCTCACACATTTAACATTAAGAACATGTTTCAGGACTTGAATCAGCATCTTGTACATCAACTCTACCATAAGAACGTTCTAATATTGTGCAGCATTCTGTTAAAATTTCCAGAACTGTTGGGCAAATCAAGGTATTTTTTTTTCAACCGTACCGTTTCCAAGTACCAGAAGTAACCTCATTTAAAATAATTTTGAAGACACTATACTTATTACAAAAATATTTTAGAAGTAAATACCATACTTTTAGTCCTGATTTACCATCCTTGCCTTTGAGTAGTACCTCATTCTGCAAGTAGTTCCTCTTAAATCAAAAGGACTACTTGCAGGGTGATGCTGCTCAGTAAGTAAGGTTAGCAGAATTGGACCTTAGCTTGTATATGTGGTACACTTAAAATAGTGATATTAGCATTCCCTAGTGTTCAAATTCAGTAATTTAAAGCATCACATTTCCAAGGAAAACATCAGTTAAAATTCAATTTTCGGCTCTCTAAAGTCAAGCAAAAATAAACTGTAGGTTTGAACTCTGTCAGTAACAATGCGTCAATGCTTTAACAACACAGATGTGAAACTAAGGGCAGCTCTCACCATATTTTTGGCTTGAGCCATCATTTCATGGGACAAGTGAAGCAAGCAAAGCACTGTGCTCTTTGTGACGCCTTTGCCCATGAAGGACATAGCATTTCCTCCCCATTCAACATAAAAAGATGAGATGACCTGTAATAAAATAAAAATAAATAAATAAATAAATAAATAAAGCAACATAATTTCATGGTGGCTTTACTATGAGGAATACATAGATCAATACAAACAGTCCTGCAGACTTCAGTTAATTTAAATCATGACTAAATGTAAATAGCAACCTTTACCTGCAATTTTAGGAATACCTTACATTTCTATAACAAGTTACTTGGTCAGAGGTTCGTTTGTGTTATGGCTGTACCCCAGTGTTCAATGTCCTTCTCTTCTCTTGGCTCTCACTCAGGTCTGCAATGTCCTTCATTTGTCTAGGGTCCCGGGACCTAATGGATCTTTTATGTGGTTGTGATACACACAGTTATTTGTGATCAGGTGTTTTTGTTCTGAGTCTTGTATTAGTAAGCCTGGGATTACAATATATTGTTTAGCTAAACATGTTCGATTTTTAGCCTTGACTAATTCACATATCTAGCTTGCTGCAAACCCTATGTCTCAAGTTACTATTTTGTATTAAAACACTCCCTTTGGATAACTTAAAAACAAAGCTTCTTTTGCATGGCTGATAAAGACAGACACACATACTTTACAGTTATGGCAGTCAATTAAAATATTTTGTAGCTCTTTATAAAATTGTCCCTTGGATAGCCAGCCTTCCAATATTATGAAGAAATTATTTATGGATATATTGGTTCTCAAAAAAAGGGGATGGTACGGATAATGTCATACTTCTTGCTAAAAAGTAAATTTGTTATTACAAGAAGATTTCTGTAATAAAAGCTTCTGTGTTTAGTTGTTGGTGCTTTGTACAAAACTTGCACTACAGGAAGAGAGTTTATATTGGGCAATTTATTTTGACTTGCACTGATATAAATAGAAATTTTAATTTTAAATATCAAACATCAAAACCTGCTAAACAGTGATATGATCACAAAACTTATGTAACCATTAGGTGTAAGAATTACACCTAAAGAACATTTTCCATCAAAAACATTGCTATTATAACTTGCCTATTTGCCTGTCCTTCAAACCATCCCCCTTCCATAAAAACTCTAAACCAACTCTCTATTAAGTTATCTGTTCTATTTGGTTCACTTGAAATTGCATGAAACTTACTGCAGACAGGACCTAAATGTTAGCAATTGGTTCCCTGTTGCCTTCATCCTAGCTGTTAATCTGACCACTTTCTATTATGTGACACCATCTATAATCTTGGTCCCATTTTTGATTCTACACTCCCATCTGAAGCTTTCATCAATCAAGTGGATCCAAATATTTTACTTCCACTTTAGGAACTTGCCAAACTTGCTAAATCAGCTGTTGAACTCTATGTTTTTGTTTCATCACAACTTGATTATAGTAATCAGTTCTTTGCAGGACTTCCAGACATTCGTTGACTGTCTTCAGTTATTTCAGAAGCTGACAATTAGATTAAAAGTAAAATGTTTCTATCAGAATAGTCTTTTCACAGAGCTAGCAAAGCTGTCAACAATGTTTAAAATTTGAATTTTAAAGAATAACCTCTGATGTATCTCTTTTTTCACTCTTCATGATAATCTGTTGGAAGACCAAAGTTAAAATCTAGACAAATTGTTTTCCTCCACTTTGCAGCTACTCTACATTATTGTAAGATTACTTAAGAGTACTAAATTATCTGTAATATTTTATTTTAGAAGACATAAGATTTTTTTGGGGGGGGGGAATAATTCCATAGACTTTGATAACAAATGAAGGGACCAGAAAATGAAAGTTTGGGGCTTACAAACAATGAAATTATTCCTTTAGCCCACTATGCTTTCCCTAGTTTACTGCTATCTTACCTACCTACCAAGGTTTTCTTTTTTTGCAGCTCTAAAGGACTTTTGCCACTAGGCAGATGTCCTGTGGATTTTTTTCTTTGCTATTTCTTAATTATAAAACTCAGTCCAACACAAAAAGGACATTCTGATTTTGAAAAAGTACTAGCTTTATTTACCTCCTATAATTTAGTGATACTCTTGTCTGAAACTAACAGGTACAAAAATGAGAGAACATAGGCACAAAGCAACACAAATTGGATTGATTTGTTTTTAATTTAGACTAATACCTGTCACTACAGATTGATTTTAGTGTCCACCCAGAACATTTACATTCCACAGTTTAGTCTTCAGTTTATTTTTTGCCATATTGGAGATAAAAAAAATAGTAAGAAAATACCTCTCCCCATTGTCTGGCTATGCCAGAAGAAGAGTAGGAGGCATTGCATGTGGTTTTAATTTAATTAAATATCTGGGATTACACACCAGATAAGACTGTACAGTGTAGGTAATTCCATGTGTGTTTCCATATATTCTGGAGGCTGCTATCAGCCTTTCCCCTTTCCAATCCAGATCCCACTGACCTCACTACTTTAACCCCATTACCCTCTCCTTGTATGGTAGTTAAGAAGGGAACTATAAGGGAGGGGCTGACTCCCCACCATATTAGTCATAAGAACCCCAGATCCCCTTTCTCTGCTGCTTTAAAGGATTCCTCCTTTAAATCCTTTACCAATAAATTTTACCTGATCATCGTACCCATTCCATGCTGTGAACCTGCATTGGACATTTTGCCACAAGCTTACATAATGAGTTGAGACATTAACCCCTAATGACCTAATCCTCCTTTCATACCCTACCAGGCCCTAACCCATTGAGGGGAGGATAAAAACCCACCTGACCTCAGCCAATCTGGTGGTAAGAGAAAATGTCTTCCCAGACCCCTGAGAAGAGCCATGACATAGCATAATGCCCACAGCAGGCAACAATGAAGTCCGGTACTTTAACCACTTCCATAGGTGGAACTGTGGGTGCTTCTAGTCTTGTCCAGGCTAAAGACGGCTTTGCCAGAACTGCCTTGGGTCCCTTTCTTCAGTCATCTGTTATGAGGAGGGGGCAGTTGTTGTCTCCCACTGACCTGGTCTGGCTCTACTGTGTCCTGCTTCTTTACCTGAACAGGTAATTACACCGGGGGGAGAGGCGGGGCGGAGAAGAGGGGCCTTAACGAGGCAACAACCCTCTTCCTACCAACCTGCCGGAAAAGCCCTGTGCATGCAAAAGGTAATTCACCTTCTCCTTCCAGCCAAATAAAGGACCCACTTCTTAATATGTAGTGAGGACATTATAAAAACAAACTGTTTTACAACTAAAGCCAGAAAAGCGGAGCATCAAAAGTTGATATTTGGCATGAAAATAGTCCTTATTTGGCATAGACTTGAGAAGTTTTGGATTAAATTAATTTTGATTTCATCAATTAGATTCTTTGAAAATTATATATGCACAATACATTTTGCATAGACTTTTTCTAAGCTCATAAAGGAATCAATCCTGTGTAATTATGTCAATGGACTTTAGTAATTTATTTCATTTGGAACAGGGTAAGGACCAAAGTGCACAGAGGGGGAAGACCATGCTGCATCTTCATGCATGAATAACTTAGCAGCTCACTTAGAAATGTAGTGGTGATGGTCAACATGTATACCTCATAAGGTCTTAAAAGGTCCAGGGGAGGATCAAGTATGGCCAAATTACCAAACACAAAGACATTGAAATATACAATTTCAAACTGGTCAAAATGGATCTGCTTCACTCCACCACTCAAAGTTATTTGTTGATTTATAACTGGTGAAGTAAAATATTTTTTTATTTGATACTCCTTCCCTGCAACTTACATGATGTACACCCACACAGAATTCATTCATTGTTCAGTTTTCGCTGAAATCACTGTGCCACAAGAACAAGTAAAATTTCCCAATAATCATATTTCATTTAACAAAACAAACATGGTTCACAAGAGTAATATGTACCTTGTTTTATGGTTGTTACCACAAATATACAAATGATAACATAAGCAACTTACCTCAAGAAGACCTGTCAAATATTTCACACAAATTGTGACTGGCTCAGTTGTTGCAGAGTATGAACTCCATCCTCGGTGTGCAGTGACATGGACCATTCCTCGTAATGTTCTCTCCAAAGAAGGCAATCCATAAAAGTGGGGTGCATCTGTTACCCGTAAACACTGTAGCAGTTTCAGAGCCAGTTGTGTTTGGACACAATCAATAAGTTCCAAGCCCTTTCTGTTCCAAATAAAAAAGGCAAAATGTAACAGATGGAAGTATAAAAGTTAACTTCATCATTATTATTTTATAGGATGCCAATGACATCTTATTGTACCTGTAATTCTATAAATCTAGGTATCAAATCTCTTGTATATGGTGAAGAAAAAAAAGTTTGGCATTTCCAGCTTCAAGTGTTTTTCAGTTTTAAAAGCCCCAAATTTCATGTTGAAGAAATAGGAACACTCACTCAAATCAAAAAATGGATGAATACAGAAAGAACCCACCAAAGAGAGGGAAAGAAAAATCCAGAATCATGGATCCCTTGTTATGAGAAGAAAAAAAAAAGTGCCAAGTTCACTAGTTGCACTTTAAAAATTCACTCTGGTTTTAGAGATGATAAAGGTATCAGAGATATTTCCTGTAGTTAAAGTGCTACTCGGCTAGATTCCAGCTAAAAATGTTACAGTGTTATAGGCCATGAACCCAGGTGTTAAGCAAAATGTGGCAATCAGCAGGGATTTTTGAACCAAAAAAAAAAAAAAAAAACCCACTGCTCCCCCCCTTTAAAAAAAAAAAAAAAGATGCCTTGCTCACTTTTAAAGATAAAAATAAAATGAACTGGAGGAAAAAAAAAAAAGACTATTACTTTGAAGAAACCATAAACAGGTAAATTGTGACTAGCTTAGTTATAAAGTGAATATTATAATTCCAAATTGGTTTGATGTTGGGAAAAGGTACAATTTTAAAAATATTTTGAATAAAACCACAGGTAGCAGTAAAGAGTTTTATTTAGGCAGAAACATGAAGTTAGGGATTTCTGGTTATTGTTTTAGGGTATAGAGACAAATTAATAGGAAATTCACACTGCTAATACCATGATTGCATAAATTAATGTGGAAACAGGTTAAGACCTTCTATAGGAGCTGAGAGTCATGGATAAGGGCCAAACTGCCTATGGCTGAAATAATTAGGCCCGGAAAAAGAAATAGGGTAATAATTTAAAGAACAAATATTTACTGATTTCTCATCTGTTGATGATATGATGTCTCAATTACTCTGATGTCCCTTATTCACTTATAAATAACTGCCAGAAAGGAAGACCCCAGCCTCCATAAAAGTAGAAAGTACTCAAGCAATTTTAGTATAGAACAAGTGAAAGGGCCTAATGTTGGGCCTAACATCAAATGGCAGACACATTTTCCACTTCACAGTGAGGATTGAAGATACTTCCCTCCCATCACTCATCCAGATACCTTACATTATTTGGTCTCTAATCACCTATGAAGAAAGCTAGTTGTTGCCATGGCAAAAGAAATTTTGCAAAGTAATCATTTTCTCCTTTTTATTAAAAAAAGGAAAAAAGCCACGGTAGATACTGTAATTATTACTAGGGCTGTCAAGTGATTTAAAAAATTAATCGTGATTAATCCTGCTATTAAAAAAAATCTTGATTAATCATTTGATTAATCGCACTGTTAAACAATAAAAGAATACTATTTATTTAAATATTTTTTGGAAGTTTTCTACATTTTCAAATATATTGATTTCAGTTACAACACAAAATACAAAGTGTACAGTGCTTACTTTATTTTTATTACAAATATTTGCCCTGTAAAAAACAAAAGAAATAGTATTTTTCAATTCACCTCATACAAGTACTGTAGTGCAGTCTCTTTATTATGAAAGTTGAACTTACAAGTGTAGAATTATGTACAAAAAACCCCTACATTCAAAAATAAAAAATGTAAAACTTGAGCCTACAAGTCCACTCAGTCCTATCAATTGCTCAGATAATCAAGTTTGTTTACATTTGCAGAAGATAATGCTGCCTGCTTCTTATTTACGTCACCTGAAAGTGAAAATAGGCATTTGCATGGCACTGTTGTAGCCGGAGCCACTAGATATTTACATGCCAGATGCGCTAAAGATTCGTATGTCCCTTGATGCTTCAACCACGATTCCAAAGGACATGCATTCATGCCGATGACTGTTTCTGCTTGGTAACTATCCAAAGCAGTTCTGAACAACACATGTTCATTTTCATCATCGGAGTCAGATGCCACCAGCAGAAGACTGATTTTCTTTTTTGGTATTTTGGGTTCTGTAGTTTCCGCATCGGAGTCTTGCTCTTTTAAGATTTCTGAAAGCATGCTCCAAACCTCGTCCCTCTCAGATTTTAGAAGGCACTTCAGATTCTTAAATCTTGGGTTGAGTGCTGTAGCTATCTTAAAATTTTCACAATGGTATCTTCTTTGCATTTTGTCAAATTTGCAGTGAAAGTGTTCTTAAAATGAACAACGTGCTGGGTCATCATCCAAGACTGCTATAACATAAAATATATGGCAGAATGAGGATAACACAGAACAGGAGACATACAATTCTCCCCCAAGGAGTTCAGTCACAAATTTAATTAATACTTTTTTTTTTTTTTTAAATGAGTGTCATCAGCATGGAAGCATGTCCTCTGGAACGGTGGCCGAAGCATGAAGAGTCATATGAATCTTTAGTGCATCTGGCATGTAAATATCTTGCGACGCTAGCTACAACAGTGCTATGCGAATGCCTGTTCTCACTTTCTGGTGATGTTGTAATTAAGAAGTGGGCAGCATTATCTCCCATAAACAAACTTGTTTCTCTTAGCAATTGGATGAACAAGAAGTAGGACTGAGTGGACTTGTAGGCTCCAAAGTTTTACATTGATTTGTTTTTGAGTGCAGTTATATAACCAAAAAAACCCTATATTTGTAACTTGCACTTTCATGATAAAAAGATTGCATTCAAGTACTTGTATGAGGTGAATTGAAAAATAATATTTCTTTTATTATTTTTACAGTGCAAATATTTGTAATCAAAAATAATACACAGTGAGCACTGTACACTGTGTTGTAATTGAAATCATATATTTGAAAATGTAGAAAAGCATCCAAAAATATTTAATACATTTCAATCGGTAGTCTGTTGATTAATCGCAATTAATCTTTTTAGTCACAAATTAATTTTTTTGACTTAATCGCATGAGGTAACTGCGATTGACAGCCCTAATTATTACTATATATGCACACATAAAGTGTGTATATATTATATATTGTATGTATTTTATTATAAATAGACACATGCCTATACACAACAGGTTATACAATTACCAAAATGTTTCCATTTAGCTAGAATCTTGAAATTTGGTATATTCATTAGGTTGGATTGCTAAGTACGGAAAATAGCCCAAATTTGAAATGTGACCTTTTCAATAAATTACTAAAAAATTAATAGTTTTTATCAGATTTCTGTGTTTCACGTCTTTATAGACATACAGAATACAGGAGGAAATTACAAAAGTTATATGCAAGGGAGCCACGGTGGGATGAGACCTCCAACTTGAAGAAATGAAGATTATAGTTCACCAGTTTTATTTAGTGGGTTTTACACAATACATTTTCCATATTTTATAATTCTTAAAAAAAAAAAAAGTATGATACATGCAGCTGTTTAAGGGCCTGATTCAAAGCTTATTGAGATCAATGAAATGGAAAGACTTTAACTGACTCCAATGGGCTTTGGATCTGGCTCTGCAAGACCAAACATAATTGAAAATATATTCAATTAGAGCTAATATACTAGGGCTTGTCTACATAAATGTTTAGTTTGCAGCATACTGGGGCGTAAATCTACTCTGCACTAGTCTGCCGCACAGTGTGCCCATGTGAATTCTGCTGCCATGCACTAGAAGTTCCCTGGTGCACTTTAATCTACCCTGCTTTGAAACGAGGGTAGATTACAGTGCACCAGGGAACTTTTAGTGCGTGGCAGCAGGGTCCACACGGACACTTAGTATGCAGCACACTAGTGAAAGGTAATTTCAGACCCCTGCTTGACACAAACAGTGTTCATTTAGACAAGCCCTTAGCTGCAAAATATCTGAATATGGAATTCCATCCACTATCAAGTTCACAACCTTTACTTTCACAATCTTTAAAGGCATACATGCAACAATATGTTCATGTGACATTAATGTAACATTTCTATCACTGTTACAGTCTTTCAATGTATGACAACAGTTTGATAATTAATGTATGCTGTTATTTTATTTTAAAATAATTAAACTAAATGTCACGGCTTTTACCAATCTGAACTCACAGGTGAATCTGCTGATAATCACATCTGTCCAAAGGGCAGACTGCTGTGAACTAATATGTGCAATTGTATCTTTAATTCATTCAGAGCCTCATACTAGCAATAAGCCAGGTCTAAGCGGTAGCCCAATTTATAGCATGGCCATAGTCCAGGGGTTCTCAAACCGGGGGTCAGGACCCCTCAGGGGGTCGCGAGGTTATTACAGGGGGATTTCCAAGCTGTCAGCCTCCACCCCAAACCCTGCTTTGCCTCCAGCTTTTATATATTTAACACCATTATAAATAAGTATTTTTAATTTATAAAGGGGGGAGTTGCACTTAGAGGCTTAGAATCATAGAATATCAGGGTTGGAAGGGACCTCAGGAGGTAATCTAGTCCAACCCCCTGCTCAAAGCAGGACCAATCCCCAACTAAATCATCCCAGCCAGGGCTTTGTCAAGCCTGACCTTAAAAACCTCAAAGGAAGGAGATTCCACCAGCTCCCTAGATAGCGCATTCCAACACTTCACCACCTTCCCAGTGAAAAAGTTTTTCCTAATGTCCAACCTAAACCTCCCCCACTGCAACTTGAGACCATTACTCCTTGTTCTGTCATCTGCTACTACTGAGAACAGTCTAGATCTATCCTCTTTGGAACCCCCTTTCAGGTAGTTGAAAGCAGCTATCAAATCCCCCCCTCATTCTTCTCTTCTGCAGACTAAACAATCCCAGTTCCCTCGACCTCGCCTCATAAATCATGTGTTCCAGTCTCCTAATCATTTTTGTTGCCCTCCGCTGGACGCTTTCAAATTTTTCCACATCCTTCTTGTGGTGTGGGGTCCAAAACTGGACACAGTACTCCAGATGAGGCCTCACCAATGTCATATTGAGGAGAACGATCACGTCCCTCGATCTGCTGGCAATGCCCCTACTTATATAGCCCAAAATGCCATTCTCCTTCTTGGCAACAAGGGCACACTGTTGACTCATATCCAGCTTCTCATCCACTGTAACCCCTACGTCATTTTCTGCAGAATTGCTGCCTAACCATTCGGTCCATAGTCGGTAGTGGTGCATGGGATTCTTCCATCCTAAGTGCAGGACTCTGCACTTGTCCTGATTGAACCTCATCAGATTTCTTTTGGCCTAATCCTCTAATTTGTCTAGGGCCTTCTGTATCCTATCCCTACCCTCCAGCGTATATACCACTCCTCCCAGTTTAGTGTCATCTGCAAACTTGTTGAGGGTGCAGTCCACGCCATCTTCCAGATCATTAATCCAGACATTGAACAAAACCGGCTCTAGGACCAACGATCCTTGGGGCACTCCACTTGATACCAGCTAGACATGGAGCCATTGATCACTACCCGTTGAGCCCGATGATCTAGCCAGCTTTCTATCCACCTTATAGTCCATTCATCCAACCCATACTTCTTTAACTTGCTGGCAAGAATACTGTGGGAGACTGTATCAAAAGCTTTGCTGAAATCCAGGAATAAACACATCCACCGCTTTCCCCTCATCCACAGAGCCAGTTATCTCGTCATAGAAGGCAATTAGATGACTTCCCCTTGGCGAATCCTGTTCCTGATCACTTTCCTCTCCTCTAAGTGCTTAAGAATTGATTCCTTGAGGACCTGCTCCATGAGGCTTGCTACGTGAAAGGGGTCACCAGTACAAAAGTTTGATAACCACTGCCATAGTCTGATCTTTCGGAGTCAAATAAAAACTGATTTGACTAAATAAGTCTGTTCATGTTCATACAATATACACAATCATGTATACACTGGGGAGAGGGTATTTAAAAAAATACATGGGAACTATGTAGTTGCAATCTTTTTCTATTGTGCCAAGGACTTATAACTATATTACTGAGTACTCTACTATTACTGTATTATATTATACTATAACTATTACTAAATATTACTATATTTCAAATACCATATACTTGAACCCTGAATCACATGGACAGATCCTCTTATACTGTACCTGTCAGTAACTGATGTGAAGCAGAGTAGCAACATGTTAAAGAGACCAATCAGTTCTTTCTGCAATTGTTGCCTGACAGCAGTTTGTATGTCATCTGTTTCATCCTGCACCTGGGATTCAGGTCGCACCAGAAGGTCTAGCAGTGAACTTGAATTCTAAAGAGGGGAACAACATTCAAATCTTTGATTCCTATTCTAATACCCTGTCTACTGAGATTTTTTTTTTGGTCCACTTGTTATAAGTTACAATTTAGTATAATAATTTCACTAAAGAATATTTCTTTTAAAAACCTGAAATGTATAATTTTCTATTAGGTCTGCCAGTCTACTAAGCAGTACACAAGGAAAGTTCTGATCATTAAGTCACAGTACACTGCATCATGAAGCAGTACTATTCAAGATAATGCAAATGTCACATGAATTATTTCCCTGAGATTCCAAAAAGCAGGTGAAAGATACACACATGCAATTGAGATTAGTTCAAATTATATCCTCCTGTTTTACTACATTTCCTGAAAGACTCAATCTGATGGCTTTAGTTGTTAATATATTTTATATTTAATGGGCTCTCTTTTTAATAATGCTCAGGTTCCCATTTAGGGAGATGGAGTGATCAGATTTTCATAATCAGTGAGAGCAACAGGAGCTGGTGGATGCTGAATACTCACTTTTATGCTTAGATTACATTTCATTAGTACTCTTTAAATTGCAGAAGGTATGCCCTATGCAGGATCTCTTCCAAGGTAGAAAACCAAATAAATTATCTTTCTTCTAGGCCCATGTAGTTTAGAAAATAAAGCAACTATTATCTTATTAGCTCAAGCACCTAAAAGTACTGCAGACTTCATCGTTGGTTAATAGTATTTTACTATCAGTTTTTTGTAGCATCACTTCAAAAGAAGTTTTATTTATGAGCAACAATCAGCAGTCAGTCCAAATAGAGAATGTATTGCCACCTGTTAAGTAATATCATTACTATGGAGCATAAGCCTAACACTGAAATCATAGTGGTATATGAGTAGAAACCCATCATCATCATTTGGCAAAAGCAACACTTGCCATCAGAAAAGTCATTCACACAATAACAAAAAACAAAAAAAGCAAAACCTTTTACAATTGTTTGATGTTAAATCATCAAATTATTAAAAGTTGTGGTACAGACTACAAGGTAACCTATCACTACTAATGATAAATTGAATTGTAGTTCTTCATTTTGTAAAAACACTACAATTTTCTTTAAAGCAGCAGAAACCACTTCGCTGTTTTCCACTAGGAATGCTTTAACCAAAATCAAACAACAACAAAATCAAGATGCCTTTTAAAGGCTATATTTGTGGATGGTTTGCAGCTATACTACTTTGTGAAGTCTGCAATTTATATTTTCCCCTAGGTATAGTCTTACATGTTTAAACAGTACCTCCAGAATCCACTTTAGATGTTCCATCTCCAAACTCTTCCTCTGCTCCCTAAGCAACTTGTTTAGAAAACTTAAGACATCAGCCAGAAGCTTCTCATCTTCTGTAGAAGCTGGAAGTACTTGCAGAAACCTTTGGTACAAACAAACAGTATAACTACGGATTTCACTTTCATATCTGGAAGCATATGACTTGAGATCTGAAATTCCAACATGATATAAAATATCCATTAATGTACCACCACTATGGACTTCTCTATAGTAAGATTAAATTTAGAGAAATAATCAGAAGACAGGGAAAGAGCTATTAACGCTTAAATATACTACCAAAACTAACTAAAGGGGAAAAAAGCTGAATTAGCTACTTTCTTTTGCACAATTCACCTTTTAAATTCAGTTGTTTTAGTCATTTACTTTTTAGATTTTGCTCCTTTTCTAAGTGTAAATTATATATACTTGGCAACTAAGAAGCCAATTCCTTTATAACATTTTTTTTTTAAATACTGAAAGCAGAGGATCTTTTCTTATCACTTTATTCTGTGAAGAAAAGATTATTAGGAAAACTCCAAATATACTACACATCTTAAAAGCTTAGATACTTAATATTATAGGGGCAGCTGGTAGCAATATCTATTTAGGTTGCTTAACATTTTCCACTATGTAAGATTTTTGACCTTTTCCATAAGAAGCTCTCACATTTCCTTTGTTTGTAGCAGGCCTTTGCTATTCACCAGGGGAAATACTCTCTCAGAGAAGCATTTTTTCTTTGTCCCAGGCAATTCCATTTAGATTTAGCTGAGTTCTAAAGTGTTCAAATCACCATTTTCCATCTCACTTGCTTTCATCAGAAATGCTTTGGCAGTGTGCCACAATTAATGAAGATTCCAAGATGTTGCTAATACTACTGTGGCAGGTTTAGCTAATCACAGATACACCTGTGAGCTGCCAGAGTTGCTGCTATTTGGAGAGCTGTGGGGGGAGAGAAGGGAGAAAGCCAGGCCCCACAATCCCTCCTGCCTACTTCGCCCATTCTCAGCTCCAGTGCCCCATTCCCTAGTCCCATCTTCCCCCCCATGTCCCAACCACACAGGACTTCTTCAACTCCTGCATGCAGGGAGCCAAGAGAGAGATCCAAGCCAAGCTTTTCCTGGAGCCACTCCCTTCCTCCTCCTCAACTCCCAGGAAGGGAGAGCAATTACTAAACTGGGTTCCACTTGTAATCCCCTTAGACCTAGCATATGGCCCCAGCAGTCCATTCTTATGGGGCAGGAGCCTCCCCCATGCCTGGGTAGGGAAGAGAGCTAGCTGGGCTCTCCCTGTCCGCTTTCTGGACCCAGCACATGGTGCCAGCAGCCCATCCTGTCCTCTTCTGGATTAAGATACAGCTAATGTATTTAGTCCTGAAGCTCAAGAAGTAGCAGTCTGTGCTACAGTCATGAAGGCTATGGGTTCAAATCCTGTTGATGATGCATGATGGGGAGCATGTTAGTTATACATAGTAGAGAAAACGGTCACCTACCTTTTGTAACCATTGTTCTTTGAGATGTGTTGCTCATGTCCATTCCATTCTAGGTGTGTGCATGCCCACGTGTATGGTTATCGGAGATTTTCACCTTAGCAGTATCCATAAGGCCAGCTGTGGCTCCCCCTGGAGTGCCGCACTCATGTGCCAGTATATCCGGCACCACCGGCTCTATGGCTTCTCAGTTCCTTCTTGCCGGCAACTCCGACAGAGGGGCAGGAGGGCAGGTTATGGAATGGACATAAGCTACACATCTCGAAGAACGGTTATGTTGTTTTTTCTTCTTCGAGTGCTTGCTCATGTCGATTCCATTCTAGGCAACTCACAAGCAGTATCAATGGAGATTAGGTCAGAGTTCGTGATCTTGCAGCTTGCAGCACTGCTCTGCCAAAGCCAGTGTCATCTTCAGCTTGCTGGGCAAGCTAATAACAAGATGCGAATGTGTGGACAGATGACATGGGATCTCTTGGATTGGTACCTGTGCTAGGAAGACCAGGTGGGCCTTGATCGATGACAGGAGCAAACCTTGGAGTTTGAGGTATAGCAGATAATCCAGGATCTCTTGCAGCGGGGCCTGTTCGTCCTGCATACGCCATTCTGAAGCTCAGTATGTGAACCTTTTCCATTTGGACAGATAAGTTGCTCTGGTAGAGGGTTTTCTGCTACTCAGCAAGACCTGCTGAACATGGGATGAGCATGCCCATTTGTCTGCACTTAGCCTGCAATAACTAAGCCGTCAAGTGCAGCGCCACCAGGTTCGGGTGCAAAAGGCTGCTGTGATTCTGGGACAGCAGATCTGGCCAGAAGGACAGCTACAGCAGGGCGGCTACCAAAAGGCTCAGCAACATGTCGAACGAGTGCTGGCAAGGCAATGTGGGAGCTATTAGGATAATTCTTGCTCTGTCTTGCTTGATCTTCACAAGGACCTTGTGAATCAACGGCACTGGTGGGAATGTATACAGCGCCCCCGACCACAGAAAGCGAAATGCGTCTGATAGGGAGACCCTGTCCAGCCCCAGGATCAAACAGAACACAGGTGTGCCATGACCTCATCAGTGATACTGTTCTTGACAGCTTATAGTCCATCCTTGTGTAGAATATTGGTTTAAAGAGCTTCTACATCCATGGTAGCCAGGATGGCGTTTTCAGGAAGATCATAAATGGACTGTAGTTTCCTCAGGAAGTCGGTGGTGTCTCAAAGATAGCTAGGAGTGCTGGTAGCGTAGGGTCCGAGGAGAGAGTCCAAATAGCCAGATAATCCTGCTGTCATGGTGCTAATGCCTCAGATGATGGGGCGTCCAGGATTCCCAGGTTTATGGATCTTGGGTAGTAGATAGAATACCCCTGGTCGGGGCTCTAGGGGTGTATTTGTGTAGATCTGTTCCCATGCTGTAGCAGGGAGTTTCTTGAGCTGATGGTGTAGTTTCTTTTTGTACCCCTCAGTGGGATTGGAGAATAGTAGCCTGTAGAATGTGGTGTTGTCAGGCATCCTCTCCCGTGTGGGAGGGGGGTTTTGGTGTGGGAGCTGTGTCTTCTACCCCGACCTCCGAGCGGATCTCCTGCACCGAACCCAGTGCCTCCAATGAGGCTCCAAGCAGACAGCAGATGAGCGATGTGAAGGGGGCATCATCATCACCGGCATGCCCCACACGCTCCAATAAGGCCACTGTGCTGGCCAATTGCTGTGCTGCCAAGGCGGTGCTGTAGATGTCGATGCAGCCTCAGATACCCAATCACACCGGTGGGGTCTTAGCAACTGCCATTCTGTGCCTGAGGAATCTCTTTCCAGTGACCATGGAGGGGCCATCGATGCCTGCTGACCATCGCCGCCAGAGATCGGTGTTTGGAGTGAAGGGATTGGTGCTGGTATCAAGGGGACCGGTTTCAGTATCCAGGGGACTGGAATCACGACAGAGTGAGCTCCCACGGGGCAGGCTACTGAGATCTGCGCCAAGAGTACAACCGTCGGGAAAGCAAACGGTACCAGTAGTACAGAGACCAGCGCCACTCCCTAGGCAATTTGCGTCAAGATGGTGGGGACCAGGATCGCAGTGCCGGTGACTGAGGCCAAGCCCCAGAGGATCTGGGCTGAGATGCCGGAGATCTGCGGCACAGAGATGAAGAGCGCCGCCTTATCTCGGGGGGATTGGCGGCGCTCCACTGCCCCGAGGGGTCTTAGTGGCTGGCTTACCCTCGTAGGGAGCCTTTACCACTTCCTGCAGCACATGTGGTGTCAGCAGCACGGGCGGAGGCCTCTGCTTTTTCAACACCGAGGGAGCTTGGGAAAGTGTTGATGCTGCCAGAAGTTTGGGTCCCCTAACGCTCCCGGGTCTCAGTGGTGGATCCTTTAACGGGCTAAAGGCCCCGATCAGGAAGGCACGTCCACGTGGCTCCGGAGTGGCAGGGCAGCCAGAACTGGGTCCTTTGCCTGATGCTCCATGGCTTTTCTTGCTTGGTGCCGGGGAGCCATCCTTCTTTGTTTTCTTTCAGGGCACCAGCGATGGGGACCGGTGCCAGGCAAAGCCTGGTGCTGGAGTGCACTGCACACCAAGGCGCTAAGCAAGTTTGGTGGGACAGCTCGGAAGTCAGACAAAGGGCAGCCTCCATGAGGAGAGCCAGCAAACAAATACCCTGCTCTTTCTGAGTTCTGGGTGGAAAATTTTTACAAATATGACACTTGTCCTTCACATGCGATTCCCCCAAGCACTTGAGGCAGCTGCTGTGGGGGTCCTTTACAGGCATAGGCCTGTTACAGTCTACGCAGGGCTTATACCCTGGAGACCGGGGCATGCCCCACCTGGGGCAAAGTCCTCGCTGGGACTCTAACTTCTAACTCCACTTAACAATTACTTAACACTAACTACTATAAACAAGGTCTTAAGGTTCGAAGTCAGAAGAGACAAAACTGCTAGCCTTTGCTATACAAGGAAAGGTGCTCCAACTAACCACCATGGGTGGTAAGAAGGAACTGAGAGGGTGTAGGACCGGCAGCGCCTGATATACCGACACATGAGCGTGACACTCAACGGGGCGCCACAGCCGGCCCTATGGATACTGCTAAGGTAAAAATCTCCAACGACCACGCATGTGGGCATGCACACACCTAAATGGAATTGACATGAACAAGCACTTGAACTTGTTTTTACCTTTGTCCTTTGAAAAACACAATCTAGGAAACTGAATACAAAAAACTATCTTACAAGAAGTTGCAAAGTCAGGCATACTAGGAAATGCCAAAATTAAGATTACCTGTGCAACTATTTGGCCCTCTTGTGCATATTAATAGATTTGAAGGCCAGAAAGGATCATTGTATGACCTGCTGTATAATAAAAAGCATAAGACTTCCCCAAACTAGAGCATATTTTTTTAAAAAATAAAATCTTGATGCAAATTGCCAGTGAAAGAATCCACCACCACCTTTGGTACATTGTTCTAGTGCTTAATTACCCTCTCTGTTAAGTGTGACACAGTCTTTAATTACATGATACTTTCTTCCACAAAAAGAAAAGGAGTACTTGTGGCACCTTAGAGACTAACAAATTTATTAGAGCATAAGCTTTCGTGAGCTACAGCTCACTTCATCGGATGCATTTGGTGGAAAAAACAGAGGGGAGATTGATATACACACACAGAGAACATGAAATAATGGGAGTGTCCTAACTTGCAAGTGCTTGACTTTGCAAACAAAACCACATTTTTTAATGTCAGGTTTTTAACGTAATATACCTATATACCTTGACACACTGCTTTGTAACGAGTGACTGCACTCTGCACTTACGCTTACCTGATGAATGCTGTTTGCCAAGCCACGCCCTTTGAAGAGGTCCTGCAAGAGCCAGTGCTACATTTTAAAGCCAGCCTGTCATTTAGAATATAAAAACTCATTCTAGTCACAGCAGCTCTAACTTCCCTGTGGGACACGGCTTGAGTTACTGCATTAAGACAATCCTGCAGTCCACTGGTTGTGTGCGTTATCTTCAATGTAAGAATGTCCTCTGAAGATAGCTTTAATGTGTCTAAAAATCTGAAAAAAGAAATAAAGGCACGGAATAACAATTAATAACCTGCATCTTTTTAAATGATTTTATAGCCACTGATTTCTTCATTTTTCTAGCTCTATTGAGAAAACTAACTGTGAACCTATTAGATATTCATTATGATCAATCATGTCTTTAAAAAAAAAAATGAACCCTGAGCCGTCTTGTTTTTAAAGATTGGTTTGTATTGGGAAGCTATTGAGCATAATTATGGTCCTTACATCTTCTCAGTACTAATGTTGGTAGTCACTTCTATGAGAATGCCATTTTATTTTTCAACAGAGTATACCAGAAAGAGTATGCTAGATCAGTGTGCATTTGTAGATGGAAAATCAGCATAAAACTGTCCTGCCATAAGGATGATGATGATGTTGTTAGTGGCTCTGCGCCTTCAAATGTCCTAAAGTAGATGAAACTTCCAAAGGATAGCTTCCTCCCCATTCTAATGAAGTCCACAACTCATCATCAGTTCCTCTGATTGTCCAGCCAAGCTACTGAGTTGAAGTAGCTTTATAAAATACCTAAGTTTCACGCTCCACTGAGAATCACTGGCTTCTCTGCCCTATTAGCAGACAGATATATCAAATTAATTCTATTTTTGGTAGTGATTTTCATGATGCGGACATCTGAGAGATGAACTGAAATCAAAACCCTCTCACATACAATATACTACTCACAGGACACTCAATAGCAATGACAAGGCAAAGACGAGTGGCATTATCAACATGCACGATGCCACTTCGCTATGTCCCTCTAAAGAGTTTCAATATAAATGCACCTTTGGAAAAGTCTCAGTTTGGTCAGCTTTGTTCCTTCCTTTTCCCCCTCTCTTTAGTTAAAACATTTCTGCGATGTTCATAGGCATGGAGCTAGCAATATGGGCTCCAGATATCATAAATCCTATTTTAACTAATAGTAAGATGGATAATAAGACAGAAAAGCATCTTATCCTAGATAAGTTACTTCTTAAAAAATTGTTGAGATGAACAGAAACTTGAAGAACTATTTAAAATACACAATCACACCCTGCGATGTATGTGCAGATAACTCATAAGAAACTAGGTATGTTCATTGAAATGTGCTAGTTAAGACAGGTCACCGGAAGGTGATAAACAGATAAACAGGCAGGAAGGGGTAGTAAACACTTCTCTCTCTGGGAGACCTTGTGTATTGTACGCTTCTGGGCCAACTCAATCACCATAAAACGAATGTACATACTTTGAGTTAGGCTCCATTTGCTGTCTGGGTCAGGTGCAGGCCCAACGATTTACAAAGACAAAGGAACCCCAAGATAAGCATCTTAACAGGGGACCTCCTGCGGTAAGGGACCATATTCAGTAACTGCGTGAAAGCAGCAGAGAGGAGATAAGATTTCATCCTTCACCAAGGAATTTAGATGCTAGTGAGTTTGCTTCATGGAAAAATGGATCTCAGTCAGGCTTGGTGAAAATGCTGAGAAGAAAACTTTGGGTAAGAAACTTCTTTATGCAGGAAGATAATTTATTAGTTAAACTTGGGTTCTAGAAAGCATGTTATGTTTTTATTTTATATGTAACCATTTGTTCCCAATGTTCTTATTTATTATCATTTGGAATCTCTGTTCTTTTATAATAAAAAACATATTTATACTGAAAAACAAGAATATCTCAGTGCAGTGTGTTAAGTAGACTGGTGATCCTGAATTAAAACTAGTAAGCTGGTGTGTACTAGTTCTTTGTGAGTAAAATATCAGAGTCATCAAAGTGTTCAACAGATCATGGGCTGGGCACTCCAAAAGGACACTTGGAGGTCTTGGGGGTTAGGGTGTGTCTATTGCTAACTTGTACAGGCAGAGCAAGGCCTGAGGAGGTGCTTGTTTTGCCAGAGGCTGGTGGAGTCAAGCAGCTGATCCAAAGCAGGTACAGACAAGGCCACCTCACGCTAAGGGCAAGTGGTGGCAAGATGCCTCACAGCCCTGGGCAACCCTGGGAAGCATCACAGATATGTAAGCCGATAATTCAATCCTACTAAATAAATCAAATGTCCTTTGAGCAGAGTAATTTTGTAGAATATTTAAGCTCTGAAAAATATACCAAAATATAGCAAATTTAAGCACTTTTAAAAATTATGTTAAATATAATTCACATAGATATGAAGGCCAATTTCTTGTCAGACCAGTATAGTCCTTCATGTATATAAAATTAACAGTTTTAAGGAAATTCCATCCCAAACCAACAGTAGATGAAGAATTTAAGTCAAATGTTTACTTCAGCAGGATATAGCACTCTCTAAAACAAAGATGAGCTGCCTCATGTTCAGCAACACTTAGCTTTATGGCTTAACCCTGCTTCCATTGTAATCAAAGGGAGGTTGTTTTTTAATCTATATAAATGGGAGTAGGAGCAGGCTCTAGATTTATCACAGAGCTGCAATTCAGATGCCCCTGACAGCATTTTTCACAATCAGCTGGTATGTGATCCTTTACCACTTAAAATTATAGCAATTTTGAACCATGAACAGTTTGGACTACAATGCAATATAAAGTTAAAAGGCATTTAACCTTGAAGGAAGGCTACTTTAATTATATTATGATTTAATATAAAGATACCATGACTTACGCTTGTGCTTCTGTTTCATAGTTCACCAGTTGCAAAAGGTTATCAATCCCATGGTACCATGACAGATTCCAAGCCATCTTAAGCATGTCTGACACAGGCTTTGACGCCAAGCACTCAGAAGATAACAGCAAAACAACAGAGTTAGGACTAACTGCATGATGAGCAGTGACTCTGATTGGGAGGTGATACCTTTAGAAAAATTGTATTGAAATATTCAGTTATAATAAGACAGTCAATCTTTCAACCAAGGTTTTTTGAAAGTCTGTGGAGCGAGCAAAAAAGTCACATTTACTACTTAAGAACACAGAACACAAATATGTCCTTCCCTTCACAAAAGCATCCTCTAGTCTGGAAGCTCCAAATTCCCAGACTAAAGAATTGTGTGTGTGAAGAAAGATTAATCCATCATGAAGAAGCCCATTTTTTCCCTTTCAACACACTGAATACAGAGCCTGAAAAGGATTTTCTTACTACCACCACCTACCTGTAAGAGAGAGATAAACAAGGGAAGAACTATACTTTTCTTTTCCATCTCCTTTGGCTAGGAAATATAGTCTAGTGTCTGGGCTGACATATAGAAACACCACAGAATTAGGTTGGTAAAACAATTAGGAATCTAGCTTCTCATTTACTACTACTCCTGCCACAACAAGACCATAACAACATGGTCAAAACATGAGAGAATGCAAGACTCAAAACTGGGGCCTCTGCGTAGAAACAAAAGAATAACCGTATAATAAAAGGAAAACACTTCAATCACAATCCAACCCCCCCAAAGAAAACAAACCACTCAAAGATGCTCAGAATGAAAAAAAACTTTTAAAGCATGCGAAGACTACACATGTATTGTGAGGTTCCATACTTACTGATTTCCATGTAAATTTACTCAGTTTGGAAGTTTATTTTTTGCTTTGTTTTAAAACTGATAGCCCCAAAATTCACTCTGACCTCTGGGTCCAAGCTGGGGTTTCTCGATCTTACACAGTTGCATCAACAACAGATCTGTAGTTCAAACTAGTCCCTAAGTCACAACTCCATTATCTTTAGAGCTTACTGACACTTTCACAACCTTATTAGCCTGAACTGAAAAGTTTAAATGGGAAAAAAAATTATAACCTTTAAGGTGAGCAAATCCGATATGGAAACCAGAGCAGGGCAAAAAGTATGGAATACCAAAAATGTCATTTTAGTCACTTTTTTGGTTAGATTCCTTTTTAAAAGGAGATGCAAAGGCCAACCTTAGCCCAAAATCTAGGTTATGTAAACAAAGACAACTTTGTCAACCTCATGGGGAAAAAAGGTGGGAGTGGGGTTTATTCCAATATAAAGGTTATGCTCTTTTGTTGTTGTTGTTGTTGTTGTTTTAACTAAAACAAATATCCCTTGAAGTGTTAGCAATCCAAACACTAATAATGTTCTGGTGCATGAGAACTTGAAATTGGTTAGAGAGTGATTATTAATCAAAGTGAAACCGAGCAGTATATTTTTGTTATCCAGGCTGAGAAAACAACAAAATCCATGAGTAGTTAAAAGCCCTGTGCTGATTTTAGGGAGACTTTCACGTGTTCACAGCTCCTTTTAGGATCTGGCCCTCATTGAAAAGTAGGTTAGAGCTTTAAAATTCTTTTCGTTTTAACAGTGTTACATATTATTACAGTAGAAACAAAGCTAAGGATATTGCCTAACAAATTATTTGCTCTGACTGCTAACTATTATGCAAAACCGTAATCACTTCACTGTCACCCTCACTAGTTTGCTTTTCTTCATCTATTGCCTCTCATCATATGCTTAGATTGTAAGCTCCTTGATGCACAGATGTCGTTTCTTTCACATGCATCTGTTAAATGTATAGTGCCTAGCATAATGAGCCACTAGTCCTTCTGCAGCCAACAGTATTTTGCAGCTGACGGGTTTACAGGAAATGTAAAACACAGAGCTTAGCAGAAAGTTAACATGACTCAGCATTCCAGGTGTTTAGTGTCTGAGGACCCAGTCGTGCTTGAAATTATGTCCATGCTAATCTTTGCTCTTGTAAATAATCCCACTGACTATCCATGGAAGTTAAACTCTTGCATAAGAGTTTACAGGATCAGAGTACTTGTTAGTCTCTAAGGTGCCACAAGTACTCCTTTTCTTTTTGCGGATACAGACTAACACGGCTGCTACTCTGATACAGGATCAGAGTTTTTGTTGCTGTCATCTGCAGCTCACAATGGCAAACAACATTCCTTCAGCTTGAGTAGAGCTGAAGTTTTAAAAAAATAAATCAGAAATTTCAGATCAATTCAGGGAAAGAAATAGAATTTTCATGTCTACTAAGTAAAATCTCTGATATAGAAGCTCCATATTAGTTTACCTATAAAATTAGTACTTGGACAAAAACACATAGTACCATTGCTCTTTATAACACAATTTTCAGAAGCCACACAGACGACTAGGAAATTTACTGCAAATTAACAAGCAAATGGAAAAAACAGAACAGTAAAAGTAATGCATCACAAAATATATTTTAATTTACTTTGAGAATTTTGTTTAGCTTTACTTTTAACACTTCATAATGCTATAGTGCATTTTGTAAAAACAATGAAATCTCATGAAACAATACGACACCTTACTTCAGCACTTACTTTTACATTTTTAATGGGCTGTGGGGAAAGACCCAGTTATCATCATTCTTTTGTGTCAATTTCAAAATGTACAGATTAGTGAGTTTCTACTGTATCTGTATTTTTTTATCCCAGAAATGTATTGGCCCCCAATGATTGGCAGCACATAGACAAAAATAAAGTTAACTGTAAAGAGGCTTACCGTCTCACAATAGCTACAGGCAAGCTGAAGGCAGGTAGGTTACTGGATACATCATCGGCCCTGCAAAAAGAAAGATTCATTACACAGTAGTACTAGATTGAAATTCATCTTTAGCTGCATCTTTTAGCCCACTTAAACCCTGCTTTTTCTACTAAGGCAACACCACGACTTCATAATTCTGATAGCTATCTTTTTATTTCCTTACTCCTTTCTGGCTCTTCACAGGATATTTCTCAACAAACAGTATATTCATATAATAATATTTTGTTAATATTGAGTTGTTTGTAGACCATGCAAACAAATAAAGACTTTTGCAATAATATTATAATTTAAGACATATATATTTTGGTATTTGCCTCTAGAATATCTGTTGTATGTGTTTGCTGTATGATAACATTACAGTGGTATATTAAAGTGTTATGGTCAAATTAATTCTGTATTTCCTCACATAAAAGTAACAACTCTTTCCAATAAATTTCAAGTATATGAACTGCAAGAAGACAATACTAACTTTCTTTCCAATGACTTACCATTTGTTTTGGAGTGATGAAGCACATAAAACTGTTTATTTTGGAAAGAAACATTTTTAAACGGAATCCCAGCTACCATCAATCAAGCAGTATTATTTTTTCAAATTTTAAGAGAGCTTACTGCAGGGATCGGCAATCTTTGGCACGCAGCCCATCAGGGAAATCCGCTGGCAAGCGGGGACGGTTTGTTTACCTGCAGCGTGAGCAGGTTCGGCCGATCACAGCTCCCACTGGCCATGATTCACCGTTCCAGGCCAATGGGGGTTGTGGGAAGCGGCGGCCAGCACATCCCTCAGCCCACGCCGCTTCCTGCAGCCCCCATTGGCCTGGAAGGGTGAACCGCGGACAGTGGGAGCTGCAATCGGCCGAACCTGCACACGCTGCAGGTAAACAAATCGTCCTGGCCCACCAGCGGAACTCCCTGACAGGCCACGTGCCAAAGGTTGCTGAACCCTGGCTTACTGTTTAAATAATTGAGGAATGCATTTACAGAAAAGATATGCAAACAATCAATAAGGGCTTTAGCAATAATATTATAATTTAAGACAAACAGAGAATTATTATGAAATATTTATATTGCTGTACAATCCAGAAGCCTCAGCTAAGTTCTAAGCACCATACAAACATGACTAACAAAGTATTTATCAAATGGTAAGAAATGAAATTATTTCTAATGCATTAATGAAATGTAATGTACAAAGATAATCTGTTGTGAGGTTAAAGGAAAATTTCTTATGCCTCTATCTTGCAAATGACTCTACAGGAGTTATTCAATGTAAGTACAAGGATCCAACAGCTGGATCAAGACCTTTGGATGAGGCCTTTAAAACCTAAGTCCATTGACATCAATAGAGAAACACTCCTTCATATCAACAGGCTTTAGATCAGGCTCTAAATTAAATTGTAGGATAAATATTTTGTGCAAACTCAAAAACATAACAAGAAAATTATAGATTTTCATACAAAGGGATAATAAAGAGAGATGTAATTAAATTACTATAGTTTAGCTTACCAGATTTCTTTTCTTGCTACTTCATCAAACAACAGAAGACAAAGCAATGCTGCACTTTCAGTCAGAACAGCACAGTCATCTCGGAATATCAAGGAAACTGAATAAAACAAGATAAATTTAAAACATTCTTCATTAAAACATTGGTAGTCAACAGTACATACAAGAGCACTGATATAACCCTTTTAACTCAACAGAAGTACTAACTTCAACGGGAACAGAATCCTGGCTCAAATCAGTAAGCCATTTTTTCTTAAAATTTTATGCTATCTGAAGTAGCCACAGATTGATCCTGTGTCAGTGGACAGTTTGGATTTTGTTTTTTGGGGGGGAGGTAGGAGAGTTTGTAAATAGGTAGTCATATTTCAGACATTTTCTTTCCATTTAAAGTACATCAAAGCCACTTCAAAGCTTTTTCAAGTCACCTCTCAATAACGTTAGCAGGATAGAAGGCTGCTGTGCTAATGACAGGCGTATAATTGAATCAACATATACAAGTTTTCGTAGAACTGTAAGACATGGCAACACAATACATTCCATGATCTGCAGGGGAGAAAAAAAAAAAAAAAAAAGAGTATGTTAATGTAGATGCCTCCCTATATTCAGTACTATATAGTCAAGTAAATGAGAAAATACTTAATTTATGATTAGTAGACAACTGCCATGCTAGGAATTTCTACTATTTATCTCCTAAAAAGACCAAAAGCACCAAGACCTAGAAAACTGTTAACCAATAAGATTGAATCTGAAAAATCAGTGCATGCTAACTGGCTATAATAAGTTCAGTGGGAAATTTTTAATTACTTCCAGGTGTAACCAGATATTTTGCTGGACCTCTAACCTCACACCCTTCTTTGAATGTTCATTTCAAAAAACAAAATTAAAGTCCTGTCTGTATTAGAAAGATTTCCAAATAGCTCTGCTTAAATAAAGTATAAATAATATTTTATACTTTATGGCATTTTTTCATCTGCCAATCTCAAAGTGCAGCACAGCAGTGACTAAATTTTGTTATCCCCAAATTACAGATAGGAAAACTGAAAAACAGATAGGTGATGTAACTTGCCCAAGATTAGAGTGTCAGTGGACTAGCCAGAAACAGAACCAAGGCCTCATTCAGAGTGTAAAGAGCAGAATATATATGGACAATTTGTCCAGTGAACACCAAGAACTAAAGCCACTATCTCTTTCAGATATTAGTATTTCAGAGACTATTCCATTACTTTGCTTTCCTTAGTTTATATACTTAAGATTTGTTTTGTGAAATCTATTTGCACCACTATAACTAGAGGCTGCTTCTGAGGCTTTATTTAAAATTCTGCTCTCCTCAGCACTCCATTGGCAGCCCTCCCCACAAGGATACTTACAGTACAGTTTTTAAAAAATATTGAAAAGTTTATATTTCAATGTATTTTTTTCAATTGGTGCATTAAGTTATCTTGATATTGTATGCAGTCAATATCAAAGTACAAAAAAAATTGAATGCACATGGGAATTAAACTATGGTCTCACCACCATAAGGGGGTCCCTTCAGATCAGGGTAGAGAGATCCTAGCGGAGAGCTTGCATAGATGTAGCTCATAACTGTTCTGTGGTTAGAGAACTTCACTCTCCAGGTCTGTCAGTCTAGTCACATTTCAAGAGCATTTTGTAAGTACTGGTGACTGACTTAACCTAGCAAAATGCTCAATATTCCAGTCATTAATTTTAGCCAAGTATTTATTTATCATGGAAATTCAGTCTTTTTATGATGTATAAAGTTTATTTTAGGAAGATGAAGATAGGGACTTCGCCTTTCTATACCAATCAATCCACCTTCCTTTCCCACCAGTCCACTTTGAGCATACCATATATAAACAAACAAAACCCACCAGCCAAAACAGAAGTAACAGTTAGTGATAGCTTACTGTGAATTCCAAATTTCCTGTACACACAAACAACCTTCTCCCCACTAAGATTAAGAGAAAAATTTTCAGAAGTGCTTAAGTGACTTAATAATGACTTAGACTTGACTTTTACTGTGACTTAGGTGCTTGGTTAATTTAAGCACTATTTTTTTTACTTTAGATTCACAACCAGTGCTCTTTCTCAATCATGCCTATTAAGGGGTTTCTACTCTGATATTCTTTAACAAAAATTCTGCTTGTCTGCATCAGTACTGTAGTGTTAAGTATAGACAATTCTCGAAGTCAAAAGGATTTTCTTATCTTAGTACTATGTATGTTAAACAAAAACATAATATCATGCTAAAATAAAATTGGCAAAATAGAGCTGTGGATATTAAACCTCTTCTGCTGGTCTTTGTTGGTTTATGGCAGCAATAGCCTTGAGTAGATCTCACATTAAAACTATCAGAATCTGTCTATAAAACTCCTTAAATGTGACTGAGGTAAGATACCTTTTCCAGTGTCAATATTTAAAAACATTTCTTCATAAACTTAAAATTAAAACTTCTGTAAAATTAACAAGTGTTTTGTGGTCTTCAGACTCCTGAGGGAATTCTGCACCAAAAAATTAAAAAATCAGCAAAATTTGCCCATTCCCAGCTTCTGTCAAACAGAGGCTAGAGACATCATCCCTGCCCATCTGGCCAATAGCCACTGATGGACCTATTCTCCATGAACTTATCTAGCTCTTTTTTGAACCCTGTTATAGTCTTGGCCTTCACAACATCCTCTGACAAGGCATTCCACAGGTTGACTATGCGTTGTGTGAAAAAATACTTCCTTTTTTTGTTTTAAACCTGCTGCCTATTAATTTCATTTCAACCTAGTTCTTGTGTTATGAGGAGGAGTAAATAACACTTTCTTATTAACTTTCTCCACATCAGTCATGATTTTATAGACCTCTATTATAGACTTTCTCCACATCAGTCATGATTTTATAGACCTCTATAGCTGTCTCTTTTCCAAGCTGAAAATTCCCAGTCTTATTAATCGCTTCTCATATGGAAGCCGTTCCATACCAGTAATCATTTTTCTTGCCCTTTTCTGAATCTTTTCCAATTCCAATATATCTTTTTTAAGATGGGGCAACCACATCTGCACACAGTATTCAACATATGGGCGTACCATGGATTTATAACCTGAAGTCTTGAAGTCTATGAGAACCAGCAGTCAAAGTTAATCCAAGCAAATAGCCTGTGAATAGCCTATTGTCCAAGACGTTTTTACATAAAGCACTCAAACACTTTGAAATAATGAACGATCATGAAATTAAGTGTTTTCTGATCAATCACAAACACATAAAGGCTTGGGCGTGTCTGACTGTTTGCTACAAACTCGTTGTTCAATTCTATGGGTGACCTTGTCTGCTGAGATTTTCCTGGTGAATGCTCTGTAGGACAGCAGTTTTCAAGCATTCAGGAGGCTGTTTTATTTCTATCTGTATGTTCCTCAATAAACTTTGGATGTTTTACAATGCATATCTGCTTCTTATAGATTACACCCTGTTTGAGGACTGGACTTTAGGAGTCCAGGATGTAACCTTTAAAGACAATGTTTGTCTTTATGAACCCTCTGAAATCACTTTTTAGTCTTCAACAAGGGAGAGATTAGAGATTTTGTTAAGTATTTTCGTTAATGACTTGGATAGTGGACTGGGAGCAGGATTATAAAATCTGCACAGGAGACCAAGCTGGGAGGGGTTGCAAGCACTTTGGAGGATATGAGTAGAATTCAAAACAACCTAACCAAATTAGAGAATTGGTCTGAAATCAACAAAATGAAATTCAATAAAGACTAGTGAAAATACTACACTTCAGAAGGAAAAATAAAACAAACAACTACAAAATTGAGAATGACTAGCTAAGTGGTAATACTGCTGAAAAGCTCTGGGGGGGGTGATAGTGAATCACATATTGAATGAGAGTCAACAATGTGATGCAGTTGTGAAAAAGGCCAACATTCTAGGGTGCATTAACAAAAGCATTGTTTGTAAGACACGGGAGGTAACTGTCCCACTCTACTCGGCACTGGTGAGTTCCCAGAGGGAGTACTGTGTCCAATTCTGGGTGCCTCACTTCAGAAAAGATGTGGATAAATTGAAGAGAGTCCAAAGGAGAACAAAAAAATATAACAAGTACAGTAACGTTGTCCCATTTAACGTTATTTTGTTATTAGATCACTGACCTATTAGAGAACATACTCCTTTAAAGTCCTGCAATGTTCCCTTATAACGTTGTTTGGCTCCTCTGCCCACTGCTCTAACCGGGAAGCGGGCAAGCCCCACCCCCCTCCCAGCAGGAGGGGCGGATGGGCGGAGCGGAGCAAGCCCCACCCCCCTCCCGGCAGGAGGGGCGGACGGGCGGAGCGGAGCAAGCCCCACCCCCCTCCCGGCAGGAGGGGCGGACGGGCGGAGCGGAGCAAGCCCCGTGCCCCCACCCTACTCCCCGGCAGGAGCACCAGGCGGGTGGAACAGGGCAAGCCCCAGCGCCACAACCCCGCTACACCCCTGCCTCAACCAAGCTTCACAATCATCACTGGTGAGTACAGTATTAAATTGTTTAAAATTATTTAAAACATACTGTATATGTATATAAATGTCTTTTGTCTGGCGAAATTTTTTTCCCTGGAACCTACCCCCCCCCCATTTATATTAATTCTTATGGGGAAATTGGATTTGCTTAGCAGTGTTTCGCTTGAAGTTGCATTTTTCAAGAACATCACTAGGATGTTAAGTGAGGAGTTACTGTATTAGAAAACTTGACCTTTGAGAAAAGGTAAAAAAACCTCGGCATGTTTAGTCTTGAGAAAAGATGACTGAGGGGGAACCTGATAGCCCTTAACTTATCTTAAAACTGTTATTATAAAGAGGACAGAGATCAACTGTTCTTCATATCCTCTGAATGTAGGACAAGAAGCAATGGGTTAATGTGTAGCAAGGGAGATTAAGTTTAGGTATTAGGAAAAAACTAACTAGAAGGGTAACTAAATTGAAGAACAGGATTCCAAGGTACCCACTGCTGGAGGTTTTTAAGAACAGATTGGGCAAAATCTGTCAGGAATGGTCTAGGCTTACTTGGTCCTGCCTCACCAGAGAGGGCTGGACTTGATGACCTCTTGAAGTCCATTCCAGACCATTTCTATGATTCTGCGTTAATGGGGATAGCAGATTCTTCAATCGCAATTTTGATAACTATACTAACTACACATATGGATTAAGTTAATAGGGAACCTACCATAAGCAAAAGCCAAGTGAAGAAAGCAAACATACAGCAAGATTACATACTTGTGTTCTTAGATGGTCATGTTATTTGTGGAATTAATGTACTTAAAGACTGATTAAAAAAAAGGTAGATATCAAGTTCAACTGCTTTTACCACAACATTTACAAAAAAAAAAACAACAACAAAACAACTAATGGTAATATTTTTACCTCGCCATCCCGGTGTACACATTCAGAAAAGTAAACAAATAACTTATCTATCACACCCAGTTTTTTCACAACATCATGCATTTTGGTATCTGTAAGAGAAAAAAGCATTAGCAAAAGCCAGTAGTTCCATACCAATTTTATATTTAACTTCCTGTGTGGGAGCACACACTATTTTAATGCTGGTGAGATATGCTTATGTTACATCACTGAATGCCAAAGCCCTCTATCCACAGAATAGGTACAGCACAGGCAATAGCAATGCAAGCCTCCTCAAAGCCTTTTCAACATGTCTTACACCTATTCTCAAGGGGTGACAAGGAGGTTTGGTTTACACACCCATTCAACACTTGACCTCAGGAATGAGGTCGCCGATGACTATGCCGTCATGATGGTAGTTGTGGAGATACAGATACCTGACTACTAAGTGTAAGAGAGACTATGAAATCATTTTCCCTCAGCACCTAGTAGACACCAGAGAATGATTTTTACCATTATTCCTCAAGTGAAAGGATCTGTATCTCACTGCCAATCTCTTTCATACACCAACCCCTTGGATTATTTTATTAAATACTCTGAATATTGGTTTATTGACAAGGATAAATTCTTTTGTGGAGAGATAAAATTCTTTTGTTATGTTTGTACAGTGCCTAATGCCACGAGGCCCGGGTCCATAACAGGAGTTCCTACAGCTGACAATTAAAATAAAAAATAAATGGAAAGCTAGATGAAACTCCCACCGACTTTGATGGAACCATGATTTCACTTGTGATATTTACGTTTATCATTGCTTAACAAACCAGTAAGTTTTTAAACATACTCAAATGAAATTATTTTTTAGTACAATTACCACTACCTACAGCACCTGGCTCAAAAATAAAAACCGTAATCAAGCACTCAGGAAGTTATTTCAGAGGCTGGGTTTTTTGTTTGTTTTTAAAATGAGAGAGATTCTTCTCTTGGGAATTTAAGATTATTGGGCTGAGCAAAATAGCTGCAGTTTAACCCTGAGTCATGCTTGGTATTTCCTATCTAAAGGTTGAAAACTACAACAGCCAACATGGAATGTATTTCACTGGATGTAAAAGAACTGTATGCATGTATATGACCTACCAAGAAAATGCAAACTTGATATTTGAAATGTCAGTATCTTTTCATTGTAGAAAACTGAGTTAACTCCTACTACTAGCGTTTCTTGCTAGGAGAAAGAAACAGTACTTATCTGTAACTGGAATTTGAATAGATTATGTACAGATCCACTCTTGGAATGCACCTGTGCATGCTACATAAAGCCTGAAGCTCTCTGAGTTCAGACTACTGAGTGCACTTGGACCATGTGTTGACCCAGAGAATGTTCCCTTCAGTGTTTGCGTGCCTTCACTTAAATTTGTTCTTAACAAAATTTGTATATTTTTCTCCATGTGCTCCCACAGATTTTTTTTTTTATTTGTGATATAGATTTACTAACACTCAATTCCACCAAATTATATAGAGTATGGAATGGAATTACTTATCCCCAAATCTACAACATTAAAAACAACAGGGAGTCTATAACTTCATTATAATAGACAGTGCAATCAAAGAAGCTAATCTTGATTCTGTGAAAGCCTCTGCCAACTCACAAGTGACATTTCAGCCCCTTTTAATTGCAGGCAGCTTCTTAAGATTAAGCAGAGTGAAGAAACATTATCTAGGTGAACTCTAACCACCATTGACCAGCAAGGAACATAAATTCAGATAGATAGAAGGAACTCATCATTCAGAGTGAACCCCCTTTTGGTACACATGCTTCCTATACTAGATCAGGCAAATGTCTACTGCTCCTTGTTAGCTGCAACTGAGGCTCTACTGTACCCAGGCACATCAGTTGAGACCCGTGGTATGAATGACCCAGTCAGGCTTTTTCACACAGCACTTCTCTTAAATAAAAGCAATAGCTACATGCCTTCCCTCAACCTCCTCAACATTCTACTAGATTCTTTAAGGGGAGAACTAACTAAACTGAGAGGAAAAGGCAAGTTATAAAAACTTTTGGAAAGCTTATTCCTTATGCTGTCCACTCTGAATCAAGCACAGCAATGTAGAGTGACAGGTTTCAGAATAGCAGCCGTGTTAGTCTGCATCTGAAAAAAGAACGGGGTACTTGTGGCACCTTAGAGACTAACAAATTTATTAGAGCTTAAGCTTTCGTGGGCTACAGCCCACTTCATCGGATGCACAGAATGGAACATATAGTAAGAAGATTTTTTTTATATATACATATACATATACATACACACACACACACACACACAGAACATGAAAAGGTTAAAGTAGCAATACCAACTGTCAGAGGCTAATTAAGATGAGCTATTATCAGAAGAAAAAAAAAAAAAACTTTTGTAGTGATAATCAAGATGGTCCATCTAGACAGTTGACAAGAAGGTCTGAGGATACTTAACAACGTGAAATAGATTCAATATGTGTAATGACCCATGCACTCCCAGTCTTGATTCAAACCGATGTTAATGGTATCTAGTTTGCATATTAATTCAAGCTCAGCAGTTTCTCAATGAAGTCTGTTTTTGAAGCTTTTCTGTAGCAAATTGCTACCTTTAAGTCTGTTACTGAGTGGCCAGAGAGGTTGAAGTGTTCTCATATCAGTTTTTGAATGTTATGATTCCTAATGTCAGATTTGTGTCCATTTATTCTTTTGTGTAGAGACAGTCCGGTTTGGCCAATGTACATGGCAGAGGGGCATTGCTGGCACATGATGGCATATATTACATTGACAGATGTGCAGGTGAATGAGCACCTGATGGCGTGGCTTATGTGATTAGGTCCTATGATGGTGTCACTTGAATAAACATGTGGACAGAGTTGGCATTGGCCTTTGCTGGAAGGATAGGTTCCTGGGTTAGTGTTTTTGTTGTGTGGTGTGTGGTTGCTGGAGAGTATTTGCTTTAGGTTGGGGGGCTGTCTGTAAGCGAGGACTGGTCTGTCTCCCAAGATCTGTAAGAGTGAGGGATCATTTTTCAGGATAGGTTGCAGCTCTTTGACGATGCGCTGGCAAGATTTTAGCTGGGAGCTGAAGGTGACAGCTAGTGGCATTCTGTTATTTTCTTTGTTGGGCCTGTCCTGTAGCAGGTGATTTCTGGGTACTCTTCTGGCTCTGTCAATCTGTTTTTTCACTTCAGCAGGTGGGCATTGTAGTTTTAAGAATGCTTGATAGAGATCTTGTAGGCGTTTGTGTCTGTCTGAGGGAATTGAAGCAAATGCGGTTGTAACTAAGAGCTTGGCTGTAGACAATGGATCGTGTCGTGTGTCCTGGATGGAAGCTGGAGGCATGTAGGTAAAGTAAAGCAGTCAGTAGGTTTCCAGTATAGGGTGGTGTTTATATGACCATCACTTATTAGCACAGTAGTGTCCAGGAAATGGACAACTTGTGTGGACTGGTCTTGGCTGAGGTTAATGGTGGGATGGAAATTGTTGAAATCATGGTGGAATTCCTTTTCCATGGGTCCAGATCATGAAGATGTCATCAATGTAGCACAAGTAGAGTAGGTGCATTAGGGGACAAGAGCTAATGAAGCACTGTTCTAAGTCAGCCATAAAAATGTTGGCATACTGTGGGGCCATGCGAGTACCTATAGCAGTGCCGCTGACTTGAAGGTATACATTATCCCCAAATGTGAAATACTTGTGGGTGAAGACAAAGTCACACAGGTCAGCCACCAGGTTTGCCGTGACATTATCGGGGATACTGTTCCTAATAGCTTGTAATCCATCTTTGTGTGGAATGTTGATGTAGAGGGCTTCTATATCCCTAGGGGCCAGGATGGTGTCTTCTGGAAGATCACCGATGTGAAAACACTTTAACCTCTCTGGCCATTCAGTAAAAGACTTAAGGGTGGCAATTTTGCAACAGAAAAGCTTTAAAAACAGACTCCAACGAGAAACTGCTGAGCTTGAATTAATATGCAAACTAGATACCATTAACTTTGGTTTGAATTGAGACTGGGAGTGGCTGAGTCATTACACATATCGAATCTATTTCCCCATGTTAAGTATCCTCACACGGTCTTGTTAACTGTCTACATGGGCCATCTTGATTATCACTACAAAAGGTTTTTTCTTTTCTTCTCCTGCTGATAATAGCTCATCTTAATTAAATTAGCCTCTTACAGTTAGCATGGCTACTTCCACCTTTTCATGTTCTCTCTCTCTCTCTGTGTGTGTGTGTGTGTGTGTGTGTGTGTGTGTGTGTGTGTGTGTGTGTTCCATTCTATGCATCCCATGAAGCTGTAGCCCACGAAAGCTTATGCTCAAATAAATTTGTTAATGTAGAGTGAGTTAGTCAAGCCTCAAAACCATTTCAGTAAGAGAAGACTCTACTGTTCCAGTGATTGCTCGTGTTTTAAAGTGTAACTTAATAAAATCAAGTTAAAGACTGACCTCACCACTTGAAGAAAATACTGCAGTCTACAAAATAGACTTCATAATCTAAAAAGCGACAGTCTCAGCCAAGAATGGCATAACACTAAAAAAAAACCCCTACTCTTTGCTAAAGAGAATGGTCTCTTCCACACAAGCAGAAATAACCAGCATGGAAATGCAGGAATTTTGCAGTGTCATTATCTCTAACAAACAAGAATAAATTACGTGATAAAGTTCAAGGAAAAAAAAGGAAGGAAAAGATATGTTGACTGGGTCAATCTAAAAAGCCCGATTTTAAATCCCAACCATTAGGTTTACCTTAACTTTGCAGAATTATTTTTGCCCTCTTGCCCAGGTAGAGCCATTCTTTTTTCCCCTGATGGGAGAATAAAATCTACATCCCTCATTCTCAAGCATAACAAGAGCAGGCAAGTAAATTTTGAACTTGGGCTGTGAAATTTTCATGACAGTTTTGCAATATTGGTCTGATAATATAAGGGAAAGTTATGTAGTTAAAATTTGAAAATAGCATTTCAAGCAGAAAACCAGCTCACCAGCACATGAATCAATATTTCCAGAACACTTTACCTTGCATAATTATAGCTAGCTGCTCTGCTGCAGACTTTCTCAAAACTAGGTCAATGGTGTCAGAATTAAGAATACCATACAGTTTTTCCACTGCCTCATCCTATTAAAACAAAACTGTATTTAGAAATACATTACAATATATGTCTCTTAGTTAAACAAGAAAACTAGCCCTCTTATTCCCTCAAAGTGTAGGAAATATAACAAAAGATCTAAATAAAATGTGACTAGGTTCCATTCTAAAAATCCTTACAAGCAGCATATATATATTCACTCAGAATTGATCATGGTCTGATTTACTGAGCTTCTAAAGCATTTCTTGGGGAACAAAAAATTAGCAATTTCCAGAATGTAGCAATTGGAAACAACAACATATCATGCCCACTGGTTTTTAAAGTATGCAAAAGCAGAAATTTCAAAAAAGTATTTATATTCTGTCATAAATATAAAGGGAAGGGTAACCACCTTTCTGTATACAGTCTCTAAAATCCCTCCTGGCCAGAGGCAAAGTCCTTTTACCTGTAAAGGGTTAAGAAGCTCAGTTAACCTGGCTGGCACCTGACCCAAAATGACGAATGAGGGGACAAGATACTTTCAAATCTGGAGGGGGGGAAAAAGGCTTTTGTCTGTCTGTGTGATACCTCTGCCGAAAACAGATCAAGGATGCAAGCCGTCCAACTCCTGTAAAGTTAGGAAGTAATCTAGCTAGAAAATGCATTAGGTTTTCTTTGTTTTGGCTTGTGAAATTCGCTGTGCTGGAGGAAATGTGTATTCCTGTTTTTGTGTCTTTTTGTAACTTAAGATTTTGCCTAGAGGGATTCTCTATGTTTTGAATCTGACTGCCCGTAAAATTATCTTCCATTCTGATCTTATAGAGTTGTTCTCTTATCTTTTTTTCATTCTTCTAATAAAGTTCTGGTTTTTTAAGAATCTGATTGGGTTTTTTGTGTCTTAAAAATCCAAGGCTAGTTTGTGCTCATCTTGTTTATTCTCCAGGAAAGGGGGTGTAAGGGGTTGGGGGGATATTTTGGGGAAATAGGAACTCCAAGTGGTCCTTTCCCTGTTCTTTGTCTAAATCACTTGGTGTGGCAGCATACTGTTCAAGGACAAGGCGAAATTTGTGCCTTGGGAAAGTTTTTAACCTAAGCTGGTAAAAATAAGCTTAGGGGGTCTTTCATGCGAGTCCCCGCATCTGTACCCTAGAGTTCAGAGTGGGGAGGGAACCCCTACATATTCATACTCATTTTTCTTGTGTAATTAACAAGTGCAGTAATGTACATTATTATTACATGCATATATTCATGATTATGTGACTAGTTACCTACAATAGCAGGGAACTAGAGTCAATAGTCATAGATCCTATATTCACTACATTGACATGTTCACTACTTGACATTTCAATGCAGTATAGTTTTAGCTAAATGCAAAAGACTATCTCTAAAATGGCTTGTGTTTAGGTCAGCTATTAATTAAGTTCAACATATACAGATAGATTTTAGATCTTACATTTTTTAAAAAATAACGGTAAACTGAGTGGCTAGATTATTTTTACACTGGAGGAAGAATGTCATCTTTCAGAACTCATTTAACATTTTGATTTATTTTACTGTTTCCTATTTGCTTCCATTAGTTTCCTGCAGACCATGAACTTCTAATCTAGAACCCAACAGCCACAAGTAGGTCTTGGATTTTGTCTTATATTATAGATGTAAGATTTGCTTGTATGGTAAGGAATTGTTTTGCACCTCTCTTATCCTGGATTACAAGCATCTGTTATTTGGGGTTGAGTTTCCACAACATAAGCAGCTGGGATATTAAATCATTTTCAGCAAGTTTCAACACATAGTAATATGACCAAAAAGATATATATTTACCTGTTGGTCTTCCAGAAAGTATGAGATGTTCACCTATCTATATCTTCTGCAGCAGATATTGCGCCTGCCTTAGGGCCTGCTGTTTTTTCCCTTCCCTTAACCTGTTTACTTGTCTGTCTATCCTTACATTGTTAGCTCTACAGAGCAGAAACTCCTTGAGTGTCTCAAAAGAAGCCAGCACATAGTGGACGCTACTGTATAAGATAATCATGCATTCTACGCCAAAGTTACTTTCCATTGGAATTCCTTCCATGATTGTGAGAATGACTGTGAGAATGTGGATCTGTGGAATTTTGTTCAACTTGAAGCAAACACACAGCTAAAGACAAAATGACAGTACAAAGAGAACTCTGACATTTGCTTTGATGTCAGCCTATATTACTAAAAAATTATCATACGAACTATCAAACACTATTACCAAAGGTAATGTAGTTGTTCATCCCATTTCAATTGTTCATATCTTCATCATAAAATTTTCATCGTTTGGGCTGAGATTATCTATACAGGACTATCCAATGTGAATATTTTTTGGAAACTGAGCAAAATAGATTTCAGCTGATTGAGTGAAAGGAGAGATTTTTTAAAAGGTACACTTTTCCCATGATTAGAAAAGTCTTGTAATCTTTTGTTTCCCAGCAGCACAAGTGGCCAGAGGCAGACACTTGATATTTGGCCCGGAAATATTTCACAGTGAAAAGTGCCTTTGAGTATTCTAGTAAAATATAGTTTTGATTTAACAGAACTATGACCGTTTAAAAAAAAGTGTTCTACTCATGCACAATAGAATTTTAACAAGTGCGATAAGCTATTATAGTGTGCAGCTAAGTACATCCACTTTGCATTTGTGGAGCTAACTTATCTGCACAGGGTAAAATCTAGTGAAGCTGAGTAGTAAGTGAACCAATGTCTCATTCAATGTTGCACCTTGTGATGGGGTGGACTAGGTCCAGAGGCCCCCTTCTGGAGGCCTCATGGCCCTGCCTCACTGTCCCCCAGAAAAGAGCAGAGGAGAAGTACTCCAGGCAGCCTAGAGTGGCTGCAGAGGGGCTGCTGGATGGCCAATCAGAGGCCACGAGGGCCATATGAAAAGCAGCAGAGACAGAGCAGTCAGTTGCTCCATGGATCTGAAAGACAGAGGGCTGGGTTCCTGGCTGGCTGGAAGAGCAACAGGACCACAGACAGCTCAGTGTGGGCAGGGCTGAGACCAGGGAGGACTGCCGAAGATCAGAGAAGCTAAGAAGGAGCACCTGGGAGGCTACAGGGACCAAGCAAGGACTCAGCCCAGAAACTAGCCAGACTAAGCGAGAGTACCGTGATAGGCCATTTATTGGTCTGGTTAAAGACTGAACCTAGGGAGGGCTGCCGAAAAGGACACCCCAATGGAGGGTACTGTGATGGGCCCTGTTAGACTGTTATAGAGGGTAGAGTCTCTGGGGGGAAGCCTTGGTGGAAGACAGTGTGTAAGACTCGGCCAGAGGGCTGAGTCATTGAAGACACATCAAAGAAACTATTGGCGGGGGGGAAAGGAGGGGCACTCACAAAAGGTGGATGCCATCCCATTCCAACAACTAAGAAATGGAAGGCTCACATCGGACCAGAAGGGGGCACTTGTGAGAGGCGACCCCATTACATATCTTATAACATAAAAGCTACTTTTAAAGTTTGTAGGGTAGAGGTTCTCTGGCAGTCTTATTTCTAAGGTGCAAGATAATTCAAGGGAAAAGATTACGGCAACCTGCAGAAGGTGAAATAACTGACATGCAGCAGCCTTCTCACATGAAGTTAATCAGCAGTTCAAAAAGGACAGAATGACAAAATATGCTAAAAAGATATTTTGGTCACCTTAAAAATTGACTCTTTTGTATCATCCAACTTCAGCTCTATAGGTCTTTCCACAACAAACAAGTTAGAAACACTGGAGAGAACACAACCATGCAAAAGAGGGCGCTTCAGGCTGGCCCCTTCTTCATTCATGAGATGGAATGTTAGATGTTTCAATGCCACAGAACGGACTCTAAGGAAACAAAGTACTAAGGATCATGGTTCTTTTCAGTGGGGCAATTTAGCTCTTCAGATATATATATACAGAGTTAGAAAATGTCAGAAAAAACACACTGATAATGTTTAAGATTTATAGATTCATAGATATTAAGGTCAGAAGGGACCATTATGATCAAGTCTGACCTCCTGCACAATGCAGGCCACAGAATCTCACCCACCCACTCCTGCAATTTGAATTAAGCATTTACCCACAACATTTCAAATCAGCCCTCACTGTAAATCAATGGAATAACTTAACAGTTTAGGTTAGACTTGCTAATATCATGCATCAATCACATGCTGAAATTTTTACAGGACATTACTACTCACAACTGCTTTTTTGAGAAGAGAAGTCGTAGAGCAGCCCTTAATCTAGTAGTTCTAGGGAGAATCCCTTCTCCTTTGTCAGAAGATGTTTCGCTTAGACTCAAGATGCAGTTACCCAGTGTCTCTTCTGTGTCTGCATAACCCTAAAAACATTTAAAAAAACCTATTCACCAGTTTGCTTAATTAAGAAACAAGCATGTCTACTATTGACGAAAAACAAAACCATATGAATGGAAACTGTACATTTTCTAGGTAAGATTATATTGAATTGTACTAAGTACTTCAAACGAAACAGTCTTGGAAGTGCACATAAAGCAAGCAGCTTATAAGTCTATGCTTCTTCCCTCTAAGCGTATCTGGGAAAGGAATTGCCTCACACACTTTCTAATTCAAGTCTAGACAATGATTATCTTTCCAGAACACCCCAAGTTGAATTCTCACAATCCAGTGACTTAAAAAATAGGACGCCACCTACCTTAAAACAATAGAAGGTGGAGGACTATTTAGGCAACTATCACTTTGTTTAATGAAGTTAATCATTTTAATTCTGCAAAATAAAATGCTTCCACAAAAACCAGGTGTGACTGTAAGAGTTCCTCAATGCCCACTAGCAGAAGGCCAACCATATTGTAACTCACATCAGGCCTGACACATTCACTATCCCCTCCACAAACACTGTTGTCATAGTGTATATCTAAAAGGTATGCCATAAAATATCATACATAAACTGGTGACAAGCTGGTCCCAAATATCATCGCTTGATGTATGTACAGTTTGTGTACAAAGTCATGTATGTTTGGGCTGGAAATATGTTCTTAAAATGTGTTTTGGAGGCAGTGCATAAATCCAGTCTGCCTTAGACAAAAGTATGTGGATTCAACTGTCTGACTGGCTTGATTACAGGCAGAGGACAAGAGGTCAAGGAAAAAATATTTACACATAAGGTAAATAAAGCAATCAAGCTAACTAGCAGCAGCTTAGCAAGCACCCCAGAAATCCTTCCTAACTCTTGAGGCTGAGACAATGGACTTTGGGTACTATAAGAGCAAAGACATTTTAGTTATCCATCACTTAGGGGGAATAGGGTACAGCACCCTTTGAGCCTGTGAACGTTGGATCCTCTAGTCTGGAGGGGTACAGCCATTGTTTTTAAAACCTTTTTTTTATTTGCAGGCCCCTAAAAAATTTCAAATGGAGGTATGGATCTCTTTGGAAATCTTAAGACATAGTCTGCGGACTTATTCTTGTTTAATTATAAACCATCTCAGTGCAGTGTACTAAAGTGAAGTGAGAGTCTTCAGCTAGTCTAATAGGCTGGTGTGTACATTGCCTCTTTGGAGGCAGCAAATATAGTATTTATGAGATTTCAGAGTAGCAGCCGTGTTGGTCTGTATTCGCAAAAAAGAAAAGGAGTACTTGTGGCACCTTAGAGACTAAAATTTATTTGAACATAAGCTTATTTGAGCATACAGCTCACGAAAGCTTATGTTCAAATAAATTTGTTAGTCTCTAAGGTGCCACAAGTACTCCTTTTCTTTTTTGCGAGTATTTATGAGAGCGTCCAATGAGAGGGAATGGACACTGCAGAAGACATCTCTGGGGCAAATCAGCAATCGGGATTCACTGTACATTACCTGCAAGGCAACGTTTAGACTGGCAGAGTCCTGAGGAGTTTGCAGGTGAAGCAGACAGACTGGCGTGGAAGTGAGCTGACAAGAGTTTAAATCACCAGCAAAGCTCTCATCTGCTGATGCAGAGGGATAACGGTGTCTTACAGTTCTGAGTGTCCAAAACAGAACATCACACCAGGTGAAGACATGTTGGGTGCATTCACATTTAAGTCAAAACTAGTAGACTTTTATGTAGTCCTGGCATATCTTATGCCGTAACTGCACTCTAGCTGCAAACATAATGTGACTCAAGACTCTGCTTTCAGTTTTACATATATAAGTTAATAGCTTGGAAAAAATTGTTTTAAAATCATTCTAGGCATATTTGGGGAGACAATATATTTAAAGTACTCACAGAAGTTGTCAATTCCATGATAAAATAACCCAGCATTAGTTATTTCACAAAAATCACTGCACCATACATTTACATAGCAAATCACAAACACAGGACATTATCTGCACTGAAGAAATTATAAACTGAGGCCCCAGTGCTTGGAATAGGCCCATGCAAGTATCTATTCTTACAGAGCTCACTGAAAGGATCAATGTCTAAAATAGGAAAAATATGGAACCACTGTTCAGGAAAAAGGAGATGTGGCCTACAGGAGGAAGAAAAGTAGGCACAGAAGTGAGAAATTTAAAGGAAAGGGGGAATACAGGTGATAGTGTGTGCTTACAAGTAATAACTGAGGAGACAGATAGTACTTAAAGGTTAGGCAAAAGGAAGGAAACAAGAAGAGACAGACATAACACGGAACTACAAGCTTGTAGGATTAGAAGCAGGTAGAAGAAGGGAGATTTTAGTACCAGAAACAGATATGAAGAATGGGATGGATCAACTAGGGTATGGGAGAAAAGAGAAGGGCAAGAGTTCTTGTTGGACTGGACAGGGAGTAGAGATGGGGAAAAGGTATCTGCTTAAGAGCATGTCCACACTGCAACCTATAGCTTGTGTAGACATACCCACGGCGGTTGTACTCTAGCTAGTTTGCTAAAAACAGCAGTGAGGCTGTGGGAGCACAGGCTGTACCAGCAAGTACATACATAGGGAGGTGCGGGGATGAGGAAGGGGACTCTTGGACACACCTTGCTAAAGCCCATGCTACTGCATCAGCACTGCTGGTTTTAGCAAGTTAGCTAAAGCACAGCTAGCGTGGGTACATCTACACAAGTGGCAAATCATACCCACAGCTCCAGTGTAGACAAATCCTGACTTAAAGAGCAAAGCATGGAGACTGCCTGAAGGTCTCAGGACAGTAAGGGTCATTAATTACGTTTAATCGAGAAAACGGAAGAGTTTCAAAAAGGCATGCCACCTAATGGAGGACGACAGCCAATTCGTGCCAAAAGATATGAAGAATATTTAGGTCTGTATTGCACTAAGTTACACGAAATTTGAATAATCAGGAACCTCCCACAGATGTTCAAACTCAGTGACGCAAAAAACAATGAGGGAAAATAAAGCAAAAATGGTCAGATCTTTATTACTTTTACGATCTATTTTGTAGTAGTGCCGATAGGCACCAAACTATATTGGAGTCCATTATACTAGATGCTACATAAACAGTAAAATACAGTTCCTCCCTCAAAAAGTTTGCAATCTAATTTGAGCAGTATGCTATAAGTGAATGTGTGTTCATCTACACTGAAATTTCAGTCATGTTCTAACAAGTGTAATGACTACATATTAACTAATACAATTGTAATTTCTACCATAGGCACTTCACAAACATTTGTTGCAGGACACGAATATTTGTTCCCAGTTGTGTTCAATTTCAAATATAGTTGCGTTAGTTAATACATTGTCAATTAACTACAAAATTCAAAGTCTAAATAAATCCTATGACAAGCAAAAGGAGGAGAGAGCATAAGAGAAACATAAGATCATGTGGTTAGCTACTGCACAACTTTTTGGTCTCTAATCTATACATCAAATCACCGACAGGAAAGACAGACACTTTGGTATTTTTCCATTCTGAAAGATGAGAATGTTGTATAACTGCAATAAAAATTGTAGTATTTTCTTTTTTACATTAAGATCTCTCAGGCAAAACAAAGCAGACAAATAATAGAATAAAAACAAAAAGACTAAAGCTCCAAACTGTGGTATATGAGACCCCGATCTTAAGAAGATTTCCTAAGGGAAAGCTTCTTGGATTTTTTCCATTTACAGTTTGGTGTTTTTCGTTTTGTTTTAGTGTTCCTCTGGTTTGGAAGGTTTAAAAGGCAGATAGAACTCTTGTAAAAAAATACTTTGAGATATATGTTAGAAATACATTAAAGTTTCAGTTTTCCGGAACCTGGAGGCAAGAATTTGGGCTGACAGAAAGGGCTGAGTTCTGAATTGACACAGGGAAGAATGGTTCATCATTTTAATCTTATCTCTACAGTCTGAACCAGATTATTTAATTGCAATGAACTTCCCATATTTGCTTAGGAAACATACAAAACTGTCCCCTATTTAACACCCTTATATTTTGGCCTGCTCAGATGACTATTACTTGCTCATCTATTCCACCCTCTACCTTGCAGAATTTTCTTCTCCTTGTGTAACATGACAATGTTGCAGTATAAGTGTTTTTATGGTAAAGTAATCAACCTCAGCTCAAGATAAACTGTGCTTTAAAAAAAGCTGCAGATACCTGTAAAATTGGAATGATGGGATAGAGGGCTTCAATAAACTTGTTCCAGGTCAGTGTTGTCATCATCAATCGTCCCTGCAGGAGATACATTAGAATGGCCTTGGCAGCAGAGTTCACCTGCTCAACAACAAAAGAATAAAATAATGTAATAAAGAAAAAAGAATTTGTTGATCCCACAGTATGAAATTAAGCTGTGCTTTCTAAAATAGGTTTTGAAGGAGAAAACACTTGTAATGAAATGTAATCAATATGCACTAGAATCTATTACTTGCTAGTTTAGTATTGTCTTCCACACTTGAGCTTAGATTGCAAAAGACCCTTACAGGAGACCACAAAGAGGGAACAAGCAAGGAGTTTCTTCTCCCTTATACAGTTCATGCAAGGACTCGAAACCCTTAGTCTCAGAGCTCAGAGGGTTTATTCCCTCCATTCATCCCAAAAGGGCAAGAGAGGGAAGGAGGTGAGGCCATTGTTCATTCCGCAGAGCAGGTTGGTTGCACCAAAGATAGCAAGCTCAACCATTCTAAATGATGGTTCAAAACTGAGGCAACTTTGGCATGTAGCCATGAAGGGAGGGACTGCTCTTCCTGAACAATTCCTCTGCAACCAGTACATGTGGCAATGCAAAACTCTGCACCACCTCCTATTTACACTAGTGGCTAAAGCCACAATTAGACTCTTAAAGTTTTAATGCACTTACAGCTTAGCTACCGAGTGGCTGTTATGGCACTGGACATTCTACTTAAACAAAAAGAAAAAAAAAGTTCTCAGTGAAGAATATGATAAGATACATGTTACATTCTGACATTTTTTTAGGTTTGTCAAATTCCATTATTCCCTTTTGTCCATAACTTCCTCCCCACATCTTTGATTCATATTCTTTTCAAATTCTAATGACTCTTTCCAAGCACTGAAAGCAGTATTCATTAAGAGAAATTAGTTACTATGAACTGAGACACCTATTGGCCTCCTTACTTTCTTTCAGTCTCTGGCTTTATACAACAAGTTCTCCCTCCCTTCTTATGTAACTGTACTTCTCTGGAACATTTATTTCTCAATCTCCATGACATACTGTTTTTTCCCCCCAGAGTGTTTTAAAGATAGTTGCATGACCATGTGTCTTTCTTCAAGAAAACAGTCAAAAGTACTATGCCAGCAAAACACTTAATTGACATTTAAATCCTCTCTCTCTCTCTCATGTTTTTATATACATACAATTTTTCTTCTGAATTATTTATGAATAATTAGAGGCAGAAATATAGAAAAAAATAATTTCATAGTATTCTTCAGAGAAGAGATATGCACTTTTATTAATCCCTAGACACATTAAGCTCACAACTCAAACATCACGTTACTTTGCTTTTAGTTGTCAATAAGACTGTCTGAAGGAAGAGATTCACAAACAATGCGAACACCTGTATTTCACTCATATTTCACAGCATCACTAGCTAAAGCTGGTGACGAACGTGACAAAATGCTATTTTGTCAAAATGAACTTTTCCTAGGAAAGGGTTGGTTTTTATTCATTTCTTGACTCAGATTTTTCCCAAAAAATGTCAGTATCTCTGCCCACATGCGCCACCCCTGCAGCTCCAATTGGCGCAGTTTCTGGCCAATGCAAGCTGAGGAGCCAGTGCTCGGGGAAGGGCAGGGGCAATGCACAGAGCCCCCATGGCCGTTTTTCCACTTAGGAGCAGCAGGGACATGTCGCCGCTTCCAGGGAGCCACACAGAGCCAGGTAGGGAGCCTGCCGGCCCCGTGCCAACTGGACTTTTAATGGAAATCAGAAATGCCAGTTTCTAGAGCTTTCCGGTTGATAAAGTGCCGGATAACACAGCTTTTACAGTACTTGCTCTTTTAGAAAATACAATATTAAAAAACTCACGCACAAAATGTATATATTCCAACAAAATTTGACTTAAGCTTCTTAAAGATATTAATCTTTGAAAGAATGCTTTTAAGCAAATTTGCAGCTAAAGAAAGCTGTTAAATGTTGCTTGCATATAGCTTTAAGGGAATCTTTAACCATCAACAGACAACAAATCCAAATCTGCTAGAAAGTAGGTAGAACTACATTGATTTCAAATAGATTTCAATTCATTTACACCAGTTTTAAATTAGATCCAGGGAATGAATATAAATTATGAACCCAATCCTTCAAACATTTACACATGAAGTTTAACTACAAGCATATGGAAGTTCCTTTTCTTTTAACAGAACTATTCACACGCTTACATTTAATCAAACATAGAAGTGTTCGATGAATCGGGACCTAAGATTATTTGCTTTTAATACAAATTCAAAGGGTACCCAACGTTTAAAAAAATACTGTCTTTATTCTTCAGAGAATATCCATTTACCCCTTCACTAAACTTTATAGGCACTTCACAGACTTCATTATACTAGTATTTAGAGTATTATTTTGCAAATTGATATTTTGCTAATCAGGATAAGAAGATTAAAAACAAAACATATTCCTCTTTACTATATGTTCCAAATAAAATCAATGCATTAGAGGAGGTTTTTATCTAATGATATAAACCAAGTAAATTTAATTTGTATGTTAGTACATGTACAGGAAAGAATCCTTTACACAGCTTCTCTGTATATACAGCTTTTCAGTATGTAAGAAACTAAGCAGTGTAATTAACCACTTTATTTCTCAGTTTTATTATTATTTTCTTAGTAAAAGGTACTTTTAACTCTTTTGTTACAATTCCTGAAGAGAAGTTAAAATTATCTTTCCATCTCTCAATGGAAAACTGAAAACACCATTGAGGATATGAGATGGATCATTCCTTAATGCATAAATGTCAACCCATAAAAGATTTTTTTTTTTAACATTATACCTCATTTTGGGACTCCTGGAGGCCAAATGTACAGATTTCATATAAAACTTTTGGATGAAGAAGAAAATGAACTCCATGACAAATAGAAGACACAGGTTTTGTGACATTATGGATACCCAAACATTCCTAGAACAAAAAAATGTAAATGGTTAATTTCAAAATTCAAGGAAGTTCCTATTTCTATACCTTGTCTTACAGATGCTATTTCTTACTTTGTGTGTTCCAGGTATAGGGACTTGAGCATACTATGCTAAAATGGCCCCAATTGCCATGCAAAGTATAAGCATTCAGGAGCTACAGAATAAATGTTCCAGAGTAGCAGCCGTGTTAGTCTGTATTCGCAAAAAGAAAAGGAGTACCGGTGGCACCTTAGAGACTAACAAATTTATTAGAGCATAAGCTTTCGTGAGCTACAGCTCACTTCATCGGATGCATTTGGTGGAAAAAACAAATCTCTCCTCTGTTTTTTCCACCAAATGCATCCGATGAAGTGAGCTGTAGCTCACGAAAGCTTATGCTCTAATAAATTTGTTAGAATAAATGTTGGTGCTACTGTTGCTCCATAAATTTATATGACAATACAAATATTTTATTCTTGACAGGCTGTTGCTATCCCCCTTTCCCTCTGTGACAACTTGTACCTCAATTCTCATTTGAAGTTATTGGGCATTTCCTGACCATTTCAGAGGACCACAGTCCCTGAAAGTGAAGCACTATGGAAGGAGTACTTGTGGCACCTTAGAGACTAACAAATTTATTAGAGCATGAGCTTTCGTGAGCTCATGAAAGCTCACGAAAGCTTATGCTCTAATAAATTTGTTAGTCTCTAAGGTGCCACAAGTACTCCTTTTCTTTTGCGAATACAGACTAACACGGCTGCTACTCTGAAACTATGGAAGTAGACACCTTTGCCTCTTGACTGAGAATCCCAAGCAAAGTAGGCTATAGACACTGATCCTTCATGAACTCTTTTTAAAAAGATTGAATGGCATTTCAACCTTCTGGAATGGTCCATGTGAAATTCCTAAATGTAAAACTACAGGGTGGGGAGGGGGGTTATTAAAAGAAGATTTAGTAAAAACAATCAGATAAACTACATATACAATATGCATCTCACCCAGTATGCATATAATTTTCCCAAACTCTGCAAAAGCTAGATTAGACAAATATAATCTGCGTATCAAAAAATTACCAAGGAAGAAATTCTGGCTCTTCTGAAGTCAATGGAGTACTACCATCAACTACAATAGGAACAGAATTGCACCAAAATTCCTTAAAGGTGCCCCACAAAGGAAAAAATAGGCTACTATTCTTTAACATATAGAACATGACCTGGAGAAAAGTTTTTTCTTTTGTTGTTTGTATCAAAAAATTAATTCTTGTCTACCCTAGATGATGGATAAATTGAGAATTAGTAGGATTATGACATCACAGATACTATGAAAGTGAAAATCAAAAACGTTTGAGAAGTTAGCTGATTTTATTCAAACTCCTTAAACTTTTATTTTTTTGTGAATATATATTTAATGCAAACATTCAGGACAGGTACTGAAGTGTGAAATGTGATTTAAAATAGTAGTTTGAAACTTATTTGTATTGTGGTAATGCCTAGGTGCCTAAGTTACAGATGAGGACCACAGTGTGCTAGGCACTGTGCAAAGGGAAGACAAAGGCAGGAACTGAGGGGGTTTTTATTTGCTTCTAGAGGATTTCCATCTGTTTACAAGTACAAGATGTTTGATTTTAACTGCTGTCTGTGAAACTCAACTAGTGTTCTTTCTATCTTAAGCATCAGTCCCAGTAACACAGATATTACAAGTTAAATTAACCACTCAGTGACACACATGTACAACCAATGCCTTCAGTTGGATTGCACAAATATAAATAATTGAAACTTAGTAAACAATTCTGTTCATAGAGAAAAAGAATCCATAGTTCTCTCTGCCCATAGTTTTCTTGTTTTGGAAGAGTTAACATTTAGACAGAATTGTAAAAAGCAGTAAAATTGTAAAAATGAACAAATAAAGTGAACTAAAGTGAACAAATACAACTCTGAATACAAGCAGGGAGTAAGCTTTTAAGTAAGAAGTTGACATTTATAGTTAGTCACTTTTCAGAATACAGCTGTGTTTTAAGGAACTCACAACTCTATCCCTTTGCCAAAGGATGAGAAACTCCTTATCAATCCACATGTATGAGTCATCTATAACATATCCACATAAAAATGAAGAGAAGATTTAATATTCCTGATATTTTTAAAGTCAAAATTAGGTACATACACAAAAAAATTGACTACTCTTAAATTAAACACTTTAAACAGGTGTTTAAGTCAGAGACAAAAAGGGACACAAAGCAATTTATGACAGGTTTCAGAGTAGCAGCCGTGTTAGTCTGTATTCGCAAAAAGAAAAGGAGTACTTGTGGCACCTTAGAGACTAACAAATTTATTAGAGCATAAGCTTTCGTGAGCTACAGCTCACTTCCTCGGATTCAGTGGAAAAATACAGTGGGGAGATCTATATACACAGAGAACATGAAACAATCATACACACTGTAACGAGAGTGATCATTTAAGATGAGCTATTCCCGGGGGGGGGGGGGGACCTTTTGTAGTGATAATCAAGGTGAGCCATTTCCAGCAGTCTCTATTCAAACCTAAGTTAATTGTATCCAGTTTGCAAATTAATTCCAATTCAGCAGTCTCTCGTTGGAGTCTGTTTTTGAAGCTTTTTTGTTGAAGTATAGCCACTCTTAGGTCTGTGATCGAGTGACCAGAGAGATTGAAGTGTTCTCCAACTGGTTTTTGAATGTTATAATTCTTCATGTCTGATTTGTGTCCATTCATTCTTTTACGTAGAGACTGTCCAGTTTGACCAATGTACATGGCAGAGGGGCATTGCTGGCACATGATGGCATATATCACATTGGTAGATGCGCAGGTGAACGAGCCTCTGATAGTTTAGCTGATGTGATTAGGCATCCTATGATGGTGTCCCCGAATAGATATGTGGGCACAGTTGGCAATGGGCTTTGTTGCAAGGATAGGTTCCTGGGTTAGTGGTTCTGTTGTGTGGTTGCTGGTGAGTATTTGCTTCAGGTTAGGGGACTGTCTGTAAGCGAGGACTGGCCTGTCTCCCAAGATCTGTGAGAGTGATGGGTAGTCCTTCAGGATAAGTTGTAGATCCTTGATGATGCATTGGAGAGGTCTTAGTTGGGGGCTGAAGGTGATGGCTAATGGCGTTCTGTTATTTTCTTTGTTGGGCCTGTCCTGTAGTAGGTGACTTCTGGGTAATCTTCTGGCTCTGTCAATCTGTTTCTTCACTTCAGCAGGGGGATATTGTAGTTGTAAGAATGCTTGATAGAGATCTTGTAGGTGTTTGTCTATGTCTGAGGGGTTGGAGCAAATGTGGTTGTATCACAGAGCTTGGCTGTAGACAATGGATCGTGTGATGTGGTCTGGATGAAAGCTGGAGGCATGTAGGTAGGAACAGCGGTCAGTAGGTTTCCGATATAGGGTGGTGGTTATGTGACCATTGCTTATTAGCACCCTAGTGTCCAGGAAGTGGATCTCTTGTGTGGACTGGTCCAGGATGAGGTTGATGCTGGGATGGAAATCGTTGAAATCATGGTGGAATTCCTCAAGGGCTTCTTTTCCATGGGTCCAAATGATGAAGATGTCATCAATGTAGCGCAAGTAGAGTAGGGGCATTAGGGGACGAGAGCTAAGGAAGCGTTGTTCTAAGTCAGCCATAAAAATGTTGGCATACTGTGGGAACATGCGGGTACCCATCGCAGTGTCGCTGATTTGAAGGTATACATTGTCCCTAAATGTGAAATAGTTATGGGTGAGGACAAAGTCACAAAGTTCAGCCACCAGGTTAGCTGTGCCATTATCGGGGATACTGTTCCTGATGGATTGTAGTCCATCTTTGTGTGGAATGTTGGTGCAGAGGGCTTCTACATCCATAGTCGCCAAGATGGTGTTTTTAGGAAGATCACCGATGGACTGTAGTTTCCTCAGGAAGTCAGTGGTGTCTTGAAGATAGCTGGGAGTGTTGGTAGCGTAGGGCCTGAGGAGGGAGTCTACATAGCAGACAATCCTGCTGTCAGGGTACCAATGCCTGAGATGATGGGGTGTCCAGGATTTCCAGGTTTATGGATCTTGGGTAGCAGATAGAATATCCCAGGTTGGAGTTCCAGGGGTGTGTCTGTGCGGATTTATTTCCACTGAATATAGCCAATGCAGTGAGCTGTAGCTCACGAAAGCTTATGCTCAAATAAATTTGTTAGTTTCTAAGGTGCCACAAGTAGTCCTTTTCTTTTTGCGAAAGCAATTTATGTTATTTTTTCAGGTCATTATTAGTTTAAAGTGATTTTTCATCAATTACTTGAATATAGATTCACAAAATATTTTGTATATTTATTAATACTTTCAGTAAACTTTTTCTATAAATGAACCTTTCCTAGAAGAGCTATCAGCTCAAATGACATTGCACTAATGCACAAAGACTAAGAAGGGAAAATGACCAGAAACAAAATTGAAGCTAGCCAGTCTAGTTTCAGTGTCCAAGCTAATTAGACTGCATAACTCATTTGTGATCTAAAATTAATTTAAATATCACATTTTAATCTGTTATAAGGGAAGTAAAATTAATGACATACAGGATATTGAGAGGATATTTGGAAAAAAGTTAAACACATTATTTTGATTTATCAACCAATATGAATCCCAGACTCTATTAACCCCGGCCACTATATCTAGTATGATCTATAGCCAAACCAGTTCAACTTCACTCTTTTACAAATAAAACATCAATTTTCAAGTCCAGACCAACATATAGCAGACTGGAAACAGACTAAACTGTAAAACCACTGATAAATGACAAAAAAAATAATCCACATTTTCTTCAAAGAAAACATTATAAAACCCATATGTAGCTCTAACCTTAACAATTTCCAGACAGCAATGGTAAGCTTCAGTTTTTATATTCAGCAGAGGATGGGACAACAGATGGAGAAGCACCTTTTGACTCTCTGCCTGCAGCAATGGGTTAGCCTGGGCAGACTTCCAGCTACAAGTGGAAACAGTTAAATATCCAAGATAAATTAGCTGCTATACAGTTTGTTGTAACATATTTATAAAAACATGCTTGTTTTACAGAGTAAGACATGGAGGACTTCTGCAAAATTTATCATGACATCCAGTGTACTGCAGGGCACACAGGCAACATTCCTTCTAAAGTACAGACAGTCATCATTTTGAAGAGGAAATGACTCAATATAGAGTTCAGAGGTCATTTTGAATTTCCTCCAATGTTGTAAAACTGCAACTTATAATACTGATATTCACTTCTGTACATTTCACTTAAGTTTTCCTTGATGTAATGTGGCACTATAGATGATCAGACTAGTAATCCTGGTTGGGGAATTTGAAAAATGTATAAATACTGTGATATTTTTCACATTTTAGTCATCATATTTAAGTTGTATAAATCTGGCACATAATCAAAACAACATCAAAACAACGTAAGTGAGCCATCATAATTAAATCCACAAAGTCTATCTCAAGATTGCAATGGATACTGAAAAAAGGAGCACAACTTTAAGTGATTTCTTAGCACTAATTGATATGGTAAATCCACTTGCAGTAATAAACCTTTAACAGATCAATTACTTGAATATAGATTCAAAAACATGTTTGTGTCTTTATTAATACTTTCAGTAAACTTTTTCTATAAGTGAACCTTTCCTAGAAGAGCTATCAGCTCAAATGACATTGCACTAATGCACAAGGACCAAGAAGTAAAAATGACCAGAAACAAAAGTGAACCTGGCCAGTCTATGCGTCCATGTCCATGAAGTATATCTCAAGATTGCAATGGATACTGAAAAAAGGAGCACAACTTTTTTGAGTGATTGCTTAGCACTAATAGGTAGTGGCAAATCCACTTGCAGTAATAAACATTTATCAGATATACCTAATTAGTAGCAGAAAATAGAGGAGTGGAATTCACATTTTCTGACAGGCAGCATGAAGAGAAATGTCTCTTCGGACTATGAAATTTGTTGTTTCCTGCCTTTATAACTTGCTCACAATTCTCAGAAACCACAGTCTTCCAAAGAAACTATGTATATTCAAATGAAAAGAATCATGGGCGGAGCGTGAACCTGGGCTCAGGATGGCTAGCCCCCAGCCCAGTCCACCTCTTTGACTCAAGGCCCTGCCCATCCCACCCTGCTACCCCCTGATGGAACCCCCCACAGCCACGGGCTGCCAGAATGCCCCGAGCCCCAGGTGAGCGGCAGAGATCCCCTCCAAGCCCCAGAGCACCGAGTGGATGGGCAGGCGGCACGCCCTCGCACAATCCCCAGTGCGCTAGGCAGGCGGGTGGCACATCCTCCCCCCCACAAACCCTGGAGTGCTGAGCGGGTGGGCAGCACGCTCCCCCGCACACAAGCCCCAGAGTGCTGAGCAGATGGGTGGCACGCTCCCCCGCACACAAGCCCCGGAGCGCTGAGCGGGTGGGTGGCATGCTCCCCTGCACCACAAGCCCTGGAGCGCTGAGCGGGAGGCACCACCCCCAGCACCAGTGCACCGAGCGGGTAACACAGCTCCCCCACGCAGCCCCAGAGTGCCAGGTGGGGTGGCGTGTTCCTAACCACCACCCCAAAACACCGGGCAGGCAGCATAACACCAGCTCCCATTGCCCAGAGTCCCTGGCCACAGGCCGGCACCAGCCCCAGCCCGGGGCTCCGGCCATGGGGGAGAGCCGCAGAGCGCCAACAGGAAGCAGGAGATGGTCTGGGGGTGGAGCATGGGCGGGACCACAAAAGGCTCTTTGGAGAGGCACAGCATCCCCCCATCTTTGATACCCGCTGGCCATGAAAAGAATTTTGAAGTATAATTAGCCACCTAAAATTTGAATTTCATTCCAAGGCTACAATGCAGAATCTCCCTTTCAGGAACCACAGACTAGCAGAAAATATTTACCTATTGTACTCTTTAAAAAAATATTTGGTAAGTAAGCTCCCATTGGAATTTATAACATAAAAAAAGAGTTCTCTCTAGAAATTATGCTAGCAGAACAACTGCAGTTAAAAAAAAAAATCTCTGGAAAATATCCAAAATGGGGATCAAAGCAGAAGTCAGTGAAAAGGGGAAGGAGGAACAACCACCCAGGAGAGACAGGTTACCAGAAAGGTTTTAAGGGCTACTCCCAAAAATCCTCATTATCACATTTAAGTTTCAAAGGCAAAATTATGCCAGGTTGTCCTTAAACAAGTCTCCTTAAAAAGTTACTTTCTAATCTGTTTTCAAGAAATGTCAGAGTTAAAAAGGGGGCTTCAATCTTCAATTACATTTGAGATGCTTTTTTTTAAAAAAAAAAAAAATCCTAATGCTCTCTCTCTTTTTGTAACTAGTTTAGTGACAAAACTTTGCACATCTCTTTTCTTTTAAGATATGCCTGGATAAATTAAGGATGGGAACAAAACCATAATCTAGAACTAGTAAAGATTCCACACTTCACCTGCAACATATGGAACAGTTCTTCTATACAAAGAAAACAGTAATCATTTAAAGTAATAATTTATTTACATATTCAAGCAAACGCGGATGATTTCCTGAAGCAAGGGAAAGTGCTGATGATAAGGAAGACTATTTAGGGCCTGATCTGCCAATTCCACTAATTCAAAGAAATGTTTTTCTCCCTAAAAAATAGAAAATAAAAGACAATTATTAATGTTAATTTAAAAAATAAGATACTTCTATACATTCTGAGGACTAGAAACTTTGGTGGTATCCACCAATTACATCTTGCCAGGCTCAGTCTCTCTCTGCAATGAAAATAACTCTATTCCATGTGGTTAACCAGGATAACAAGTTACTTACTATTAAATACTTTTAAAACAAATTACAACAATGTGATCAATTATCCACGTTAGCGAGTACAAATGCTACATTTAGGGCTTGATCTTGTGGGCTGCTAAATAACTCACAGGTGCTGAACTTCCTCAAGTCCCATAAACTTCAATACGAACTGAGGCATTTTGCAGCATTAAGACCATAACACTTTAGAGCATCTCAAAATATTACTGAGCCCTTAATATTTAAGCCATTTTAATAATGAAGTACGCCCTTCAAGACTACAGTAAAGATCAATAAGTGTTTTCTTAACTAGGGTCTATAAAGTATAATACTATTAATCCAGATTATCTGTACTAGAACTAGCTTTATGAATCTCATCAAAACATAAAAGATTATATTTTTGTACATCTATTAAGGCTAACCCTTTAGATATTAAATATAAATCATTTAAACTTTAATTTTAAGAGCTAGTTAAGTTGGATGTTAAGTACAAGGACAAATTCAAATCTTTGAATCTGTGTATGTAACTGATGAATTAACTCAGAATTCTAATTACATGATGATACTTCTGTCCAGAAATAACATTACACTTCTTTGGGACTGTGCTTGATGTAACTTCTCTCTATTGGCTTTATTAATGGAACAAGGAATGTAGTAGTCTGTACAAACAGGAACAACTTTACACTGGGTAATGGAAGAAGATATGTTAGTACCACACTGAAATCATTTAACACATTATTCCTCGCCTCCTTAAGGACTTCAGAGTACATAACGGAGTATATGTCTGTGAAACACATGAAGACAATAAGGATTTCTCTCTCAAGATTCGTAGCATAATGCGTCTCCAAAGGTCTTTACCTGTCGTTAGTGCCACCTTATTTGGACTGCTTGGAATATAAAATGGTCTAAGTTATTTCAAGTAGCGCACAATTACTTTACAGCATTTTTTCCTTTAAAATATACTACTAATTACTTTCAGACCTTTCTGGTTATAAATTCACACAGCAATGCCCCCTTATTTTTTCCACCTGCATGTGCCAGATTTTCTCAACTCTGTGGTTGATATTATGAAACTGATTGTTACCCTCATGTCAGAAAATTACACATATCAACAAAGAACAATGAATATTCTCACACCTAAATATTTTGGTCTCTAGTTTTTTGTTTGTTTTTAATTTTCAAAAGGCTTTTCAATATAGTTTTTGTACCAGAATCCAATACCTCCTTACGGACATCCATCATAAAGTTACAGGTGCAGTCAATTGAATAAACAGCCTCCGCAGCTTGTTTATAAATACTGTAGTTCTCAGAATTCATCTGCTCCAAATAGGCTGCAACAGATTCATGAATACTTGGATATTCCAAGGAGAAGGGCACGTCCAAGGAAAGAAGAAATAAAGCAGTCACCAAGCTCTCCGGTAACACTTTGCTAGCCTTGAGAAAAATTGAGGGGGGAGGGAAAAAAAGGAAAAAATTAGTATAAACAATAGCTATTGTATTCAGCTTTTGAATTATTTAACAAGTGCAATCCTCAATGCTGCTATTTAGTATTTAAAAAAAAAAAAATCTGAAAACTGACTTCCAGATTCTACAAATTTTAAGAGATAGAGACCTTTTAGGAAAAGCTGAGGGGAGCCCATAGGCTTTTGGTATAAGAGTCTGTGCTAAAGTAATATATATACACACACACTATATATGCATAGTCCAGCAATGGGATCGGACCCTCCACTAATTTGTTGAATCGTCTAAACGAGTAACCCCCAGATGGTACCACAGACTCAATTATTTCTGTAGCCTCTTGCCCTTTATAATGTTATCATTACAGGTATCTTTATAATCCCTAAAATACTTGCAGCTTTACAATTGTATGATGTTGCAACATATTACCAAATGAGAACTTGCTCTGATTGCAATCAGTGGTCACTCAATTCAAATCAGTAATTCAGAGTCTGACAGCTATATTGCTCAACTCCTGTCCATACACAAGATAAAAAATAAACAAACAAAAAACCATTTGCTGAACTCAAAATGATAGTAATGAAAATAACGTTTACACAAAAATTGATATATCTACAATTTTTAGGGACTAGAGAAGGCGTATACATTAAATAGTACAATATAAGTCATGGTAAATCATATTTGTATCAGTTAAATGATCCTCCTAGACAATGAATGTTAAGCTTCTTGAAAAAAACCAGTTACACTGCAGAGCAAAGGAGTGAAAAATTGTTTAAATAAAAGACAAGTCATTAAATATAAACTAAAAACTTCCCAAGGTTTCTAAAGATTCCATTCCTAAATAGAACTCCAATTTTTTAGACTGTCTACAATTTATAGATAATTGCAAGGCTGTTTATCATGATGTAATAATTCTTTGCAAACAGTAAAAGTTTAAGGTTACTGCAAAATATAAGGTATTCTCATGGCACATAATAGTCCAAGCATCAGACAAAAGTTAAAGTGTCTTAATACATAGAGCAAGTAAAGCAAAAATAATTCTATCTGAACAGCGTTCAATTTGTTATTAACAAGCAGAGGGCAGCATAGTCTCGCAAACCACAAAACTCTTGGAATAGCTTGAAAAACACGGCAGTACTAAAATTATGCTTTTGTATAAGTATCCTTTTAAAAGGCTTACCCAGTTAATCAATCTAAGCAAATAAACCTTCTGTAAGCTAATCACACAATTAATTAATATCTGTTTCCTGCATAACCTAATCTACTGATCTAATATGATTCCTGGTATGGTATTTGGAAATAATTAATCTATAATGAATGCACAGTGCTAGCGGCAGTCACGATGAATTAAAGAATCTTCAAGAATAAGTACTATTTACGTGATAATGCTGCTCCACCCTACATTCCAATAGCCAACTCCCACAAGAGAGTCTTCTTGCCCCAAGCCACTTGCTCCTGCTCACCGTTATACAGAGCAGGACCTCTACTGCTCATCTTAGACATTCATGAACATCCTGCTCATGAAAATACATCATGACTCAAGGTGAAATGTGACACTTTCATGCCTCTTCCTAGCTCTCCAACACACCCACCCATACTTGTGTTCTCATTCCAGGAGCTGAGAGGAATTGGGTTCTATTAAAAAAAAAAAAAAAGAAGTGGAAAAAGTTCACCCCCCGCAAAATTCTATCTTTAGCAGAAATTGAAAACTGCAACAGACCTTAGCCAAAGTCCCGTGCAAGCTTAAAAACTGAAAGTGGAGGAGGTGGCTACTCTATTCAATGATCCTACTACCTCAGCAATTCACCAGGTTTCCTTTCTTGACAACAAGCTGTTACCAGCACCAACCACCAAACTTATCTTAGAAAAGTACCTCTTTGTACTCTCCTAGTATGCAAAGACAAAGCAAGACTACTTTTTAAAATCAGTAAAAACATTAACAATATTCGGTTCATTACTAACTTTGTTTCCCCCTCACCTTTTCTACAGGGAGAAGTGTTTGCAATAGTCGCACGCTGAAAAGTGAAATGCTAATAAATGCCATTCTGTGATGCACTATCAGCAGCTCAGGCTGCTCTGAGCTGATGTTACTTTTGTGGTAAGATATGGTTTCTCCAAGTGAACCCAGGACCATAAGCAGCTTATCTTTCTGCAAGAGAAAACAAAAAAGATACAATATAAATTCCTATCAACAGAAAGCATCATCATCAATCAATCATTCTCTATATTGCAGGATCTTTACAAGAACAAAAGTGAAATGTTTATATAAGTAGTACAACTAAGCAAAGTGTCAACATTCTATTATTATTATTCTTTTCCAGAAATATAATACAAGTTGAACTGTATTTTAGCATTTACACAGAAATGTGCTGAAAAGTTCTAGAACATTTAGAGATTCTGAACACTAGTTTTGGGATTTAGGGGTTTTTTGGGTTTTTTTTTATTTTTTAAGAAAAAAAATCTAATTAGTATTTCCCCCATCTTGTTTTGATCTTCTATCACTCTGTAATATTTGCATAAATACATTTTAAAGCCTGTTTCAATACTAGAAACATTAGGATCTAATTTAAATCTGTGAATATCTACTTTATCCTGGCAGGTAAAAAAGGGAGTCTTGAGAACATCAAAAGTTTCTGTTATATCTACTAGCCCTACCAGGATACAATAAGAGATTTCAGGAACTGCTTAGAAGTTTAGCGCAGAAAAGGAATGGATACAATCACTGGTGAATGGAGATCACTATCAGATTAAATCAGCTTTTTGGATGTTAAAAGAGAGAGGAATAGATTGAATTGTGAACCATTGGTTTGCTAGAATCTGGAAAGTGGGAACAACATCTGATACCTAGCTATATAACTCATTTTATTCTTCACTGCTCACAGTGCTGGATTAAGAAGGTGGTGGTTATTGTAAACATGAAAGCTGCTGATCAATTCTGAAAATGAGTAAATTAGTGCTAAGCAATTAACAAATACTGTATAAATCTGAGTCAACATGCCCAAAGTGCAAGGAAATGTGTAGGAAACAAGTAACTGAACCGAACAATAATTCTTCTAAAGTAAACACTGTCCATAGTTATTATATAGTCAGATGAAAAGGATTCACACTCATCTGAAAAAATACAGAAAATTTATTTCTCCTTGGCTCATTAATACAGTAGCTTGATTTCCTAGTTTAGAAACATGAGAAGAGTATTTTAACTTAGTGGTAGAATCAAGCAATATTACTCCTAAAAAACAGTCGCATCCCTGCTAGTGATACAAATAGTTGAGCCTGTGACCATTCATAGTATCAGGTCCCTTATTTCCCAATCAATTAGATTTACATTACTGACTTGGAAGAGGAAAACAGCACACTAATTAAATCCACATCACAAAAAATTGGGAAGCATTCCAAACACCAATGAGAATAGAAATACAACAAAAACAAAACAAAAAAGAAAAGAAACATGGGTAGAGGACAGAAGTAGGCACTGAAGCATCTCTTACTAGTTCTTGAAGGGATTACTAAACTCAATTTTCTCCTCTAGAGAATCTGAAATAAGAAAAAAAATAGGATCCCTTTTTGCAGGGCTGTCAAGCTGTGACCAGAACAAGGAAAATACAGAAGACCAAGTGCCCATGACACTTATAAGCATTTCTGTGAGAGACACTCCCTCAAAACTAATCCAAAACAAAGACTCTTACAGACACATACACTTGTAAGGCCAGAAGGGATCATGGTGCTTTACCTAGCCTCACATCTGCACATTGCAGGCCACAGAACCTCACCACCCACTCCTTTAGTAGGCCCATAACCTCTGGCTGAGTTACTGAAGTCCTCAAAACTTGATTTATAAAAGATTTCAGTCACCATTTACTCTTCAAGAAGTGAAGCCTAGTAGATGTATTTAGTGTACACCATTCAAAAAAATAAATCCTGGTAAGAGACAAAGATGTTTCATTTGATGTAGCACTAAAATAGAGAAGCAAGTTAAAACAGTTAGTCTTCTCAGGTCCAACTACAATGATAGGAATGAGATAGTTCCCCAACCGCAAATCTTTTTCTTCCCCTATTCCGCAGGCTCAGTTTCATATTTCCTAATTAGGAAATCCTACTGGAACTTAAACCAAATCAAAACTCCAACATGAAATTTAACATGCTTTCTCTTTTTAGTCAGCAAAGATTCAGGACTTGATGCTGGCAGTTCAGAAAAGAAGTGCTCTGGTGGATGTGTGTAAAGAAATATTTTTTCACACCGTATTATCTGTCTCTCTCACATGAGCAAATTCATCCAAATCAAATAATACCTAGTCAAAGGATTAAAACTAGTTGGAGATGAAATACTCCAATAAGGAAACTTCAGAATAGACTTAATATTGCTCAATTATAACAGTGCTTGAAAGACTGAAAAAATTAGCTTCCAGGAGGGTAAATGGGAAATTTGCCATTAACTGACTTGATCCTGTAAATAATTATTTACAGCCATGTTACCATCACTTAGTGCCAGATGTTATAAAATTATTAAGAGGTGAACGCTACAATAACATTTCACAACTGTTGACATTTTTACAGTTAAAGGCAAAGTTCTATGCACTCAATTGAAAACTAAATTCAAACTCTACAACAAGGCCCTGATTTCTACAATATTTTGATGTGTCAACTGTTTAAATCTGCAACAACTTTGAGTAAATTAAAAAAAAAGATGTTACTGGGTCAGATATAAAAAAACAATCAGTACAGTAATTCCATATTTGGATATTAATTTTAAATTTTATTCTGCTGCAAGTTTTTAGTGTGCTGCAGATTTTTGTCATAAATCATATTATAAATGTGGTCAGAGCCCTGGTCTACACTAGGAGTTGAGGTTGAATTTAGCAGCGTTAAATCGATTTAACCCTGCACCCGTCCACATGACAAAACCCTTTTTTCGACTTAAAGGGCTCTTAAAAGCGATTTCCTTACTCCACCCCCGACAAGGGGATTAGCGCTGAAATCGGCCTTGCTGGGTCGAATTTGGGGTATTGTGGACACAATTAGATGGTATTGGCCTCCGGGAGCTATCCCAGAGTGCTCCATTGTGACCGCTCTGGACAGCGCTCTCAACTCAGATGCACTGGCCAGGTAGACAGGAAAAGGCCCGCGAACTTTTGAATTTCACTTTCCTGTTTGGCCAGCATGGCAAGCTGCAGGTCAGTGCAGAGCTCATCAGCAGAGGCGACCATGATGGAGTCCCAGAATCGCAAAAGAGCTCCAGCATGGACCGAACGGGAGGTACGGGATCTGATCGCTGTATGGGGAGAGGAATCCGTGCTATCAGAACCCCATTCCAGTTTTTGAAATGCCAAAATATTTGTGAAAATCTCCCAGGGCATGAAGGACAGAGGCCATAACAGGGACCCAAAGCAGTGAAACGTGAAATTTAAAGGAGCTGAAGCAAGCCTACCAGAAAACCAGAGAGACAAACGGCTGCTCCAGGTCAGAGCCCCAAACATGCCGCTTCTATGATGAGCTGCATGCCATTTTAGGGGGTTCAGCCAGCACTATCCCAGCCGTAGAGATGCCCCAATGTCCATATCTACCAATCAGTAAGTTGAGTCCTGAATGTTACTTATGTAAAGTGTCAATGAAAATATCCTGTCAAGTTCTTGACTTTCCTTTATATTTTTATTTAAACAAGCTAATAATTGCATTTGGAAGGGGTGCAGATCCCTGTACAGTGACATAGCTGCAGAGTGATGGGGGCAGGAAGTGATTGGGGGCGGAGTTTCCTGCAACTGGGGAAGTACCTGTAGGCGAGTCTGATTTCCCCGCAACAGCAGCCATGCAGGGGAAGAACAAGTCCTGTCCCTCCCCAGCCTGGCCGGGACTAGCAGCTAGGAGCCCCCAGCTGTGGGAGGATCAGACTCACCTCCACTTCCGAGAGCCCGCTTTGGGGTTGCTGCCCAACCCCAGAGCTTCCTGCAGCTGAGAGGAACCCAGAGGTGGAAGTGGATCTGATCTCCTCCCCACACCTGAGAGCAGTTCTGCAGGGGAAGCGTAAGTCTCATCACTTCCCAGTGCAGAGAGGACTAGCAGCTGGATCCCGGGGTACAGTAGGGGCCCTCAGTTGGTTGCCTCTTCCCTTCCAATATAGATTTCCCAGGGGGAAGTCTGATTTCACAATCCATTACATGTTTTTCACAGCTGTGAATTTGGTAGGGTCCTATTTATAAAGTCTGGTCAACCTTGAGCCTCCCCATCTCCACCTTCCAGGGGACCAAGGGACATCTGCAAACATGGGAAGAAAACCCTCACTCAAGTCTGGAATCATATACCTGGAGTATGGGTTTTTCAAATGATCAACCAGCAGCCCTTCATCTGAAAGCTCTGAGTATCTGCTGAGCCCTTTGGATGAATAAGGCTGTAGTTTACACAATATTTTTAACTTCTTGAGGAAGTCAGGGAAATGAACTTACCCCTACTAAAGGCTAACTCAGGGAAATGAAATCTTGCCACTTAAAACAAGACCGTCTTCTCCTGTTTACTATCCATGTATATCTTCTGCAACCTATCCCTAAATATATTTGTCTATCAATAATATTCAGTAATCCTTTGTTGCAAGTCAAAATTCATGATGAGTATTTACAAAAGGTGAAACTTCAGTGCGCAAGCACCGAGGACTTTCCCCCTCAGGTTCTCAGCTGGCTGGTTCTTGCTTACATGCTCAGGGTCTAACTGATCCCCATATACAGGGTCAGGATGAAATTTTTCCCCAGATCAGTTAGGCAATGACTTTGGGGGGTTGTTGCCTTCCTCTGCACATGAGAGAGTGGGTCACTTGCCAGGACTGTCTATGTACATCTCATTTAATCATTTCCCCGCCACTGCAAAGCCTCTAGCACTGGTGCATGTTAATCCTTCCTATTCTCTCCCTGTGGGTCTCATTTACTTCAATTTCATTTCTGTTTTTGGGTTTAATGTGCAGGTGCTGGGTAGTGCTGGCAGCCTGTGACATATAGCAGGTCTAACTAAACGATCTAGTGGTCCCTTCTGGCCTTAAACTCTTATGACTTCAATATTTCTAGTAGAGGAGGAATATACATATCAAAGTTTAAAATAAGAGAACATGCCAGCAATATCAACTCTTTGTAATTATTGGACTGTTTCAATCTTTGAAAAAGGGGAGTTCAGTAGAATTTGCTATCCTCCAATACAGAAAATGTCTGATGTCTACAGCAAAGGCAAACTGTTAAATACCATTAACCAAAGTCTAAAGATAAGAAACTTTCCAGACTCACCAACTCTAACCCAAAGAGGCTGTGGTCCTCCCAAACATCTTCAGATATTGCATCACCAATAAGAAGCACATCTTCAGCAAGTAATTCAAGAACGTGCATTGTCAGTCTACTACTGCCTATGAATTCAAATGTGAAAGATGTTACAGCAGTTCAATTCTAATCAGTGTATAAATGATTTAATGTTAGTAGAACAGCCCCTTTTCAGCCAGGGAATACTTTAACTCTGAACATCTGTAAATTTAATTTTCTTGTGCTACTCAGCTATTCATGCTACTCAGTTAGCATCAATTGTCACCATTGCAACAACCAGCAATAGCTTTGAATCACATCTACTTTTTCTTTATTTTCTGGAAAGAACATTTTGAGAGTTAATGCACTAGAGAGCTCACTATTCACCAAAAGTACTAGGCACCCCCACACACAGTTCAGATCTTGACATGGTTTCATTCTTTGTACTACAGACAGCTCTTCATATGCTGGTTGATGACACTGACTACTTAAAGCCAGCCAGTCACATTTCTTGTGAGGAAAAAGTCACATTCCACCCTGGATTCTTTAACTACCCTGAATTCACAATGGTCATCTTACTGAAATGATAAATTCCTTCTTCTAGTTACAGCAGCACCATGTTTAATAAGGAAGAGCTACTGGGATATTTTTCGCTTCTTCCCCTTCACCCTCCAGAAACAAAGAAGATATTATTTCTTATTATCAAGCACTACAGTAAATAAAAAAAAACAGAGAAATAGATTTTGTGATGAAGCCGCTAAACTTTAATATATTTTCCAGGCTATTTTAATGAGTATAGTCTATACTAGAAAAGCTACCACCAATGACATTTCTAGTGTATTATTGTGCCTGCTGTTAGCATTTTTATAAGCCCAGTGAAGACATAGACGTTGCATTGCTAACCTTAGGTGAACTCCTAAATGACAACTAGGGAACAGTTGCTTAGAGAAGACACTCCGGGGAAAAAAAGACTAATGTATATTTACCATGAACAGGAATTTTGCCAAATAAATTCAGTTGGCTATATGAGGAAGGACAGGATGAGAATGTTTACATATAAAGTTTTATAGTATTGCAGACACATTTTACCATTGCTGTGGATATGATGTTATTTGATTGATCTTTCTAGCCCAGGGATAAATCTGCCTGAAACATCCCACCTGGATAGGTAGGAGAGAAAGTTATCTCCCCATTTTGGTGGTTTTGTTTTCAACATAGGATGCAAGTTTCCACACTAGCCTATGTACAAGGATAGCAGCTCCCTACTTTTTGTCAAAGGCTGGTAGATAATCCTGCTATGCCCTTTCTCGGCATCCCAAGCTACAGTCATAGACTTCTTTATTTTTTTGGTCCATTTTCTTTTTCCTGTTCTTTTTCAAACTGGGCCTTTTGCCTTGTCATTCCCACCCCCTACCCCTTTTTTCGCCTTCTTTTTTACTTTTATTTTGTAAGTCCCTTTTCTTGGTCCCCATTAACCAGAAGGTTACATTCTGCTTATTGTGGATCACCTACTGGTGACTCCTTGAGGTAGGGCTTCATGTATTCTTACAGTTGAGGATCTGGGAGCAAAGAAACGTGGAATAGCAAGCCTGCAGATGTGCTGTACGTGAGAGTTGCCGCTAAGCCATTAGTGGCACAAAAGGAGCAGAGATGGAAGGCTGGCAGCTTTCAAAGTGACAAAGTTATCTGTTGCATATTTATAGGGAGTGGACTCATCATGCAGTTTTCTGTCTTTCAATCCAAGACGAGTTAGGCCCGGCCTCCCAGCATGGGCAAAACTTTAGTAGGGCTAAGTTAGGTTTGGTATTCTCAATGCTTAAGGTCTTCTTGCAATTGACTCACTGGGCACACTTTCTTCCCTATGCTTCCACTCCTTTGTGACATATTTGTTTGTACTTTTGAGGTTCACACACTAAATTTAAAAAAAAAAAAAAAAAAAAAACCTTTCCCTTTTATAGCTCAGGAGGGTCACTGTAGTGTTCCTGATCTTAGTTATGGTTTCAAACATGTTTATTTAGTAGTGAAATGCTACATTTCCATAGTAAGACCCCATCCTCTCACCCTGAGGGTGGATACTTGATCTGGAGTCTAAACGAGTATGAATTCTGATCAAGAAGTAGTCAGTTTACACTATCCAGGCAAGACTGAAATGAGAGAGAAAGGGAAAGAGAAAACTTTTAAGGATCAGCAAAAGCAACAATTTCACTACCTAGTGAAGGCAACATCTCCATTGTCAAGGTGGAATGAAGTCTCAAGGTTCAGCGCAACCTCATGAATACTGATAACAGCAACAGCAGTCAGAGCATTTTCTTGATGGAGATTGCACCCACCTCTCACAGATAAAGACTTAGCTAATGTAATCCATACTTTTGTGACTTCCAAGCTAGACAATTTCAATGCACTCTACCTGGAGAGGAGTATGCAGGCCACATGCACGCTACAGCTAATTCAACATATCGTGGTCCTCTTTCTAAACAAAGCAGAATGGTGAGAGTACCACACCAATACTCCACATTAGCATCCAGTCCAACACCAAATAAAGGACTAGGACCTTAAAATGTAATGCCATTAGTGGAAAAGAGCCAAGCTTTCTTAATATCAACTCTTTCTCCACTTTCTCACAGTTTCAGCAGCACCTTCAATCAAGGTGGAAGCTCCCGCTGACAGCCCTAAGTGTGAAACTTTCAAGAACTGGTACAGAGTAGAGGATCTTTGCTGTGTGATATCACTGATGGCAAATCAACAGAACTTCTTCAGACAGACTTTCTCAAATAAAGTAGCATAAGGACCCCATAATGTTTCTAAAGGAAGGCCAAAGAGATTAACACCCCTCCCCCAAAGAGACTTAAAATAGCGATAAGAGCTTGGTTTGGATATATGCACGTGGATCCTTAATAGAAATGCATCTATGCTAGCCCCTGAATATTAGGGGAAGGCCCTAAACAGAGCTAAATTAGGTATCTAAAATAAACTGATCAAGAGTGGGCTACCTATTGTGATGGCTTTTAAAAAGGGAAGGGCAGCTGAAAAATGAGTCCAGAAATATGTTCAGTCAGTTGTGGAACTTTGAATTTTTACTTTGAATTTTTATAAATCAAAATTATAATAATGTTATATATTTATTTATAACTTTAACTTTTATCTTAGTGAATTTTCCAATCTAGAACTATTTATATTTTATATATTTAAAATAAAAATATCTCCTACCCACTGTTAAATGCAAAATGAACCTTTCACTGAGGGTACATCTACACCTCAGTTTAAAGTTGTACAAATGACAAATGACTGATAATTAATCTAATAATATGTAAATATCTTAAATGTTTTAATACTTATTTTGCCTTAAACATAAAGTGCAAAGGATAGTAACTTAGGGTATTGTCTATGCTACAAGCTGGGGGTGAGATTCGCAGCTCACGAAAACATACTCACACTAGCTCTAATCAAGCATTGACATCAGAGATCAGAAATGCTAGGTAAATACTTTATCTTCCCACAGTCGTGCTGCTGCGGCTATATTCTAGTTTAAGTGCACCAGGTCAATTAAAGCTACCTTGAGTATGTCTCCTCAAGCTGAGACTCACACTCGAGCTCAAAGTGTAGACATACTCTGAATTACTATTCTTTGCCTTTTAAAGAGCAAAATAAGGTTTTATAGTATTTAAGATGTTTACATAGTATTAGATTCATTATCAGTCATTTATTACATTTAAACTGACTAGATATTTGGAAGTTGTTAAAAGTCTGAAATTAATGCAGACAAGCATTTCCTCAACCTTGTGTGATGAGAGTTTTAAATTAAGCAAGGAAAACTAAGTAGTAACCCTACCTAGTTCACTTAAGGAGTCACAAATACAGGTTGATTTCATTCATTTCTTTCAGTCAAATTACTGCACATTTCCACGTTCAGTTAGTTGAAGTCCTTTTACAGACCTCTTTGCTGTGAATCAACTGCTGTTAGAAAGCACATAAGACTTTGCTACTAAAGGGCCAGGGGAAATTTGGTAAATTAATGTATGCAGCAATAACTGCAATCATCAATTTGACTTCCACAAAAAATTAAGAAAAGTTTTAGAAGCAAAGTATGATATACCTAATTTCCCTTCCGTGTAAAACGGGGTTTAGAATATCAATATGTATATTGCTGTAATACTGGTAAAGGCAAATGTAGTAGTTGTGCTAGCAGAGTCTGGAATCCCTGTCGCTATTTGCAAATGGAAAATGTACGACTGAGTATGACAAAGGAACAGTATAGCAAAGTTAGTGTACCAGCCTTTTCTCTTGGATTTTAGACAAAACTGACCACCATTCTCAAATACTACAGCCATAAGCGGGGCTGCCGGAGCTGGGGCTCCTCTGGCCAGCACGCAGGGGGTTAATGGTTAAGGTCAGTTAATGGTAAACCTAATGCTTACTGGTTAACCTTTTACATTCCTACTTCCTACGAGATACTAGGGTCCACTTGGTAAACTACTGACAATTAGTCCAAAAAAGTTCAATACAGTGAACAAGAGCTTCCCACATCCCCACATGTAGTTCAAACCGCTATTCAAATAAAAAAGTTGATCACCTGCCAACTCCTCAAACCAAGAGAGCTCCAAATAGGTAAATAAATAATGCAATTAATGAACTGCATAATTCTATAAACATGCTTCAAAACAAAGGCCAAGTAGTTGCTCCACTGATCCATAAGAATGCTGTGTGGCTGTTAAAATCATTGGTTTAGGAAGGTCTAAAATTGATACTTGTGTCTAGATAGTTAAATACTGGACTATATATTCAGTAAATTAGAAATCATAAAAAAAGATCCATTTAAGAATTTTGTTATTGATCTAAAACATTCCAAAAACATAAAAAGCCACTTAAATATTTTCACACAAATAGTGTCACTCTCAAGATAGTATAAAGTGATACATTAATAAGTCCAAATAAAAATCTTTACAAGTCAAATAATCTTTACATTATCCAAGGCAGGCCAAAATATACTACAATGTAAAATTTGGATGAGAACTTTTCACATTTGGTCTTAATTTATTCCCTACTAATTTAACCAGTTTAGGAAAAATAAAGAGCGTATAAATATCATCTAAGATTAACAGTACCACTAACTGTGCCAACAATTATGTTCCAAGGCCAATTCAGACAATGCTGCTAAACTAGCAACCCAGAAGGGTAGAGAGTTGTGAAGGGGAGAAGAGGGGAAAATAAGGGTTTCCCCAGATCATGGGGTTTCACACCTCCTGAGACGGGCTGAAAATTTCCTAGGTTGTTTTCTACTTATGTTCCATTATTACCCCATTATTATCCTCTCTATTATTGGGAGACACAGGGAGATATAACTAACCCACTTAAACTCTAGGTTGGGTGGTAAGGAGAAATTGCATCACCCCGAGGTGAGGGGAGCAGGGAGAAACCACATCACCCCAGATCTAGACACATAGGGTACATCTATACTGGCATACAAGACCTGTGGCTGGCCTAGGAGGCTAAAAATTGCTGGCTAGACATTTGGGTTCAGGCTGGAGCCTGGTCTCTGAAACCCTCCCGCACCGCATTGCTGCGTAGATGTAGGCTTATGCCTCATCCAAGGGAACTAAAATCTTCCCCCAACTGCCAAAGCATAGCGGTTTTGTATGATGAAGAGTAGACTGTACTGTGAATCTGGGGCTTTGCAGTGGCAGACTCAACTGAAAGGCCATATGCAAAAACCAGAGATTATCTTGGAATGTATCTGTTCTGTATAAAATTAAATGGCCTTAGATATCACACTATATAATATATAATAATAATCCTTTCTGGCATTAAAGTCTATGAGTGAAACCCTGGGCTGTTTGAACTCAAGGGAAATTTTGCCATTGCCTTCAATGGTGCCAGAATTTAACACTATAAATCTATGAAAATGCAATCTTCTGCTGTTCTGGCAGATAACAGAAAATATAAATATATCCTAAATAACTTTAGATAAATTGCCCATTAAAATATTTTTCCTGATAAAGTTATCTGGATATTCCATTTACCAAAATAAAACCTATAACAACAGATGTCAAAAGTGACCTGGATTTTTCAGCTGGCTAACTAACATAACTGACAGGTTATGTAGATTTCTTACAGGAAAGGCATCCTCGTTCCTTTCTGCAACTCATCTGATCACCACTTTCTTTTAGTAAAGTCATTAATGAAATGCAAGAAGAAATCTGTGGATTCCATCATTCCATTTCCTCCTTTTTGCAGAAGCAAGAAAAATCTGCTTTCCTGGCAATAAACAGGACCCAAGAGTAAGTACTCAAAGTCAGTACTGAGAAAGTAAAAGTAAAATATACAAATACTGAAATTTCAATTTGTGACAGGAAGATAAAGCACGAGTCACGCATGATTTATTCGTTCTCTCTCATCATACAAGTCCTCAGTTAATAAACGTATATGGAAGTTTACAGAGAAAAAATTACAGATTAGTCAAAACACAAACACAAGATGAAATACTTTTGAACTTATTTTAACGTGGCACAATAGGTAGATTTTATTTCTAAAGTCCTTCTGAAATATTAATGTTTAGCAAATGGACACTAAGACTATGTCCACCAAAAAAGAAAAGGACTGAATAATATAGAAAAAATCTAAAGGTTTCTGCCACACATGAATATTTTCCTCACATGGACAAGGCCAAGAAATATTCCGGGTAGACCAAGGCTGCATGACAGAAAGCTACAGAGCTAGTCCCCAAAGGTACCTGCTCTGGGTTAGAAAGAGATCTTTTCCTTCATAGTGATTATACAGAAATAATTTTTGATTAAAATGAATTTTTATTTTAAAAATGTGAATTGCATATGCTTATGGAGGGAAAATATAGAGACACCTGTAAAGAATACTAGTAAACAGAAAAAAAAGAGAGCTGCACATTCATGCTGGTGACAGAAAGAAACAAGGTTTAGTTGAGAGAGGGTTTCTTTCCTGCTTGTCAGTCTACACACCCTTGTACCACTTTACTTTGTCTCAGCCAAATTCACTATTTTCTCTTCCTTTTGAATCACACTACATTCCTTTATCTCCTTCCCCTGTGCACTCAATTTCTTCCCACCGTCTTTTTCTAGGGCAAAACAAAGCCAGAGATCTATTATCCAATCCAACTTCACAGAACCTGACCAAATATCCCACAACAAAACAACCACAATAACAAAACCACAATAATGTGGTTAATGTGCTTAAGAATAGCTGCTTTAAAAAAAAAAAAAAAAATCTTTACAAAGCAACCGTTTTGAAAATGTTATGGGATTCTCCTGCTGGGATGGGATACAAAATGAGGGAAAATAAGGATTCCTGCACACACAAAAACCATCTAATATCCATTCACCTGTTCTTAGAAGAGGTACAGCATATTCCAGGGTGGTCACACAGAACTGAGGAAGGCTGAGCTGTTGGAACTGTAACTCTAAAGTATCCTCACTTTCCAGGTCTGGCAGGTCAATGTGCCCTACATCCAGCGGTGACTGCAGATATATTCTGGAGTTTGCACTAGCTTGAGTACTGCTTCCACTACAAAGCAAATACAGTATTATAATAAAGCACTGTCACACAAGATAAACTTAACTAACCATAAAAAAAAAAAAAAGACCTGAAGAGGTAAAAAAGGATTGTACCCTTTTTTTCATTTCTTTATGATTTATAAAAGCTGACTAGCTTTTTCCCCCCACAAACAAACAAAAAAAAAAAGGATGCGGGACATTTTTTTTCCTTAGAAATCTACAGTATGTTAAGTCTGAAGTTGCCTGTTTTAGTAGAGATCTTCAAAGATGGACCTAGAAATGTGGATCGTGAACGAATGGAGTGTTGAATCTTTGACAGAAGAGTTTTTTCTTCCATGTATTAGATGGTTGTACTAAAACTAAGAGCAGGTCTACACTACGGGGTTAAGTCGACCTAAGTTACACAACTCCAGCTACATGAATAATGTATGGAGTCGACATACATTAGGTCAACTTATTACGGTGTCTACACCGTGGTGGGTTGACAGGAAAAACTCTCCCGTCAACTTACCTTACGCTTCTCGCTCCTGTGGAGTACCGGAGTCGAAGGGAAAGTGATCAGTGGTCAATTTAGCAGATCTTAACTACACCCGCTAAATCAACCCTCAGTGGATTGATCACTGCAGCATCGATCCACGATAAGTGAGACAAGCCCTAAGTAATAACAAAACAACCCACAGTGGAGTGGTCTGAATTAAAGTCTCATTTCAATAAATCAGGTTTCACTTGCTTGGTATCAGTCATTTCCGTGCTACCTCTCTGGCTGCCCATAGAATCTTCCAGGAAAAAATACTCCCCAAAAGACCTGATTTTCTAATGTGAAAAACAAGCTGAACATAAAATCCTTTACAGGCCTTCTTTATACATCAAAGTGGATAAACAGTGCCTAATTCTCCCACCCTCTTCAAAGACATCTTCAATACAATCAAGCATATGCATCAACAGTACTTTTTGATTTTTACCTCTTTCCAGCTACCTTTAAAGGTTCCTAGATTCGCCGGATGTGTTGAACTGAAGATAGCTCAAAGACATAAGGTTTTTCTTATAATTGTTTTCATCTCTACAAGTCATTATTTTGACTAAATATTTGTAAGGATTTATAAAGCACTTCAAGATACAATAGCTTTATTCATTTTCCCTTATGAAGAATTTGAAGGAAGTGATCTCTGGTATAGTTACATTGGGTTATATTGTTTTTATATGGATCCCTCTTTCCAATGCACTTTGAAAGGATAGCAGCATATTTTTATAGATCCTTTGAACTTAAGAGTTGAAGGAGAATAAAAGGACAATACAGCAATGGAAACAAAAATACAGATGGATCAACAATGGATGGTTCTGATTGTTATACATGTGCTTATAAGATGAGAAAGAAGATGCATCAAATCATTAGAAGTATTAAGAAAAGGGAAAAGGATAGGTTTCCAGACAGAAGTTAAAACACAGATGATAGCAGAGCTCCAGAGATTTTAGATAAGAAGAGAAAGTGTGATATTTAGAAACAGAAATAGAAAAATAAATCAGAGTATGAAAATTTGAACAAGAGTTGGTGGCTAGCAAGGATTCTTGTTCAATAGTATTAGACATAAGGATTGGAATTTTGAAGCAACACTTTTTCCTCTTTCCTAATTCTTTTCTCTCTGTTTACTTGATCTCATTCTCTCGTTGAGCTTCAAGTTTTCCATCATGTTGCTGCTGAGTTAAATTGTGACTTTGCCACAAGCCTCATGCAAGAAGGAATGAGTAGTTACACTGAAACAGACATCGTCCAAGTTCTTGGCTCCCTTTTGTTCCCTGAGCATGGCATAGGTTACTTTCACTGCAGCATGAGCAAATGCATTAGGAACAGAACCAAAGCTCCATGAATTCCCCACCCATATGAATAGGATGGGCAGCAGTAGCCTAGCAGAAGCTGCTCCCATACCTGTGCTGCTTCCTGTCCTATGGACAGCCAGATCAGGAGACTAAGGGAGCACTGGCATGCAGACAGTGTTAAACAGGTCACAATATGGCACTTCATGCGCAACAATACGCAACAAGTTATCATTTCTTCTCTATATGTCCTCTCTCTCTCTCACCTGCTAAAAGTTCAAGTCATCCTATGTTGATTTCCTAGCCAATGAGATAGCCAGCCCTGCCATTTTCAGATGAGTTGATCTATGCTAAGTCTTTCCCATGTTAGATTATAAAACACTTCAGGGCAGAGGGAAAGGTCTTAGCCTATGTGCTATAAAGCACAGGGTTCATTTATCATGCTAGATATCTGCTTAATAAAAACTCAATGTACTAGAGTCAATAACTTTTTTACATAGTAATAATAGCTCTCAAGACCTTTAAAATTAATCATCTGAGCTACCATATCTATAATGTGAGAACACTTTATTGTATATTGGTTAGCTGCACTAACTATTAAGACTCAAAAAGGTATCACCATTGACTAAATAAGAATTCAGTCTTTTTAAATCCTCAACTAATGACCTAATAAAAGACAAAGATTCTACAAAGTGATTACAAATCTTGGGCCAAGAGGAGTACCACATATACACACTAACCTCTACACTTAAAGAGTGCCTAGTAAATTAGTCATAAGATTTGAGTTATGTGGCTAAATCATGTAAAACTGAAATTGTATGTGGTCAAGCTTGTATGCCAAAAATCCTTAGAAACTTTTTATGTAAGTGTGTATAGTCACATCAGATTAAATTACACTCATTCTAAATTTTTTTCTATGTTACCAAATGTTGAAGGGAAACAAAAAATCCCGATCTCAATACTTGTCAAGTAAATAGGAGGAGAAGTGGTTTTCAAAACTCACTGTAAACCAAGTCTACACACACTGAATTGCTGATTTCTTATCTTTAGCAATTTGAGAGTGTCAGATATTTGTAGTTCATCTCTAAAATACCAGTCAGTTCTCCCTTTAGGAGCAGAATGTGAGAGATCAAAAGGATATTAGAAATTGTGAATATCATTTAAAATTTAAGTTTCTTTATTTTAAAAGACTTTTTCCAATTCGCATCCTAATTTCAACAATTAGACTTACAGTAGAACCTCAGAGTTATGAACATCAGAGTTACAAACTGACCGGTCAACCTTACACCTCATTTGGAACGGGAAATATGCAATCAGGCAGTAGCAGAGATGAAAAAAAGCAAATACAGTACCATACGGTGTTAAACATAAACTACTAAAAAATAAAGGGAAAGCAGCATTTTTCTTCTGCATAGTAATGTTTCAAAGCTGTATTAAGTCTATGCTCAGTTGTGAACTTTTGAAAGAACAAATGTTTGTTCAGAGTCAGAACATTTCAGAGTTACAAACAACCTCCATTTCTGAGGTGTTCATAACTCTGAGGTTCTAATGTACATGTTTTCCCACAAGCTGGCTAGGAGAAAAATAGGTAATTCTGGTAATAAGCAACAGGCTTAACTTAGCCTCTCACTTTGTTCACCTGGAAGACGCTGCATCCCAGTCTTGGCCATCACCTCTGGGACGCTGACCTGTACGTCCAATCACAGATGGTCGAGGGCTACTACTTCCAGGTGATGGATTCTGGGAATGGTAAGGTCCTCTTGCTTCTTGGCCATAAGACATAGAAGAATTCTGAGAAGCTGTACCTTATTCAACGAAAGCAGAAAAATAAATTTACCACACACCTCTCCGTCCTACAAACCACTCGGTGAAGCATGAAAAGTCCAAACTGGTTAACAAATAGCAAAAAAAACTAACACTATTCATTAAAGTAGAGTAAGAAAAATAATGGAGGAAAGTACAGGACTTTGGCACAATCTACTTTAGTCCCTATGAATCTCAAAGTTCAGAGGTTCATTTCAGACTAACATTGGGGAAAAAAAGAACAATTTAAACATAATTCTTGGGTCTGTAAAATTCTACTAGAAGTCTCACATGAATATTTTGTGTTGTATTTTGGTACTTCTGCTTCAAGTTCTAGAAGTGCAGAACCCAGTAAAGTTTTTTTTTTTTTAAGTTATCTAAGCCTCAAAGAAGTTTGGGGTCAGCTTTTGGTCAAAGATTTGGGTGCTCTTACTCAAAAAGTAAGTGCTCCATTCATCATACAAAAAAAATGTCTGAATCTTGCTAGAAGTGCAAAATTCAGTTTGGTCTTAACTACAGAATCACAAGCAGTGTTTCTCTAACAACATGCTTGCAATGTTTTATGAACAGCTCTAACATCAAAGCAGGCAGAGGTAAAAAAATGAAATTTGGCTGAATAATAGGCCATGGAAGCAGAGGGTGTCCTTCAGTCTTTAGTGAAAGTCAGTCATGATTTTGCTGGGTCATGAGGCTTTGCTTCTAGATCCAGAAGTCCCAGGTTCAAATGATGCTGTTGATGTTTTAATTTAATTGAGGTCTCCTCTCCATTTGAGGCCTGTACAGTTGGACTCACAGTAACTAATACACCTAGTTTTACATGTGGAGGAGCATAAGAAAAAATTCCAATTAATATTTTTAGAATCCTAAAACATTTATAAAATATTTTTTATTTAACACATGTAGCATGCACAGCCTACATGTGATAGCAGAGATTCATCATCCCTTTTCAGCAAGGCAGCCATCCCAAACTCACATTGCTACAGGATGGAATTTTCAAACAAGCCAAAGTATCATCTTTAGAAAATCCATTCCACAGTCACACACCACAACATTTATATATACACACCTTGGTCAGTGGAGAAAAAGCCTGGATCTCTGTGAAAATTAAGCCTATTTCTTAAGAAGATACATAACTGTTGCAGGCATGACACAGCCTGCAAGGCTAAGCGGTGTTTTCCAGCTTTTCCAAAAGCCAGCTTTAGTAGAGACAGAAGGCTCTAAAAACACAAGGATTAACGGAAATTTGTAAACAAAAATAAAAACTTCTGAACCAGCGTAAGCAAAATCATACTGAAAGCACAGTTAAAAGTTCTTTGTTCATCGAAGGCAACATTATTAGTCCGAGGAGAAGTGTGTACTTCATGCTATTTTCAAATGAGCCTCTGTCGCCAGCCTAGAAACAACTTTTATGGGAGATACTTGACATTCACCTTAGCCAGAAGAATGTGGAGAAAAAACCCAATTCACAGCCTACATAGATTAGATGTTGTGAACAGCTAAGCAGGAGACTATAAAAAAATTAAAAATGCAGGTTTCCTCTTTTAAGTGCGCCATATAGTAAATTCCATTTTCTCTTTCCACTTAGCCAAACATTCATTTAATTAGTGTCTATCTAAATACAGAAGCATCGGCTCCAGATGGATCATCAGGAAAATTTATTTGAGCTCCTGCTTTACATGGCTCATTTTGTAACCCAATGAAAAGTTTTAGGTGATGGTAGTTCTAACCTGAACAATCTTTGGTCTTTGAAGGAAAATCTCAGCCGGGAAATCTTGCATAATAACATCCTGTAGAAGCTCACATGTACTCCAAATTAAACTGTGGTTATTACTTCTCAAAGAGCTAAAAATCAAGTTGAAATTAGTTAAATATCAGAAATACTAGAATGGTGGAAGTCATTAGAGATAGACGTTTCCTAATAAGGCTATCCGTGCAATTGAAAACCTTTTCCAAGTAAAGGTTCCTGGTTGTGTTATTTTTGTAGACAAACAAGAACAGTGTTACACCCAAACTCAATTCCATTTGCGATCAAACCAATTTTCAACCTAGATTTCTCAAGGAGAAGCTATTTCCTTAACCCCTTCAGAATTTTAAATTGAAATAAGAAAATCAGAAATTCTCTGTGAACTTAGTCATTCCATATGGTAAACAACAAATTGACTCATGTCATTAGTAACAAAACTCTACCATTACCACTACCCAAATTAGCAACATTGAGAATTTCAGTCAGACGTAAGAATTTACATAAAACAAGCCAATTTAGAACAAATGGCATTTACTCTAGCTTTACGGTTTTCCTTTAAAAAAAAAATTTCTTTTCTCCACCAATTTCCCTTTCTCAAGTCCTTCTCCTTTTGCTTTTTCAATTTTCTTTCATTCCACCCTCTCTTCCTTCCTATGCCTCTTCTTTCATTACAAATAGTTTTTAAATACCTAAGCCAAAGTAGCAACCTTGTCCTGTTTTGTGAACCAGAGATCTGTCAAACTGTCAGATTTAAAGGAAAAATTAAAACATTAAATAGATTTTCCAGATTTTGGAATTTATCAAAACAGGAAAAGTAGACAAATCTGTTTCTTCTCAAACAGTGATACATATCAGTTGGAGATGGAACAGGTCTGTTAAGTAATCTAGTCCACCTTCGTCCATTATTCTCTGTACTAGACATACACTATCTGCTGTTTTGCCTATTCTGAAGTGATTCAAGCAACAGAAGTTTTTACCACAACACTTTAAAGGCTTTTATAGTCTAAAATTCCACCATTAGAAAATCATCTAGTTTTCAACAAGGGAGTAACATCAACATTTAAAGCCTTTTACACCAGGAAGGAGGAGCGTTTGGCTCAAGGGACTGGAATTGAGACATACTAGCTACAGCTGACTGGGTTCATATTTATATGAGTTACTAATAAAAAGAAAAGAAGTACTTGTGGCACCTTAGAGACGAACAAATTTATTTGAGCATAAGCTTTCGTAAGCTACAGCTCACTTCATCGGATGCATCGAAAGCTTATGCTCAAATAAATTTGTTCGTCTCTAAGATGCCACAAGTACTTCTTTTCTTTTTGTGAATACAAACTAACTACTACTCTGACACCTGAGCTCCTAATAATGATTTGGTGACCCATGCAAAGTAAGCTCATGATCTTATTCTAGTGAGTACCAACGAATTGTCCACATCAGAAAACCCACCAAATTGGCATTGTTGGCTGACTCAGCAATTTATGCTAAAGGCAAAGGTTCAGGACAAAGTTAAGACACTGTAGTGGGTACCGTGTACTATGACTGCTACCAGCCTTCAGAATAGCGTTCATAATCACTCAATTCATTTAAAAAATATTCCCAACAGGAGTAGTTAGTGCTGAAAAGTGAAGTTTGAGTGGTTGTAATCCAATGAAGTAAAAAAATATTACTATAAAATCTCCATTACTTTACCTTTCATTTGATGAAAGAACATGTCTATCAGTTGTGGTCAGTGTTAACCAAGGAAATGTGGAAAACTTCAAACACTTCACTGCCTGATTTACTGTAAAAAAGCATATATTCCAAAAATGCTAGTATATTTCTTTAGAAGAGTCAACATTTGTAACGTGTACAGTGAGAAATAGAATTTTTAGTTATAAAACCTGATTGAACTAAATCTATTTGAAGAGCTGCCAATGAGAGTTTTCAGCAGAGTAATCAGAGAATGAACAAGATGCAGTAACTCATTGATATTACATAAAGAGATTCAGTAAAGAGACATAGTAGCAATATTTCCCCTACCTCAAATGCATCAACCTGTAATCTTATCTTGTTCTTCTGCAAAAACATATACTTTCCGAAACTTGAACATAAAAGAATTATATTTCCAATTTCTACACTTAATCATAATTTGTGTTATTTCTGCACTTATTTGTTTCTTATTTGTGACAATATCTTGTTAAATTAACCTTTTAATTACAAATTGCATTTAAGTAATTTTGTATTCCTAATGATGGCTAATATGTTGCTGAAAAGTGAATTGGTGAAAGAAGTATGGTAATGCCAATGTCAACTTATAAAACCTAGTTTTCATCTTGTGACACTACTGACAGAACAATTAAAAGAACATTACACATTATGGATTGCTTTGCAGCATGCTGGTCTGGTTCACTGGATATAGAGCAGTGGTGGGCAACCTGAGGCCCATCAGGGTAATCTGATTGTAGGCCACAAGACATTTTGCTGACATTGATCATCCGCAGGCACGGCCCCCTGCAGGCCCCAGTGGCTGCGGTTTGTCCCCCCATCAGCGCCTTCCCCTCCCTCCTGCCTGCCAAGATCAGCCGTTTCACAGCATTGAGGAGGCTCTGGGGGGGAGGAGCGAGGAAGCAGCACCCAGGGCCCACCTCAATTATCGTTATTTATTCGGACTATGTCTGACGACTGTGTTGTAAGTGAAGAACTCCTAGCTATCGTGCCACTAAAGGACAGAACGCATGGATGAGATCTAAAGGAGGCATTGATGTTAGTTGCGAAACACCACTTTCCTGTACAGAAGCTCACTGCCATTGCAACAGATGGGGCTCTGTCCAAGTGGGGATCTGGGATATGAATTAGTGGGGCTTTTAAGTCTGATGACAGCTTTCCTGAATTTCGGACATTTCACTGTATTATTCATCGGGAGCAACTGGCAACTAAAAATCTCCAATTTGATCATGTCATGAAACCTGTCTTGCACATTGTGAATTTCATTCACTCAAATGCACTCAATCACAGACAATTTCAAAATCTAATCGAAGATCTGGATGAAGACAACTTCCCTGCCGATTTGCCATTTCACTGCGCAGTTCAATGGCTATCGAGAGGTAAAGTTATTTCCTATTTTTTCAAGCTCCTGGAACCAGTAAAATTGTTTATGGAGGAGAAGCAAAGAATACACCCTGAGCTTACAGATCCTGGGTGGGTTCTAAACTTCACATTTCTTGCAGATATGCTGCTGCATTTGGATAAACTAAACATGGACTTTCAAGGACTTACAAGCGTATTTGCGTTCATGAACAAATTGCAGTTGTTTCACAGACAAATGCTTGAGAGATAGCAGACACAATTTCCCTCAGTGTCACAACTTCAAACCAGATCAAAAGAAGATGCAGCAGAACCCCTAAAACGAGCACAACTAGATATGCGAGCATAATTAAAGACCTTAAGGACAGTTTTGAGGAAAGATGCCAAGATCCGCAGCGGAAAAGACCTCAAATCAGATTTCTGATTGACCCTTTTAGTGCTGAAGCTGATTGTCTGAAGGCCCCTTTAGTCACTGGTGAAGCAACATCCCAGGTGGAAATAATAGAACTTTTGGAAGATGACAGATTGAAATCTGTTCAGAAGACAGAGGGGACCCTTACTTTCTGGAAATCTGTACCAAAGGATAAATACCGCAACATCAGAGGTGCAGGCCTAAAATTAATTTCGACGTTTGCCTCGGCCTATCTTTGAGAGTCTGTTTTTTCGACACTCAGACATCTGAAATCCAAGCACCAATCCGTTTTGACAGACAGCCACTTAAGAGAACTGCTGCATGTGAGCACAACTGAACACAAACCTAACTTCAAGGGAATTGCTGAAGGCAAAGAGTGCCAGAAGTCCCACTAAGTAAAAGGTTAAGACAAGTTGTTATTATTGCCGTTAACTATACATCAAATGATATAATGATCATGTGTGTGTGCGCGCACACACACACACACACACACACACACACACACACACACACGTATGTAATCATTACATAATACTGTGGCTCTTTGGCAATGTACATTGGTAAATTCTGGCGCCATCTCAGGCTCAGGTTGGCCAGACCTGCATTAAAGGCTACCAAACTAGTGAACAAATCTGGACTAGACAAAAACAACAGGATAGTCGAAGTCTGGGGAAAACCAATTTTCTCCAATTACCCCACAGGGGGTGTCACAAATATAAAGGGAAGGGTAACCACCTTTAAATCCCTCTTGGCCAGAGGCAAAACCCTTTCACCTGTAAAGGGTTAAGAAACTAAGGTAATCTCACTGGCACCTGACCAAAATGACCAATGAGGAGATGTCAAGGTTCCTTCCCCACTCTGAACTCTAGGGTACAGATGTGGGGACCTGCATGAAAACCTCCTAAGCTTACTTTTACCAGCTTAGGTTAAAACTTCCCCCAGATACAAACTATTTTACCCTTTGCCCTTGGACTTCCACTGCCACCACCAAACGTCCAGGTTTATTTTTTGAGAAAGATTTGTTTGGAAACGTCTTTCCCCCCAAAATCCTCACCAAAACCTTGCACCCCCGTCTGGGGAAGGCTTGATAAAAATCCTCACCAATTTGCAAAGGTGAACACAGACCCAAACCCTTGGATCTTAAGAACAACGAAAAAAGCATTCAATTTCTTACAAGAAGAATTTTAATAGAAGAAAAGGTAAAAAGAATCACCTCTGTAAAATCAGGATGGTAAATACTTTACAGGGTAAAAGAAAAGGAGTACTTGTGGCACCATAGAGACTATCTAAGGTGCCACAAGTACTCCTTTTCTTTTTGCGAATACAGACTAAACACAGCTGCTACTCTAAAACCTTAAAGGGTAATTAGATTCAAAACAGAGAATTCCTCTAGGCAAAACCTTAAATTACAAAAAAGACACAAAGACAGGAATATCCATTCTATTCAGCACAGCTTAATTTTCTTAGCTATTTAAAGAAATCATAATCTAACGCATATCTAGCTAGATTACTTACTAAATTCTAAGACTCCATTCCTGTTCTGTCCCTGGCAAAAGCATCACACAGACAGACACAGACCCTTTGTTTCTCCCCCCCTCCAACTTTGAAAGTATCTTGTCTCCTCATTGGTCATTTTGGTCAGGTGCCAGTGAGGTTATCCTAGTTTCTTAACCCTTTACAAGTGAAAGGGTTTTCTTCTGGCCAGGAGGGATTTTAAAGGTATTTACCCTTCCCTTTATTTTTATGACAGGAGACAAGATACTTTCAAAGCTGGAGGGGGGGGGGGGAAACAAAGAGTCTGTCTGTGTGATGCTTTTCCTGGGAACAGATCAGGACTGCAGCTCAGAACTTGTTCGTAAGTAATCTAGCTAGAAATGCATTAGATTTCCTTTTGTTAAATGGCTGGTAAAATAGGCTGTGCTAAATGGAATGTATATTCCTGTTTTTGTCTTTTTGTAACTTAAGGTTTTGCCTAAAGGGATTCTCTATGTTTTGAATCTGATTACCCTGTAAGGTATTTACCATCCTGATTTTACAGAGGTGATTCTTTTACCTTTTCTTTAATTAAAATTCTTCTTTTAAGAACCTGATTGCTTTTTCATTGTTCTTAAGATCCAAGGGTTTGGGTCTGTGTTCACCTGTACAAATTGTTGAGGATTTTTATCAAGCCTTGCCCAGGAAAGGGGGTGTAGCGCTTGGGGGGGATATTTTGGGGGAAGAAGTCTCCAAGTGGCCTCTTTCCCTGTTCTTTGTTTAACACGCTTGGTGGTGGCAGCATAGGGTCCAAGGACAAGGCAAAGTTTGTACCCTGGGGGAGTTTTTAACCTAAGCTGGTAAGAAAAAGCTTAGGGGGTCTTTCATGCAGATCCCCACATCTGTACCCTAGAGTTCAGAGTGGGTAAGTAACCTTGACAGGGGGTTAGGATTTGGAGCAGCAGAATTTCCTCAGCAGCAGAACACAGGAATCAAGTATTAACAGTAGGACTTCCATGCACAGTGCAAGAAACATGCTTAAGGCAAAAGAGAAACATAAAAGGGCAGAGAGGACTGTTTCTGACTACAGGATCAGCCAAGATCAAAGGACACTTACCTGGAGAGGGAAGTGGGGAGGGGAGGGGAGAAGAGAGAGAGAGAAAAAGACACTCCACGATTCAGAGAAGTATTCTGGACACCCCAGATGCTCCTGACCAAAGTCCAGAGAACCCTCCAGAGTGGTGAGAAAATTCAGGCAGGGAAATGTGTACACATTTTGAGTGTTTTGGGGGGAGAGGGGGAGGAGGGTTGGCAGGAGGTTATCTGTATCTATACATCTTTTATGCTGTCTCAAGTAAAGAATGACTTGTTTAGAAACATTTGCAAAGACTTTGGGTCTGTTTCCCTCAGCTATCGCATGTCCATGTCCCTGAAAAGGTAAACTATGAATTCACAAGGTGGAACTCTGGAAAAGGGTGTGCTTGAACTACTGAGGTGTCTAGGAGTGGGCAGCTCTGCTCCTAGGGTCACTGGCAATGGGGTCACAGGGCCCCATTTCCTTAAAGAGGTTACAGACAGAGCCCATGGACAGGAAATATGCTAAAGAAACCAAGGGAATAGACATTTCTGAAGCCTACTCAGATCACAGGAAGCTTAAGAGCACACATGCCCAGCATATGAGGTCCAAATACAGCAATAAGGCGATTGTCCAGGCAGGGGAAGTTTGACCAGGGCTGTGTGTGACAGAGGTACTTCTGCTATGTTTCTTACACTTATCTCAGTGATACTAGATAAATAAAAAAACATTAGTGCTGTTTACTATTTAGATAAAGGATAACATTTTCAAAAGTATGTAGGTCCCATTCTCAAAAAAGACTTAGGCATATAAGAGTCTAAATTTCATTGCAAGTTAATGGTATTTAAGCTAATTCCCTAAGTCACTTTTGCCACTGGAATTTAGGTCCTTTAAATTTTAAAATATTAAAAAATTAAAAATGTTCTAAAATGTCTACTTTTAATTGTTACTCCACTAGAATGACTAGATGAAAACTAGATTTATCATTTCTACCAATGGAGTTTCTATGAGGCCCATATTCACAAAATGGCAACAGGAAGCAGAAGGCACAACAATGCCAGTTGTAATTAAGAAGATATTGGAAATTATATTTTCCACAGAATCCTCTATTGAATATATGTGTATAACAGAATTATTTCAATTGCATACCAACTGATCTTTTGGGAGGGATTTCCATCTGTTGCAAATTACTTCTGCCTTGGTGAAAATATCCAGTGAATATTTCTTCTTGGAGTAAAACTAAAAACAAAACATGGCAGTATATAAAAAAGTACATTTTCATTGTATATAAATACTATATTCTTCTGTATTCTGTGGTTGAATTGTTTATTACTTTATCCCTAAATTAGAAATCTTTTGGAGTTAAAAGTCATTTCAGATATTACACTTTGCCAGAGTCCTCTCTCAAGTTGTAATTTTGCAATCACATTCTCCAATTTGTAAGATGTTTCTCTGTTTCCTTCTTGTGTCCTACACAAACAGGAAAATTGACTATACACAAAGTGCTGCCAAATGAACAAAAGTAAACAAACTGAAAAACAGAAAATGTTTTCCTCTAATCTGAAGTACTAATTTTGTAATAATAGTTGGTAAAGTTTCCCAAGAGAATGATAATTTAGAGGTACACAGTCAACCTTAAAGTAAGTAGCAGGTCAGTTCAGCAGTTTATTGGGCTTTTTAAAATATATAAACATATGTCACACACACACACACACACACACACACACTATCAATTATTCTAATATCCCTTTGGAATATCAGTAGCAATATGGATTCCCAAAAGTAAGCTTCAGAAAACCAACTTAGGACTCTCATTAGGTCTAACCACGTCCACGCTGTTAGCTTGATTTTTAATTTTTCCCTACAATTAAAAAAGACTAACTATTTATCGAAGAGGCAATCATGGCTTCCGATTTAAAGAATTTAGTAAAACTAGCACATGCTTATCACATATAGTTTACACTAGAATCAAAAGTTACTGTCACGTAGTAGCATTGTGATATTTAGGGTAGGCATATGAGAGGGGCTGTAGCTTAGTAGCTGTGGGGGATGGGGGAGGGATCACCACATTTCATACACAATGGGAATCAAAATTGGAGAAGTAAAAATCTGCCTGAGCTGTCAAAAAAGAGAACCATTAAAACTAGTTAGGTTCTTTAACAAGAGTTAATGGCCTAATCTTGATTCCTCACAGAGGCCCAGTAAACAAGTTATGCACAGAGAAAATCTGCAAGAGTCGGAAAGGCTGCAAGAGCCAAAAAAAGAGCTGTTCCGTTCTTATACACTGCAGCCTCAAAGCTAGAATAGCTGCTGATACTATCATACTCCTTTACCCACATACAAGGGGTTAGGCCAGTGGAGCAACATAAATGATACATCATCACCCTGGTCCAAAAACACCATGAGCACTAGATAAGGAGCCCCACAGAACAAAAAACTCTGTAGTGCCTTCTCCCAAAGAGACCTGTGTTCAGAAATGTAAAGAGAAAATGAACAGGGTGTGAACTGGAATATTCTTTTTAAAATACCAAGCAAGTAAACTTTTCAAAAATATAAATTACCTGGCTTGTCTTCTGACGTTAAGGGCTGACGTTGGTAAGACACTGCTGGATAATTGGCAGGAATTTCTGAAGGAAGTAGGAAGAGCCCATCTAGGATCCCATCAATTACAGTCTGCAGATTTGGATCCATATTATGACGAAGTTGAGAAAAAAATTCCACTGCACCAATCCCAACCAATTGCTGGACAGCAGACGGATGCTAGATCAGAAAAAGGATAATCAGACTTGCTGACAAGTTTCTATACTATATTAGAAAGACAGAGCTATCGAACTTAAATTCAGCTTTTTGTTATCTTACAGAAAATTTAAGTTTTTCAACTCAGTATCAAATGTTTTCCCACACTGTTGTATGATGATTAGCGCAGGGAACTGGGAGTCAGGATCCTGTTCCACACCCAACTCTACAAATGACTAGCTATCACACTTGGGGCAAGCCATTAACTTCTTTACCTGCATACAAACTAGGCAAATATCCCCTATATATATATATATATATATATATATATATAATCATATATCTCCCCTAATAATGTTGCTGTGCAGGTATTACCAGTGCTGGAAACTTTATTATAAATGGAGAAAACGCATTTTAATCACTGTATTCTCTAACCCTGTTCTAAGTAAATCCCTGCTCTCCATTTTTCTGATTATTTCAGTCTATGTGGCAAAAGCTGAGACTGGTCACTGCACTGGAATCAAGTGACCAGAGTTATTTTCCCAGCTCTCCCACTGACCTGCCATGTCATCTTGCACATGTTATTTCACCTCCATGTCTGTTTCCTCATCTATACAATGGTTTTAGTGATAATTATCCTCATTTGTAAATTAATCTAATGTAGTTGCAAAACACTCTAAAAAAAAAAAAGAGCACTGTGTAGTGTGTGTGTGTGAGTAAATTCCATTTATGTCTAACATTGTAAATGCATACTGTTTAAGAACAAGATTTCATACCTTTACCAAGTTGTTCACCAAATTTAGTATCTCCTCTTTCATCGGAACTATAGGAAAATTGAACCATTCCAGCAAATGGAGAAAAAGCAACTTTTCTTGGACTAGATCAGCATATGAAATCAAATTGTGATCTAATTTACACAATATATTCTTGAGAGCTCGTTCTCTTATCTCTGCAAGTTGATGACCTGTGCAAAAAAAGAAGAAGATGATGGCAAAGAAGTGCTAAGGAATTAAAAAGTGGTTCAGAAACCTATCTACAATACCATCCCAATTCTTAGTTTTATTTGGTGTCTCAGGAGGGACATCTAAGATTTAGGAAAGCTTGGGCTGCTGCTTGTCACAGGGACAAATGGTACTTCATTCTCCATGCCCGAGTCAATAGAGCATCTTCTAAAGTTCTAAAAATTCACTTTTAAATAAAAAGGCCGTATGAATAAAGCAGTATCTGCTTTGGTTCTACTGTGTTCAGAGAAAAAGGACTTTGTGTACATTCCTTATAAATAAACAGCACTGCATCAACGAAACACCTGACTGCCATACTCAATTTCTCCACCTGAAGAGAGAAAACTCCGAACAGGGGCTAACCCACGGGGCTCAAAGGAGGGAAACAACAGTGAATAGTTCTGTCCATATAAAAAAAAAAAAAAACCACACACACACACCAGCAACAACAAACAGAGAACAACGATAAGCTACATTCACTCCCATCACCATGAAAGAAACCAAGTTTCCCAAAACACCAGCCTAAGTCGTGCACAGCAACGGCAGGAAGATCCCCGACGCGCACTTCGTGGTTGAGAAGGGTGCCTTGTACGGAGCACGGGGGACAAATAACATGCATGTGCGCGGCTGGACGCCCGTGCCCCGAGCGTGTCTGTGCAGGCACCTGGGCGCGCTATCTACGCGCGTGGATGCGGCCGCGTGCACGCCTAAGCCCACTGTGCACGTGTGCGCGAGTGTCCGTGGGGGCACCCCACCCCCCCATCAGACACTCCGCCCGCTCTCGCCCCCCCCCCCCCAGCCCCACGCACCCAGGGCCGTTCCCAGCCCCCCGGGCAGGGGCGGCCCGAGCTGAGCTGAGCGGAGCAGGGACCGCGGGACAGCTACCGAGTTTCCTGATGAGCGGGGCCAGCTCCATCCCCGCCGCGCTGCGCTGCCCGCCCGGAAACCAACCGCCGCAGCGAATCCGCTCCGCCTTGACTGGGAGGGAGCAACCGGAGAGAGACCGTTGCTGGGGGGGGGGGAGGGGGGAAGAGGACAACAAACCGCAAGGCATCCTGGGAGGTGTAGTTCTTCCACCACTCCTCCTGGGGCGGCCTGCAATTCCCATGATCCCGCGCGCCCGGAACGCGGGCTCGCGGTCGCCCAATCCCGTGAGTTCGGTCCCCCTGCTGGGAGAGGAGGGGGCAGCCGGAGGCGCGGAGCGGGTCCCTCGGGAAGAGCTCCCCGTTGGGGATTAGCGAGGACGAGGCGGGCTACCAAAGGGCCCCGACCCTGCAGGGGAGCCCCCGCAGGGTGCCCAGCCCCGTTGGGGCTCCTCGGGGTCGCTGGGCTTCGTGGAGCTCGCTTTGGGACACGAAGTTCCCCAAGCGAGTGAAGGGACCCAGCCCATCTGCCTGTCCCCGGCCAATGCTCTGTCATTTCTCCCGCTGCACCCTGCCTGGTTTGAGCCAGAGCCGCTAGCCTGCTGCAAATGCAGACCCAGGTCTGAACCATGCGCTGTAGGCTCAATTGAAAGCAGTTTACAGAAGTGTTCCTGTCCTTGACACTCAGCTGTCCAACTCCCAAATGGGTCCAAACCCTGAATAAATCCGTTTTACCCTGTATGAAAGAATTAAGATACCTGATGATTTGTGCATGAAGTTCAAAATTTAGAAATGTTTCTGGTAAAATGTGAGGTCTTCTCTAATATAGGACTGTTTCCTTAGCAAACATAGATGGATGCCCTCATTCGCCCACACCTCAGAGTGCTAAATTTTCTTCTCATTCAATAATCAGAGATGTCCATCATTTTGCAATATTTGTGTCAACGGAGTAATAAAACAAAGGGGCTTTATTAAAATAATAATAAACATGCAATCATTGCTGCAATTAGTTTTTCCACAGAGGCTAGAATCACACAGGTCTAACAGTGGAAAGAAATTTTTCATGAGCAACTGCAGAAACAGCATCTCTGGCAGACTGACATTCCTTTTGGCTATAAATTACAACCTCATACAATGAAAAGTAAAGTGCTCCCATCAGACAGGAACAGGGACTCTCAGGTTTCCACAATGAGATTGGTGGGAAACTTATGAGTTCCATGGGAGTGTTTCACTCTTTAGTGGAACTGTGGATTAGCATTATACCTCAGTTGTCAAGTGAAGAGAAGGAATTGCTTAGCTAACACAGTCACTCCCTGTGACGTTCCCCTCTGGTGTTATTTGGACCAGTGATCCAGACAGGTCACTCCAATCCTCGACTCTGGGAGCCAGCTTTGCCCTGCTCTGCTGTTCATGCACAGCCTCTGGCATGTAAGCTGCTCCTTGGATTGTGCAACCAAATGACACTAGCCAATATCTCCAGTCCCAGACACAACCCTAGGAACCTCTGTCTTGCAGTGTCCAGTTATGCCCGCTGGACACTGCAAGCTTATATGAGTTTGTCAATTTAACAAAGAAATTGATCTGTACCAGGCTTGTTATCCCCAGGGGAGCCTCTGACATGCTTCAAACCAAACACACTTCTTCAGGTAGAATAAATAAATACATTTATTAACTATAAAGATAGATTTTAAGTTATTGTAAGTCAAAACATAACAAGTCAGATTTGGTCAAATAAAATAAAAGCAAAACGCATTCTAAGCTGATCTTAACACTTTCAATGCCCTTACAAACTTAGATGCTTCTCACCACAAGCTGGCTGGTTGCTCTTCAGCCAGGCTCTCCCCTTTGATCAGCACTTCAGTCACTTGGTGTGGTGTCTGTAGATGGAGGTGGAAGAGAGAGGAAGAACATGGCAAAAGTCTCTCCCTTTTATCATGTTCTTTCTTCTTTCTTGGCCTTGCCCCCTACCCCTTCAGAGTCAGATGAGCATTACCTCATCACAGTTCCACACTGACCAAAGGAAGCGGATAGACTCCCTCAAGAGCCCAACAGATTCTTTTGTTGCTGCCTAAGCCAGCGTCCTGTGTTCCTGTGGGGCTGGGCTGGGTTTGTCCCATGCATGCCCTGATGAGGTGTGAACTGCCTCTCTACTCTTATTTTAAGCTATGAGGATACATTTTCAGCCTCATAACTATCTACATGAAATTATAACCTATAACATTACTGTAACAACAATGCTCAGGGCATCATGAGCCTTCCGAAGACACCTGACATGACAAACTTTGCATTGGATACCATACAATCATTATACAAGGATGAACATGGGGGTGCTGGATGTTCCCCCGAGGTATAGAGCACCACACTCCCTAAATTCGATTCAATAACATTTCTTCAGAAGAAAGCACAAAGCTAGATGGATCTGTAAGAGACTAATGAAAGCCCTTTCTCTGTCTGAATATGGCCAGCCAGCCTAAGCACTAAGGAAGTAAGGACATATTTTTGCTCCATGTTGGATGCCTGCATTATATGGATATTTACATAAGAGAAAGATCCAGAAAACTATCTCATTCACAGACCACTGTCTCTGATCTATGTAATCAAAGATCATGATGACCAATTTTTGCTTAATATTTTCAAATGCTACCCCAAAGGGGAAAAAGATGTGCCATGAGGCTTGGTGCATCTGCAAGGGGATGCTAGGTAAGGACACTTTTCATTGGTCTAGGAAGTGAAGGAAGGTTTGACAGTTAGGATGGGGTGTGGTTAAGCACTTTTTGCTATATTTGAAAGAGGGGTTAGCAGTTAAGAAGAGAATCTGGTCCACAGTTATTGTGAGTGCCTACCCTAGGGATATATACTCTCCTGCTTTGCATCTCTCAGCCATCTGCCCTGCCTGTAGCTCCTCATCAGCCTTCAGACTCCCATAACTATTTCCCAATCAACTCTGATTTCTTCCTCCCCTTTGGCATTCCTTTGCATAAGTTTTTTCTTGGTGTCCACTTGAGAGGAAGTATCTATGTCATACACATGAAGAATATTAAACAGAAAGAGCATAATGTAGCTTCTCTTTTCTGTCACCTCCTCTTCAGTTTGCTGGTTTTGGGGAAGCCAGTAGCTGAGGCAACTTCTCTCCATGCCTTCCTCTTTAGCTATGTGTGCAGTAAACCTCAAAGGAAAATCCTGACCTTCAGGATATATAAATATATAAAATATAAAAGGTTTTTTTAAGAATCTATTTCTGTACAGAATCTTTATGTGTTCAACATAGCTCTTCTCTCCCTTCTCATATTATCTTTGTTCGGTGAAAGGGGAATGGTTGGCTTTAGCAGCTCCTCTCCTTGCCTTCAGCCAGCAGGCTGCCTTGCTGAACACATCTCTACTTATCAGCTCACTTTTACATAATTGAGTTTCTACTGTATGTATTCCTGTTAATCTCTAATATAACTGTGTAGGAGTAATGACATTGGTGGAATTATTCACTGAGTTTCATTTAAAGTGTGCCCACATTGGTTAACAGCTTATCTCCTTATAGCGCTCTACACAGTCACAGGATGTAGTGCACTGACGTCTGTTACCTCCTGTCATGGTTTGTTTCTACCTTTCAAACAGATCCTTTCAATCTCTTTTTCATCAATCATATTTAATCCAGAACTCCCCCTTTGTGTTGTGGCTTCCTCTCCAGTATCCTAAGAAGTTCAGATCTTGATTCTATTTACCTTATCTCTATTTGTTATATTACCAGTAGATGATACTCAAATATTCAGACCTTTCCATATTTCTTGTAAGGCATACTCTCTAGTCTAACCTGACCTTGTAGTTTTCCTTCAGCTAAATATCTCAAAGACAAATGTGTTTCTTTTCTGTAAAAGGAGCGTTCTCAAACATGGCTAAGTCTCTTCTAGTTCACGTCTCAATCCGTTTGCTTCCATTGTTCGCTCCACTTGAATTCTCTCTTCCCAATATTCCTATTCTGAAAATCTTCCTATGATCACCTCTAAAATAATGCCTGTACAAGACACAATCTTGAGTTCACCTTTGATAAAATCCTCATCATGCCTCTTCTCAGCTTAACTGTTGCAACTTCTTCTCTACAGCTTCCATGAGTCCTGGCCATCCATATTCCAACAAGAGCGGAATGCTGCATACAACCATCTCACTCACATAAAGTGGCATAACCATAACATCCTCCTCCTCCAATTAAACATCTACTTAAAAAGTGCCCTTTCTGTTCTTAAAACCATCCATAATTTTGCTTCAGCATCTCTCAGGAACTCTCCTCCCATTCCACTCCCTTTGAGAGCTCAGAGTGCGAGCAAGCTCTCAAAGGAACCCAGAAAACTGTTCCTCAAAAACTGTTGTTATTTCCAGTGGGACAAAAATGCTATGTAAGAGTACTGCCTACATCACGGAAATAGATCTCACCCCAATGTATCAGGCAGAAAGTATCAAGGGTCAGTTAAGGAGAAAGAACAAGAGGAGGCAAGCCACAGAGCCAAATATTCTGTCTTAAACTGCATTCTGACTTGGGGAAGGTAACAAATATTAAAAGGAAGGGAGGGCCTTTGATGATTGTAACTGAAGATGAGGTAAGAAATGTATCTTCCTATACTCAGCCATGTTAGTTTATTCAAAAATGTTAAAATTATAATTAATAATGTAGAAATAATTGGATAATAGAAATATTCTTTATTTTCATATTAACACAGAATAAATATTACTATGAACATAAGAAAGCCATACTGGGTCAAGCCAATGGTTCATCTAGCCCAGGATCCTGTCTTCTGACAGTGGCCAATGGCAGATGCTTCAATGGGAATTAACAGAACAGGGCAATCATCAAGTGATCCATCCCTTGGCATTCATTCCCAGCATCTGGCAGTCTTAAGGACACCCAGACCATGGGGTTGCATACCTGACCATCATGGCAAATAGCCATTGATGGTCCTATCCAATGAACTTCTCTAATTCTTTTTTGAATCAAGTTATAGTTTTGGCCTTCACAATGTCTCCTGGCAAGGAATTCCACAGACTGACTGTGTGTTGTGTGAAGAAGTACTTCCTTTTGTTTGTGTCAAGGTTACAGGGCCAGCTGACTATTTCTGTCTCCCTTCTGGTCTCTAAGTGCAGTCCTTCAGGTTTCAGGCCTTGTACCTTCATCTTTCGTGGAATGGAAACATACAGTTCTCCCACACTTAGGCTGGGCCCTGGACTACAGTAAGTATTCTGTATCAACCATGCTGACCCCTCAGGTCTGACTAGGTTCAGCATCTGCAGTTCTTTCCTTTGGGAGTCTGTGAGTGGTGGTGAATAGAGTAACCAGACACTCTAATTACTTTTCTTATTAATTTCAGCAGTAGGAAGAAAGCACTTAGAGAAAGAGGATTTTAAAAACAACAGTCTATATGCATGTCTATCTTATTTAACGCTTATCATCTCCTGATGATAGTGTAGGCATGCTTAGTTTCTTCAGACATGCCAGAGGGTGCCTGTGTCAGTCTGACTTTAATTAGCCTCCAACAAATTGATGCCCCCTTAAAAACAGTCTCTTTTAATCCATCTTGAGGTCCTTTGTTCTTGTCAGTTCCCAGGCTTCAGCCCTGCTTCTTAAACCCAGATCAGTAGATTCAGCAAGAGATCGAAGCAGATTTCTCAGAGTCATTGGCACTCCCATTGTCCCATAACAACCCTCAAGTGTACACGGGGAGTGCCCTATCTTAAGACATTGTTTAGCTTCCTGCTTGTTTTTCTTACAACTTGCTATTAAATTAAGCCAATATAGCCATGCAGTGAACATCCCAATAATCAGGTCTACATACATCAGTCATAACTTAATACAGACCAACTTCACATCCACCACAGCTTGATACCTGAGGATCATGGTGTGTCCTTTTTGAAAGAGATTATTAATATGTGAATTTTTAATACCCAATACAAGCTATTTAGAGGCCTCTCTTGTGCTTAAAGGTAAGATCACTGAAAAAAGACAACACTGCTAGAGATATAGAGATGTTATGTGACCACATAAGAGTTCTGTTTGGTCAGATGTCTATAAGCATATAAGAATGGATTGGCTGATGAGCTCTTCAGTAATTATAAGAAAAACTGTTCTTTAAAAATGGTATTTTGGAACTTCACATTACTGGCCCTATTGGACTTTTATATCTTCCTCTGAAGCATTAAGAATTAGATACTACTGGAGAGAGACTGGAAGGCCCTTTGATATGTTCTGGAACAACAATTCTTATTTGATCCCTTTTGGACCATATTTTCAAAAAGGACCTACAAAAGTACATTTGCAAGTACATATGGTTATATGTACAAAAGCCTGCTTTGCATATGCAACTACAGAGTTTTTCTTGTGAAAATATTGTGGGAACATTCTTAAGAAGTTGCTTTGAAAAATTAGCCGTATGGGTGCCTCCATCTCAGTCAAATTTGCTTAGTTAGTTAACAAAAATAAGTCTTTGCTATTGCCACAGCTGCTGAATCAGAATAGCTGCCAAAGAATGAGATGGATTTATTCTATTCTGCCTCAGGAATTAAATGCATAACAGAACTGCCAGCCTGCTGATTTCTGACTCCACAGTCTTGATCATTGATGATGAATAGTGAGTACCACATGAAGGAGAAAGAATACTGCTTAGTTTTCAGACATGTGGTTGCAGTACTTGTATAAACTGCCTTGTGTAAACTGAGAAATTGGATATCAAAGTCATGGAGAGACACTAATTATGGCTGCCAAGATGGCACTATTACAAAGTTGTTTTCTGACCATGATCTTATTCAGTGAATATGCTAATTGTAAAACACAGAAGCTGCAGTCACACTCAGTAGAGAGGATATGTGTTTAAACACTGCGACTTAAGTTGAAGCTGAGCCTCCTTTTTCAAAGTGTAGTCTACAGAAGGTAGATGACAATTTAAGAATTTTGAGGCCTAGGCAATTTCCCCCCAAAACAAGGAATTCCTTGCATCCTCCTTATAACACTGAGAATGTCTCAGTTTCTCTGTCTTCTCCACCATTTAGGCCTTGTGTTGCAGCCATCAGACTAGAATTTACCATCTAATCACTAAAGTTATGTCTACATAGCAGCTGGGAGGTGTAATTCCTAACTCATGTAGACTTACACCTGCTAGCTCTGCTCAAGCTAGTATGCTAAAATTAGCAATGTTGCCGTGGCTACACAGGCAGCAGCTCTGGCTGGCCACTCAAATACAACCCCACCTGACCCCTTGTACATACTCACTTCTCACACTGCAACCACTCTATTTGTAGCACATGCATCCAAGCTGGGAAAGCCTCTGTGTTTTTGAATCTGATTGCCCTGTAAGATTATCTTCCATTCTAATTTTACAGAGGTGCTTCTTTTACCTTTTTTCTTTCTAATAAAGTTCTGTTTCTTTTAGAATCTGATTGGGGGTTTTTGTGTGTGTCCTAAAAAAACCCAAGGTTGGTCTGTGCTCATCTTGTTTATTCTCAAGCCTCCCCAGGAAAGGGGGTGTGGGAGTATGGGGGAATATTAGGGGGGAGTAGAACTCCAAGTGGTCCTTTCCCTGAGTTTGTCTAAATCACTTGGTGGTGGCAGCGTTACCTAATCCAAGGTACAAGGGAGAATTTGTGCCTTGGGGAGTTTTTAAACTAAGCTGGTAGAAATAAGCTTAGGGGGTCTTTCATGCAGGTTCTCACGTCTGTACCCTAGAGTTCAGAGTGGGGAGGGAACCCTGACAGAGTCTCTCTCAGGCCACTCTGCCTGGACAACAAGCTAGTTTTTTTGGCCTTGTCTTGTGCCTCTCACTCACACCACTTTCCCCAGCTAGTCTTTTATTACCACTTAAGCCTCTTTTTTATTCCCATTACTGCAGCCACCTTTTGTTCTTTATGGGGTATTCTCCTGAGGTAGGGCTGATTCTGTAATCAGGTTGGCTTAATCCAGGTTCTCCAGCCACTAGGCAAGCCACCCTGTCACAGGAAGGATTTCCACAATCCTTCCAGTTCTACTTACAGATGATGTTTTGACATCATAGAATGGTTAACATTCAGTGCAAAAAATGTACAGTAGTGATATTATGAAGGCACTGGTGGTTGTTAGCATAACTATCGTGACTTAGTTGGGTAATACTTACAGGAGAGAAATCTATGTTTCCCACCACAAAGTGATACTTTTTAAAATTTAGCATACAAAAAAATCTAAATTACATGTAGTGAACATAGGTCTCTGACTAAGAAGACCAATTAACTGCCTGGGGTACTTTCTAACTCTTAATTTCAAGGACAGTGGAAAGAACAATCCAGTATCTGTTGCTGCTGTGCTCAGTGCCTGAAGGAAGCAGATTTATCGTTATCTGTAAGAAAGTGATTTATTATATAAATATTCTGTTATCCATAAAACTTTTCTCCCATGGGCACTAAGAAAATTTACTGACCTGATATTGAAGGAAGCCTGGGTTAGACAGATATAATACAGATCCTGCTGACTTAAGGTAGAAAAATTGCTCTTTTTCTAGTTCTACTGCCAGCAGGTCTCTTCCCCATAATGTAATTAGCTATATAATTATAAAACAACCAATTACATTAACTGTCCATTTGAGAAAGGAGGCTGGAGGGGTTCTGTAGGCTAATGACAACCATTTGCCTGATATGCAGCATGCAGCACTTTGTTAGACCTAAAGCTTTTCATTCAACCACTACTTAAGTTTTAAATACTAGAGGCCAGTCACTGGCTGCCTGTTTAATAAAAGCATGACTGGAGGGTTCACACTGTGCACAGCTTAAGCAACGTTTCAACATGAGACTATCAGCCAGAGGCATTTTAGATTTTAAGTTTTTAGCTCCAAACCACCCTTGCAGGCTATATCCCAGCAGAGATCTCACAGAGATATTGTCAGGACAAATTGCTGAATAGTGCCTTGTTACGAATGTTTGCTCAGGCCTAGGGAGACAACAAAAGGTGCTTTCTTCCTTCTCTCACCTTGCTCTTCTATGCAAGGTTCAGCCACACTCAAGTGTTGTACACCAGGACCAGGGGACTCCACTTGCAAAAATAACTGTAGAAACCTTATAAAGAGCAAAAGAGAGGTTATGGCACTGTTCTCATGCAGGCATGCACATACACAATCAGATTGGCTGGATTGGCACAGGGGGACCTACACTCGACTCCCTGTTAAAGGGTATAGAATCAGCTGCTGCTCTTTGTGCCTCCCCAGCACAACAGGGAGCATCTCTGGAAACTGCTATTAGTGCACAGCTCATCCTTCTCTATCCCTCCCATGTGCCAATGTGGGTTTGAAACGACAATCTAGCCCAGAATTATGTGTGAGAGTTTGTGCACCATCAAATGAAAAGATCCCATGCTGCTTAAAGTGCAAGAAAATAATGACTGAACAAGACCAACTGCAAGTTCAGAACTACGTTGCCCTGTGTTTTTAGACACCCACCATTTGACATGCTGTTTAAATTACATCTGTACTAATCAAAAGGGGGTTAATTAGAACTTTTTTAAAAAAAAGATGAGATAAAATGAAAGTGACAAATAACTGGGCCACCCCAAAGGGCAACTTGTGCCACTACCCAGGGGACCAGAGATCAGGGATGAGCTTGGTTGTTTGCTCCCAGGACTGAAGTGCAATGGAGGCAGCACCTAGAGGGAGAGGGAGCTCTTTGAGATATACTACAGATAAAATTATGGATTAGGACTGACACAGGAGTGTCATTAAAGCTGCAGAGAGAAACACATCCAGTCCTATTTGTCTGCTTAGTTGCTTAGTATGTTGCCACAACACAGGGCCTTTTCTGGGAGAAAAAGGAGATTAGAGAAGAACGGTGGACATGTTCCCTTAAAGGAAAATGGTTGTCAAGTATCCTATATTAAGCCAGGATTGCCTTCAATCAGTCTTTGCCATGATAAGGTCATTAGAGGACTCATATGATTTCTTAGACCAAATGATCTCTCTTTCTTCACCCTGTTCTTGAAAACCCAAATCATCACATTCTGATCAAAAGTAGTGCCATAACAGTGGAAATGTATTTGTCAGTCAAATATTGCTCATAAGTAGAGGAGAGGAAGTGGGTCTAGGTAGACATTTGGGGATTTTCTTATGCTGTTATCTCTACATATCACTATTAAGGTACATCTATACTAGCAATTGTACACGTCTATATGTGTGGTTGTGCCATAACCCACCTATTGTCCGCATTTAAACCCCAGGAGCACATGTCTGAAGGCAAGTAGAAGGCAAGTAAGATAGCATGCCTGACGGGTGTGGGTAAGTACATGCCTCAGACTGTGGCATGGATGGCCCCATGCTTCTGCCAGTTTTCAGTGTGGATAGGGAGCAAAAGTTGGGTACTAGGTCTCAAGTTTCAGTTGTTCTCCACCTCTATTCCCACAATTGTCTACCACTCCTGTAAGCATATTTCAGCAAATTTCTGGTGTAGCAGCTGGGTCTTAAGGTTCAATGACGGTGAAAATCTGTTTGGTCCACGGTCATAGCTGATCAAACCCTTCCATTGAGCAATATGTGTAGGGTAACCATTAGTAGAACCATCCCTCTGGCATAGACTGTTGGATCTCCTCCATGGGACTGGAAAACCACTTGTCTTTTCCATTCTGGTACCTTGAAAACTACTGTGTTCTCCAAATGTTGGTCAGCCCTTAAAGAAGAAATTGCAAACTGGACATAAATATGGCCTCTGGAAGGGACTGCTCCTTCCTCCCCACTCCCTTCCTCTCTTCCACCTTGAGACTATATGACCATTTTAAATTTAAAAAAAAAATACAGTTTTCTCTCCGTTACTAGCCTCTGCTCCTTTCTCTTGGGCATCAATCTTTGCCTGAGAACCAAAGATAATCTTCTGGTGGGAGGGATTGCTCAGTGGTTTGAGCATTGGCCTGCTAAACCCAGGGTTGTGAGTTCAATCCTTGAGGGGGCCATTTAGAGATCTGGGGCAAAAATTGGGGATTGGTCCTGTTTTGAGCAGGGGGTTGAACTAGATGACCTCCTGAGGTCCCTTCCAACTCTGTGATTCTAACAGTTGCATTCCTGGAATGATGAAAAGTATCAAAATTGTGGCCTTCTACAGCAAAGTAATGTTACATGGAGGAGATTTTTCAGCTTGTTCCAAAGGCCAAAAGTATAATGCTACCCTTCTGTTTGAATTGACAGGACGTTCAGCTCCTGAAAGTGAAACCGTGCCACCAGGAGCGCAGGAGCAACACCCCACAGATAGTGGAGGGCAGAGGGAGACAGAGAAGGACCCTGGAAGAGCTGCTCACAAGGATGGACAGGAGAAACCTGGAGCAGTTTGAAATCCTTAGGACACAGGAGGAGTGGGATATTCAGCAAGAAGAAACACTGATGAACTGGTTCATGGAACAGGAGGCACACTACAGGGAATGGGAGCATTCCTTAATGGAGAGGCTCATTGAACTGGTGGTCAAATGAGTTTGGGTTTTGCTGAGGCTACAGAACCAGAAACTGCATCCTCCCCCTCATCTAGCTGTCGCCCAGAGTGCTGCTGAGCCATGGAATCCTGATTCAAGGACCCCCAAGTGACCTGGAAGAGAACATGGAGACTGCAGGATTCCCAAGTCCTCATCCTCCATCGGTACCTGAAACCCCTCACAGGGGAATCCACCTGAGAGTCCTGGAGGTGAACAATGAGCCTGTGGGAATCTCTGAATCCCACCAAGTGCCTGCCCACAAATCCCTCTCAGGAGATATCCCAGGTTTTTCTGTTGTACCTGTTGTACCCCTTTTTGTCAAAAGGAGGGCAAGGAGATGGGTGCAGAGACAATAACATTCCGGCAGTGTTAATAATCTCTAATAATCTCTAAGCCTTTTAGAATGAGTGTATTGTAACCTTTTTGGTTCACATACTCATGTGCCCCTTGTGGTGGGCAAAGTACTGGGATACGGGTACCATCAATGACCCCTGCACAGTTTTGAAACCCCATCCTCTGAAATAGAGCTATTACTTCTGAAACTTTTCATATGGCAATCACCTGTGGATAAATCATGCTGTTAATTGCCTCACAAACCAGCACAACCACAACCCCGACAATGAACTTTCCAACACCAAAGTGATTTGTAACAGACCTATAACTGTCTGGTGTAGCCAGCTTCCACATGGCAATAGCAACCCACTTCTGAACTGGTATGGCTCCCCTAAATTGAGTGTTCTGCCTCTGGAAGATTGGTGCAAGCTCCTCACACAGCTCCACGAAGGTCTGTTTCTTCATTTGGAAGTTCTGAAGTCACTACTGGTCATCCCAGGTTACCAAAACAATGTGATTCCATCACACAATGCTGGTTCTTCTGCACCAGAAGCAATGGTCCACCCATTGCCATACCATGGCAATACCGGCATTTATGATATCTGTACCAATGTAGCTGAATGAATTGTTTTTGATCCTCAAAGTCAGATGTCTTCTACATGTCAGAAAATTCTGTCCACATTCCATCCAGTACCTCGCAAATCTCCTGTTCCAGTGCATAACCATTTGTCCTGCAATAAGGAGCAGAAACAGAATCAGATCATCATCCCATTGCTCCATATCTTCCATCCCGTTTTGCAGGGAATAACAGTGAGGAGCGACATGATCAGGAACTACCATTGGTAAAGGTGTGAAGGCAGGGGACAGTACCAACAACACAGCAAAGTGGTTCTAGAGCGCCGCGGCTTTGTTTGAATTCAGTTAGTTGCTAACTGTTAGCGTGTTGGTTACAGTTTACTTCCACAGCAAAACTCCGCAACATCTCTGGGTAGTACTTGCGTATTTTTGCTAAGGGGTGCAAGGACAAATTTTGAGAACCAAAGGGGTGCAGGCTGCTGTAAAGGTTAAGAACCACTGCTTTAGATCATCAGAACACTTTCAGCATATCTTTTTGTGAGATCTATTGTATGCGAATCACAGATTAGGGATGAAACTTTTCATAATCAGGATGCCTAGTTGCCATTAAGATTAATTTTTTAAAATCTCAGGCTAGATAGTAGAGGTGTAAAAAACCAAGACAGTTTTCTAGTTCACCTATACTACAGGGATAAGAATATTCCCACTGAATATTTATAAGGGTTTTATTTAGCCTATTTTAACTATTTCTGATGATTCCTCACTTTGGACCTCATGTAATTATTCTATATGCTAAATGTTTTTACTTGAAATATTTTTTTCTGATGATTAATCTTTTTTTTCTGTATACCATTTCATATGCCTACATTTTTCCTCCTGACATCCTTATGAATAATTCCTCTCTCTCCTTGATTTTTACAACCTTCACATATTTATAGATTGATAACATGTCATCCATCTCATCCTCCTTTTCCTAATGCAAGCTATACATATTCATTTTTATTAATCTTCCCTCATACATCAATTCCTTCAAGCTGTTTATCGTCCTAGTAACCCTTCTGTGAACTGACTTAATTTTATCAAGATATTTTTTAAACTGTAACACAAAAAATTACACCTGGTTGCCCAGGTATCAATAACATATAAAGAATGAAAACTTGTCCCATTAAAGTCAATGAGAGTTTTGCCATTGACTTCAATAGGGCCAGGATTTCACCCCAGGGATTAAATTCACCCAGATGCATAAAGCCAACATAAGATTTATATATTGCATTTGTCCCATTGAAACCCTATTTTGAGAACTTAGGTTGGACCAAAGTGGCACATAGGCTTTGTCCTGGCCATTTGCATAGGGATGAATTTCACCTAAAGAGAGAATTGTCCTTCAAAAGATGTAAAGACTCAAAATATAGTGAGAAAATGTTAAACAAGTCTTCCATACTATCTAATCCCAATACATTTTCATTTTATATTTTACTTAAACAGACCAAGTCAAAAATGACCTAGGTGTTATTGTGCAATTTATTTTTAAATGGTCTCCAGAACTGAGACCTAGTATTATAAACCTGATCATGTTACATTTTGGTTTGGGGCAAATTACCTGTTTCAGAAAATGGAACTTACTAGGAAAACACCAAGATAACCTTAACTACACTGCTACTAGAGGGATACTATGATATATTACAGTGAAATATACAGTAATACATAAAGTCCTTTCAGAATACCAGAGACATAATTCACTGCTAAAGAAATTCCACTGACATCATAAGTGATGAAAGTAGAGCTCAAGTACTTTATTAATGAAGCCAATGGAACTCTGTCAAGGTTCCTTCCCCACTCTGAACTCTAGGGTTCAGATGTGGGGACCTGCATGAAAACCTTCTAAGCTTACTTTTACCAGCTTAGGTTAAAACTTCCCCAAGGTACAAAATATTTTACCTTTTACCCTTGGACTTTCGCTGCTACCACCAAACATTTAACCAGGTTTATTATTGAGAAAGCGTCGTTTGGAAACGTCTTTTCCCCCAAAATCGTCACCAAAACCTTGCATCCCCTTCCTGGGGAAGGTTTGATAAAAATCCTCACCAATTTGCATAGGTGACCACAGACCCAAACCCTTGGATCTCAAGAACAATGAAAAAAACATTCAGTTTCTTACAAGAAGAATTTTAATAGAAGAAAAAGTAAAAAAAGAATCACCTCTGTAAAATCAGGATGGTAAATACCTTACAGGGTAATTAGATTCAAAACATAGAGAATCCCTCTAGGCAAAACCTTTAGTTACAAAAAGACACAGACAGGAATATCCATTCCATTCAGCACAGCTTATTTTCTCAGCCATTTAAAAAAATTATAATCTAACGCATATCTAGCTAGATTACTTACTAAGTTCTAAAACTCCATTCCTGTTCTGACCCAGGCAAAAACATCACACAGACAGACCCAGACCCTTTGTTTCTCCCCTCCTCCAGCTTTGAAAGTATCTTGTCTCCTCATTGGTCATTTTGGTCAGATGCCAGCAAGGTTATCCTAGCTTCTTAACCCTTTACAGGTGAAAGGGTTTTTCCTCTGGCCAGGAGAGATTTTAAAGGTGTTTAACCTTCCCTTTATATTTATAACAAACTCTAAGAATGGAGTTCACTTTAATATTTCATATCACTGTCACGTTAATATTTCATCAAGAATTATTCATTGTTAATATAATTCAATATTCTCTTCTAAGCTAGAATAGTCGGCTAACCCAGTCCAACAGCAATAAAAAAAGTCCTTTCCTATAAGAGATTTTGTTCCCAGGCTTTGTTTCCAACTTTTGGGGTGGGGGTGGGGTTATACAAAGAGAAAACAAAAGGCATTTTTCAATTAGCAAACAAACAAAATAAAGGCCTTGGGCTACTGTGTGTGTGTGAGAGAGAGAGAGTGTGCACGCACATGCACACACACACAGGCGCACACGTAAGTGCCTTGTCAAAAGCTGTGTCCACTTCTAAGACTTGGGGAGCTATTTTAATAGAACTCATTGGTTTCATAGGGCTTAGAAGACCCAGTCGCTGCCTAAGTCTGATTATTCCATCCAGTGTAAAGGAGGTAAATGAGGATGTCAGAGACACAGTTACAGACCCCTGATTATGCTCCAACTCAGCCTGATGATTACTTGTACAGTTAGGATGCAGTTGTGTCTCCCAAACTGTCAACACTATGTACAGTATTGCACAATAAACTCTGTCTTAGGGAGTAGAAGGGTTCACTTTCATATGAAGCATCACGTATTGGCTATGGCTGGAAGCAGATGATTGGGCTTGGACAGGATGTTGAACCAATGCTTTGATCTGGTATGATAAATCTTATTTTAGCAGTTTTTCATGACACAGAATGCTAATGTAGCTGCAATTTTTTTCTCCATTACCGTGTTTAAGATGAGCTGCTAGGAATGCAAAATTCTTGCTTTGAAAGATTCTAAACCATTTTGAAGTTTTAGTAGATTCTAGATGTAAAAAAGTCTCTCAGTCTATTTGATAATAGATGAGTCAGAGAAAAATGTGGGCACAGCATTTTGCCTGTAAACTTATATTAATAAAGCTTCCTTGTGAGAGAAAATGGTTCAGAACTTCAAAAAGAGACTCTGGTCTAGATAAAGTAAACACCATTAAATGCTTGGATAAAACCAGTATTGGGGAAAAAAAGTTATTGATATTTCAGCTAATTTGGCTCAACAGTGAGTCAGAAGAGTTTCAGTGATGAATACAGTGTCTCAAGGTGGTGGAGTGGACTTCAGTGCTTAGTGCTGGCAGATGGCATGGAAAGAATTCGTTGTAAGATTTTGCAGACATGGAAAGATAAGGTAAGGTACTCTAGATTGCTGGATATGTGAGCTTTTATAGGCTCTATAAGGTTTTAGGTTGGCTATAGCATTACAGCATAAAACAGTAAAATATAATGTAATACAAAATATTCACATAAAATATCAGATAAAAGAGACAGAAAACTTTTAATTTCAAATTAAGGTTGCAACTTTATTTACATACGAAGGAGCACTACAGTTTTAAATAAAAGGACCAGATCTTTAGGTGGGGTAAAGTGACATAGCTCTGTTGAAGTCAATAGGGCCAGAACGTTTTGTAGATTTAGACTCCAATTCAGCAAAGCATTAAAACATGCATAACTTTAAGCAAGTACTTAAGTCCATCCCCATTCATCATTGAAGTCAATGGAACTAGCTAATTTACACCAGCTAAGTGTCTGGCCCAAAGTAGACTTTTGCAAGTAAGGAAATGGGAGATAAGAGAAGGTAGATCTATATTTAGATACACTCAGAATTCATACAATCTCTCAAATAGCTGTAACTGTTTTGGGACTAGAACAACAACAAAGACACATTAGATAAACGTCAAATTCCTAGTGACCTGTAACTCAGAAATAATTTGACCTTGCTTATTTACATTATATAGCAGAATGCTCTTTTGCCTTAAGAATAAACCTGGCCATTTTCAGTCCAAATAAATTTTCCAAGACAAAGGTACAGAGGAGCTAAAAGCAGGACTTGCAATGTAACTTAGTTGAACCCTTAACAATAGTGAGCCTACTACTTCTCTCCATATATATTAAATATAGTAATTCCTTTATGCCTTTCCCCAAAAGGAAATAAAGCTGAGAAGCAGAAAAAAGAGGGAAAGAGAGAAGTTTATCTTCATTATGTTATAGATTAAGGATCTCCATGCACTATTTCCTATCATTCTTTTTTATTATTTATAATGTTGTATTAATTTTTCCAAACACAACAAATATACCAAAATACCAGATTTATCATAATGCACAAATTAAATAAAGAGCGTTAGGATAAAGGGAGGAGAGGACCTTGAAAAAGTCATCCCAACTTGTTTTGAATTTTTTGGGCATTCCCTTTCTGTGGAATGCCACTTGTTTGTTAGCTGCAAGGTCAGCCATGTCACTGTGCCAAGCATCAATATTTAGTGGGGATCAACGTTTCCATTTTTGCAGGATTAATTTTTTAGCTACCAAAGCTGTGCATTGGAAACACACTGCCTTTTTACCAGGTAACCTCCAGGTATCGGGAATATATCCAAGAAAGAAACTTAAGGGGGAGGGCTCCAACTTAATATCCAATATAAATTGGTCCTTTGATCCACTTCAGACCAGAAATTCTTGATACGGGGCACTCCGAAAACATATGAGCTAATGTAGCACTCCAGGAGTTACATATCTAACTGTGCTCAGCATTTATGAGGCCCATTACCATTAGTCTATGTGGGGACCAATATATTCAAAAGCGTGTCTTTTGATGAATAAGCCATAGTCTCAGTCTATAGTTGCCTTTCAACATTAGATACAATTCATTGAGTCGGAGATAGTTATGTATCTAAATCTCTGTTCCAAGCAACTCTCAAATTATCAATCTTTGGCAGAATTTTTGGGCCAGAAAATTGTAAAAAGATACTGCTGGCTGAGTAAATCCAAGAAGTTTCCTCCAAAATAATAAAAGTTCTGGAAGTTCTGGAGCTCCCAATGCATCTGGCACAAATGCATTCGTAAGTAAATGCTTTATCTGAAGATATTTCCATGCTCTGGAGCAGGGCAAGCCAAATAGTTGCTGAAGATCTACAAATGGTTTAAATTTATTATTGTCAATTAGCTGCAACACAGTCATGATTCCTCTGTCCATCCAATCTCTCCATATCAAGGTTTTTACACCAATTTTAAGGATAGGATTACTACATAGGGCCATCTCTACATGGAAGAATGTAGCCAGTTTCTAGCCAAGTTTGACCAAACCATCTTCTTATTTTAAAAATTTAATTTGCAGACATTTAACAAAGTTTGTGTCCCATTTTAAAAATAAGGTCAACCTTGAGAAACTGAAATGAACCTGAATTTATGAATAAATTCATAGATTCATTGTCTTAGCCGTAACAATGAATAGTAATTCCTATCTAAGTATTTTGTTGCATGTGTGTCAAAGTTCTGCATTCTCCACATACATAGTAATTTATCATTAATTGCTGGATTTCCCCCACTCCCTATTCATGATATACAGAATATTATTCTTTTACAGAAAGTAAGTGTCCTTGCAAGAAGATTAAGTTCCAGAGGATAATTGTTATTATAAATAAGCCTGGCTTAAATATCATTATTTGAAAAGAACCTAAAGCCATTATATCACCAACATCAGATTTACACAAGGCAAACCCATTTTGTAAAAAAGTGATGAGTCATATAGAATCATTTAAATTACAAGCTTATCAGATCACGAAGTCCATCTCTTGGCTACTGTAGGATTGCTCTCTACATTCTTTATCTCCAATTTGTGCAGTCCACTTTCTTATCATCAAAAAGAAAGAATATTGAATACTAAATTCCCTCTACTCTTGATTTTGCCTTTAACTGTATCAACATGGTATGTTTAAATATGTTACTATTTTAGGACTACATTTTCAAAAGTGACTAGTGTTTTGGGTGCCTCCATTTTGGGGGGGCCAACTTGATACAACTGGAAGGGGGCCAATTTTCAGGGGACGTGTGACATTCCCCTCTGGTATTATCTGGACTAGTGATCTGCTAGGTCACTCCATTCTTTAACTTTGGGAGCCAGCCTTACCCTGCTCTGCTGTGAGAACCCCCACTCCTGGACTGTTCACGCACAGCCTCTGGCATGTAAGTTGCTCCTTGGATTGTGCAACCAAATGACACTAGCCAATATCTCCAGTCCCAGACACAACCCTTGGAACCTCCATTTTGCAGTGTCCAGTTATGCCCGCTGAATGCTGCAAGCTTCTATGAGTTTGTCAATTTAACAAAGCAATTTATATGCACCAGACTTCTTATCCCAAGGGGAGTCTCTGAAATGCTTCAAACCAAATGCACTGCTTAAGGTAGAATAAACAAATACATTTATTAACTCTAAAGATAGATTTTAAGTTATTATAAGTCAAAACATAACAAGTCAGATTTGGTCAAATGAAATAAAAGCAAAACACATTCTAAGCTGATCTTAACACTTTCAGTGCCCTTACAAACTTAGAAGCTTCTCTCCACAGGCTGGATCGTTGCCGTTCAGCCAGGCTCTTTCCTTTGATGAGCGCTTCAGTCTCTTGGTGATGATGTCTGTAAATGTAGGTGGAAGAGAGAGGAAGAGCATGACAAACATCTCTCCCTTTTATCATGTCCTTTCTTCCCTCTTGGATTTGCCCCCCCCCCTTCAGTGTCAGGTGAACATTACCTCATCGCGGTCCCAAACTGACCAAAGGAAAGAGGGTGACTCCCCGGAGAGTCCAACAGATTCTTTGCTGTTGCCTAGGCCAGTGTCCTTTGTTCCTCTGAGGCTGGGCTGGGTTTGTCCCATACATGCCCTGATGAGGTGCAAACTGCTCCTCTGCTTCTGGAGAGTTTTTGCCTGGGCTTGCTTTAAGCCATGAGGACACATTTTCAGCCTCATAACTATATACATGAAATTACAACCTAGAACATTACTATAACATTAGTATAACAACGATTACTATAACATTACCATAACAAGAATGCTCAGTACATCATGAGCCTTCCGAAGGTTCCTGACATGACAATTGCATTAGATACCACAAATGATATTATAAGGATGAACATGGGGGTGCTGGGATGTCACAGGAAGAGAATGTCATAGGATATATGCTTAGCATTTTCGGAGAAACCTTTCGTGTCTTCAGAGCAGCTGGCAACACAAGGCATAGCAAGTATCAGGGCCTCATTTTGTAGAACGTACCACACTGAATCTGATCTATATTGGCAATGCAGTCATTCCATAGGATCCTTTAAACATCTCTGGTGGGACTTCAAACTAGAAAAAATCTTTCTGGAAACATTTACAAATACAGTAACTCTTCACTTAAAGTCGTGCCGGTTAATGTTGCTTCATTGTTACATTGCTGATCAATTAGAAAACATGCTTGTTTAAAGTTGCACAATGCTCCCTCGTAACATCGTTTGGCAGACGCCTGCTTTGTCCACTGCTTGCAGGAAGAGCAGCCCGTTGGAGCTAGCTGGTAGGGGCTTGGAACCAGAGTGGACTATCAGCTCCCTATCAGCTCCCCATTCCCTTAAGTTCCCTCGGCTGCAGGAAGCAGCACAGGCCAAGGGATGTACTGGCCACCGCTTCCCGCAGCCTCCATTGGCCTGGAGCAGTGAACCGTGGCCAGTGGGAGCTGTGATCGGCCAAACCTGCAGTCATGGCAGGTAAACAAACTGGCCCGGCCCACTAGGGGGCTTACCCTGGCTGGCCGCATGCCAAAGGTTGCCGATCCCTGTAATATGCTCTTTTGTCTGGTGAAAAACATTTCCCTGGAACCTAACCCCCCTATTTACATTAATTCTTATGGGGAAATTGGATTTGCTTAAGATCATTTTGCTTAAAGTCGCATTTTTCACATAACTACAACATTAAGCGAGGAGTCACTATATGCACATACACACACACACAAACACAACACACACACACACTTGGATTCTGAGTTTTTCTAGGCAATTTAGTATACAGACAGCTGCAGCGGCAAAGGAGCTAGCAAACAGAGCTCTAAAAAGGGGAGTTTGAGTGGGAGTTTGTAAGGGGAGTTTGTATTGTGGTGCTTGTTTGGGGTTTGCTTTTGCTGGGGGGGTGGTCTTTTTGGTGTGGCTTGTGTTTCCCAGATTAACAGGATTTAGGTGGGAAGGCGATGACAGATACAGAGGCAGCTGTGGGAGTGACTCCTGTAGTGGAAGACACATTGAGGATGACTGGATGTGGAAGCTGTGGTATGTACATGATCCTGGAGGGGGGGACCGGTAAGAGTTTTTTCTGCATGAAATGCCGTCTGATAGAGCTGATGGAGGAAAAGATCAGAGGTTTGGAGATGCAGGTGGAAAGTCTCATTGAGTTTAGGAAGGGGTTTGAGCAGATGTTGGAGCAAAGATATGAGGTATCTGAAGGGAAAAGCTCAGACCCACGGATGGAAGCAGGGCTGGGAAATTTTGAGGGAGACTGGGTGAGGAAAGTGGTCAGTGGAAACATGTGACTAAAAGAACCAGGCAGAGGAAAAGATGGGCTAGTGAAGGAGAAATAGAGCTTAGGAATAGGTTTCCAGAGTTGGAAAATGAAGAAGGGGCTCAGCAGGTACTTGTTGAAGTGGAAGAGTAAGGAAGAAGAGAAGAGAGGCTAGTCCTATAGGAAAAGCGGAAGAGTGAAGGGAGACTAGATCAAATATGAGCCCCAGGAGGATACAGGATGGGTTGAAGAAGATTATAAGTGAAAATAGGAATGGAAAGAACTTGCAGCCAGAGGGAACAGGGGAGAGACTGGAGAATAGCACAGTCACCAGGAAAAGGCAGGTCTATGTGATCGGGGACTCTTTATTGAGAAGAATAGACAGGCCTGTAACTAGAGCTGATCCAGAGAATAGAAGGGTGTGCTGTCTTCCGGGTGCTAAGATACGGAATGTAGACCTGAGGTTGAAAAGGATCCTAAAGGGAGCGGCAAAGAATCCCCTAATTATCCTTCATGTGGGAACAAATGATATGGCTAGATTCTCGCTGGAAAGTATTAAGGGAGACTATGCTAGGCTGGGGAAGACGCTTAAGGAAATTGAGGCTCAGGTGATCTTTAGCGGGATCCTTCCTGTTCCTAGAGAAGGGCAACAAAGGTGTGACAAGATTATGACTGTCAATAGATGGCTTAGGCCGTGGTGCTATAAGGAGGGCTTTGGGATGTATGGCCACTGGGAGGCATTCACGGACAGAGGACAGTTCTCTCGGGATGGACTTCATTTGAGTAGGGAAGGAAATAGACTTCTAGGATCGAGGCTGGCACAACTGATAAAGAGAGCTTTAAACTAGGAATTAGGGGGAGATGGGTGGGAGATGTCCAGGAAATCTCCACGCCAGATTTTAGCATTGAGAGGGAAGAAGACGAAGTAAGAAAGGATACAGCCGTGGGTAGGAGAATGTATATAAGGAGCAAGGGCGGTGTGGATACTAGTCTAATGGGTTATACTGGATGTAGAATGACTGTGCCTAATAGGGTACAAAATGTGAGCGAGGCCAAACAGCAAAAATTAAGCTGTTTATACACCAATGCGAGGAGCCTAAGTAACAAAATGGAGGAACTAGAGCTACTGGTGCAGGAAGTGAAACCAGATATTCTAGGGATAACAGAAACATGGTGGAATAGTAGTCATGACTGGACTACAGGTATTGAAGGGTATGTGCTGTTTAGGAAAGACAGAAACAAAGGTAAAGGTGGTGGAGTAGCATTGTATATCAATGATGAGGTAGAATGTAAAGAAATAAGAAGCGATGCAATGGATAAGACAGAGTCCGTGTGGGCAAAAATTACATTGGGGAAGAAAACTAGTAAAGCCTCTCCTACGATAGTGCTTGGGGTGTGCTATAGACCTCTGGGATCTAATTTGGATATGGATAAGCACTTTTTAATGTCTTTAATAAAGTAAATACTAATGGAAACTGCATAATGGGAGACTTTAACTTCCCAGATATAGACTGAAGGACCAGTGCTAGTAATAATAATAGGGCTCAGATTTTCCTAGATGTGATAGCTGATGGATTCCTTCATCAAGTAGTTGCTGAACCGACTAGAGGGGATGCCATTTTAGATTTAATTTTGGTGAGTAACGAGGACCTCATAGAAGAAATGGTTGTAGGGGACAATCATGGCTCAAATGATCATGAGCTAATTCAGTTCAAACTAAATGGAAGGATTAACAAAAATAAATCTGCAACTAGGGTTTTTGATTTCAAAAGGGCTGACTTTCAAAAATTAAGGAAATTAGTTAGGGAAGTGGATTGGACTGAAGAACTTATGGATCTAAAGGTAGAGGAGGCCTGGGATTACTTTAATCTAAGCTGCAGAAGCTATCGGGAAGCCTGTATCCCAAGAAAGGGGAAAAAATTCATCGGAAGGAGTTGTAGACCAAGCTGGATGAGCAAGCATCTTAGAGAGGTGATTAAGAAGAAGCAGAAAGCATACAGGGAGTGGAAGATGGGAGGGATCAGCAAGGAGAGCTACCTAATTGAGGTCAGAACATGTAGGGATAAAGTGAGACAGGCTAAAAGTCGAGTAGAGTTGGACCTTGCAAAGGGAATTAAAACCAATAGTAAAAGGTTCTATAGCCATATAAATAAGAAGAAAACTAAGAAAGAAGAAGTGGGGCCGCTTAACACTGAGGATGGAGTGGAGGTTAAAGATAATCTAGGCATGGCCCAATATCTAAACAAATACTTTGCCTCAGTCTTTAATAAGGCTAAAGAGGATCTTAGGGATAATGGTAGCATGACAAATGGGAATGAGCATATAGAGGTAGATATTACCATATCTGAGGTAGAAGCAAAACTCAAACAGCTTAATGGAACTAAATCGGGGGGCCCAGATAATCTTCATCCAAGAATATTAAAGGAATTGGCACCTGAAATTGCAAGCCCATTAGCAAGAATTTTGGGACCAATCTTATTTAAACTTTTTATTACTGACCTTGGCACAAAAAGTGGGAGTGTGCTAATAAAGTTTGCAGATGATAGAAAGCTGGGAGGTATTGCCAATTCGGAGAAGGATCGGGATATTATACAGGAGGATCTGGATGACCTTGTAAACTGGAGTAATAGTAATAGGATGAAATTTAATAGTGAGAAGTGTAAGGTTATGCGTTTAGGGATTAATAACAAGAATTTTAGTTATAAGTTGGGACGCATCAATTAGAAGTAACGGAAGAGGAGAAGGACCCTGGAGTATTGGTTGATCATAGGATGACTATGAGCTGCCAATGTGATATGGCTGTGAAAAAAGCTAATGCGGTTTTGGGATGCATCAGGAGAGGCATTTCCAGTAGGGATAAGGAGGTTTTAGTACCGTTATACAAGGCACTGGTGAGACCTCATCTAGTATACTGTGTGCAGTTCTGGTCTCCCATGTTTAAAAAGGATGAATTCAAACGGGAGCAGGTACAGAGAAGGGCTACTAGGATGATCCGAGGAATGGAAAACTTGTCTTATGAAAGGAGACTCAAGGAGCTTGGCTTGTTTAGCCTAACTAAAAGAAGGTTGAGGGGAGATATGATTGCTCTCTATAAATATATCAGAGGGATAAATACAAGAGAGGGAGAGGAATTATTTAAGCTCAGCACCAATGTGGACACAAGAACAAATGAGTATAGGAAGTATAGAAGCCACCAGGAAGTTTAGACTTGAAATCAGACGAAGGTTTTTAACCATCAGAGGAGTGAAGTTTTGGAATAGCCTTCCAAGGGAAGCAGTGGGGGCAAAAGATCTATCTGGTTTTAAGATTCTACTTGATAAGTTTATGGAGGAGATGGTATGATGGGATAATGGGATTTTGGTAAGTAACTGATCTTTAAATATTCAGGGTAAATAGGCCTAATCCCCTGAGATGGGATATTAGATGGATGGGATTTGAGTTACCCAGGAAAGAATTTTCTGTAGTATCTGGCTGGTGAATCTTGCCCATATGCTCAGGGTTTAGCTGATTGCCATATTTGGGGTCGGGAAGGAATTTTCCTCCAGGGCAGATTGGAGAGGCCCTGGAGGTTTTTCGCCTTCCTCTGTAGCATGGGGCATGGTTGACTTGAGGGAGGCTTCTCTGCTCCTTGAAGTCTTTAAACCATGATTTAAGGACTTCAATAGCTCAGACATGGGTGAGGTTTTTCATAGGAGTGGGTGGGTGAGATTCTGTGGCCTGCGCTGTGCAGGAGGTCGGACTAGATAATCAGAATGGTCCCTTCTGACCTTAGTATCTATGAATCTATGAATCTATACCCATTGCTTTCCTGGGGCTCGGTAACTCTGATCACACTAATAAATTGAATTCCCTCCTTTATTTGTTTTCTTTACCGCTTACCTTTCCATAGCTTCTCAGTTGTATGAACCTCATGTTCCCTCCACAGACACTTGGTTCAACAACTTCTGAGATATTCTTGCTATGGAAAAACTCACTACACTGATCCCTTTTCACCACTGGTAAACCAAGACAAAATCTTACAATAGTCTGCAATTTTGGCACCACTCATTTTTTACACTGCATCTAACTTTAATGTTATTTGGCCTCAGAATGTATTGTCCTTTGATTCTTATTAACAACAATGGCTATTCTTTATTTTTCCTCTTGTAACAATTTGAGCTAACCTTAACCTTCCTTTGTAAGTTACATTCTGCTGTACAAAAGCATTGTCATTATTACATTGTCTGTAATACCTGCTCCATATACTATATATACTCTCTATTATATTTGTGGTGTGATTTTTTCCCCTTCAAAAATAGCAAAGAAAGACAGAGAAAACACAAAAGGAAATAAAAATGGGCCCACAATGTCTATAGGCATTGAACTGGGAACATGATACATTTGGGTATAATATTTATAAGCTTTCTTTGCTTACCATAACTAAATATATCATGGAGAAATTCCTAATAAAGTTCTATTACATATTATGTTGCTGTTAACTTTATATTTTGTTTGTTTTAACCTAAGCTATAGTTCGTGGCAACTGTATGCAAATAGACAATATATCGAGAGACTAACAATGACTGTCCTAAATAGTACCATTCAAGGATTTGCATGAATAACAATAATAAACAGAGAACGCTCACAAGTGGCTTTGTGTGCTATTTGTAATGTGGAGGTCAGATATAAAGGAATCTGACCTCTGAGGGTTAGGGGAATTGCCCATATGCTGTTCCCAGATCCAGAAACAAAAGACCCACACATAAAGTAAGACTATTGTTAAACTACCGTTGCAAGGAGAACAACTGATGCTTTATTGCTTTGTTTATTCTATGACTAATTTTCTCAAAACTTGATTATATTTGTGCAAATTATAGCCAACATCAGCTCTATGCAAAGCAATACCCAGTTTGACACTGTCCCTCCCAGTGAAACCAAATTGTCCTAGGAAATTCCTGTGATTTTTTTTCCAGAGACTGAAAGTTAAAAATGCAACTTCTACAAAGTCTGATCAGCTATAGGATAAAACTAAAAACAACACACCACAAGAGAATGAGAACCTATCCCTTTTCATATATTTTATGTCATGGGGAAATATAATTCAGTGTTGGCTTATTGGGTGGGTACAATTTTTATTTTATTATTGGGTTAAGATCTGGATTGCACACCAGGAGAAGCATGAAATGAGACTGCCTAGAACTATGTACAACTTGGTTTTTTTGAGTCACAGGTTTTATGAAAATATTTTTAATTCATGTTGAGTTTGCCCTTTGTGACTTTTGCTTTTGAACCCTGAAATTCAAAGCAAACCTTGGGTGACCAGCTAAAGTTTATAGATTCATATATTTGAAGGCTAGAGAGACTATTCTGGTGAACAGAAGGGAACACTGTAATCAGAAAAAGAATCATGATGATCAAAAACCATCAGCAACTGTGGGGGGAAATCAATTAATTTCACACTATTTTCCTACCAAATTAGAAATCAGCACAGATTCTCTCCAAACTTGGCTGAAAGTTTCTTGAAATTTGGGACAAACTTACTCAAAACTTGGGTTTGCAAAACTTTTGACAAATTGGGCCAGACTTATAGGTCCTGATTCAGGAGAATATTTAACCACTTGCTAACTTTAAAAACACAGACCCATTGACTTCAATGGGCTTTGGATCAGGCCCATATCGCCTTTAAAAATATATCAGTATTGATCATCCCTGGGCATTGCACAAGCTTTTATTTTTATTAGCAAAAAAGTACAGCTAAGCTGTCAAAAAATTGGGTTTAAATATCTAGATGCCTAGAGCCACAGATTTGAATGTTCACATGAGTGACTCAGTCACTTACCTTATTCTTTTGAATTAGATATATTGATTATCATTAGATTACCATATAAGAGATTTTTAGAAGATAACTGTGACGTTCCCCTGGTGTTATCTGGTTTCCACAATGAGATTGATGGAAACTCATGAGTTCCATGGGAGTGTTTCACTCTTTAGTGGAATGGCATTGTACCTCAGTTGTGAAGAGAAGGAATTGCTGAGCTAACACAGTCACTCCCTGTGACATTCCTCTCTGGTGTTATCTGGACTGGTGATCTGCTAGGTCACTCCAATCCTTGACTCTGGGAGCCAGCTTTACTCTGCTCTGCTGTGAGAACCCCCACTCCTGGGCTGTTCACACAGAGCCTCTGTCATGTATACTGCTCCTTGGATTGAGCAACCAAATGACACTAGCCAATATCTTTTCCTTCTCTGAAGCTTCCAGTCTGACCAGCTCTAGTTTTGTAGCTGCCTCACTGGTAGTCATTTTTCTGCTTTATTGTGCTTATTCCCCTCACCCAAAATAAACAAACAGAAAATAACAAAACTGTGACCTCCTCCTGACTGTTCTTAGCCACTGCACTTAAGACTCATTTAAAATCACAAATATCAATGCTTAAAGCATGAACTTCACTTGGAGTAACAAGCCGTACATACACCCTGCTCGCTGCGCCACTGTGACATTCCCCTCTGGTATTATCTGGACTGGAGATCTGCTAGGTCACTCCAATCTTTAACTTTGGAAGCCAGCCTTACCCTGCTCTGCTGTGAGAACCCCCACTCCTGGGCTGTTCAAGCACAGTTTCTGGCACGTAAGCTGCTCCTTGAATTGTGCAACCGAATGACACTAGCCAATATCTCCAGTCCCAGACACAATCCTAGGAAGCTCCGTCTTGCAGCGTCCAGTTATGCCCGCTGGATTCTGCAAGCTTATATGAGTTAATCAATTTAATAAAGAAATTGATCTATACCAGGCTTGTTATCCCAAGGGGAGACTCTGACATGCTTTAAACCAAACGCACTGCTTCAGGCAGAATAAACAAACAGATGTATTAACTATAAAGATAGATTTTAAGTGATTATAAGTCAAAGCATAACAAGTCAGATTTGGTCAAATGAAATAAAAGCAAAACACATTCTAAGCTGATCTTAACACTTTCAATGCCCTTACAAACTTAGATGCTTCTCACCACAGGCTGGCTGGCTGCTCTTCAGCCAGACTCTCCCCTTTGATCAGCACTTCAGTCGCTTGGTGTGATGTCTGTAGATGTAGGTGGAAGAGAGAGGAAGAGCACGGCAAACGTCTCTCCCTTTTATCATGTCCTTTCTTCCCTCTTGGCTTTGCCCCCCACCCTTCAGAATCAGGTCAGTATTACCTCATCGCAGTCCCAAACTGACCAAAGGAAGGGAGGTGACTCCCTTGAGAGTTCAACAGATCCTTTTGTTGCTGCCTAGGCCAACTTCCTTTGTTCCTGTGAGGCTGGGCTGGGTTTGTCCCATACATGCTCTGATGAGGTGTGAGCTGCCTCTCTGCTCTTGGAAAGCTTTTGACTGGGCTTATTTTAAGCCATGAAGACACATTTTCAGCCTCATAACTATAAACATGAAAATATAACCTATAACATTGCTATAACAACAATGCTCAGTGCATCGTGAGCCTTCCAAAGACACCTGACATGACAAATTTTGCACTGGATACCACACAATCATTTTACGAGGTTGAACATGAGGGGGGGGGGGGGGGCTGGGTGTTTACCCAAGGTACAGAACATCACAATAAATTGTTCTGTTTGGAGAGTACAGATTCTGTTCCCATCTTCATAGAGGTTCCCCCAGGGTCTTTAACACAGCTCTCCTATGTTGTACTGGGTATATGGCTGCCCTTCTCTGCTACAGAGATAGCTGCACCTAAGTGATGATATGTGGTGTATTGTATTTTCCATTATAGACAAATTAGACAGATAAATATAAAATATCTTTTGTAAAATACCTTGAGATACTTTGATATGAAAGTTGCTTTGTTACACATAAATTATTAAATTTGTTTTCAAATGTATGGAGGATAAAATATGAAAACTGTGCATCATTTTTATTTGCTTAAGTATTACAGCATTTGGGAGATCAAAGAACATGCTTGGTATTGATATAAAAATAAATCGGTAATTGATAATAGAAAAAATAGCTTTTATATAGAACCTTTACAAATGTTGGGTCAGTTTCATCCCTCGTGTAATTCCATGGATTTCAATGGAGTACAGCAGTGATGAATTTCTTCCAGTGTCTAATTAAGTTATACAACAGCCCTGTGAGGTAGATTAGTAGTATAATTAATTTTACATATGGGGAAAAAGAAAGGAGTACTTGTGGCACCTTAGAGAATAACAAATTTATTTGCGCACAAGCTTTCGTGACCTACAGCTCACTTCATCGAGCTGTAGCTCATGAAAGCTTATGCTCAAATAAATTTGTTAGTCTCTAAGGTGCCACAAGTACTCCTTTACTTTTTGCGAATACAGACTAACATGGCTGCTACTCTGAAACCTGTCATATGGGGAAAGAGTCAGATCAGTTAAAAGGCACATTTTCAAGAGCCCTTTCTAATGTTAGCTGCCACGGATTTTCTATGGCCAACTTCAGGCACCCAGGCCCTGTTTTCAGGGGTGCTACATACCTGCAACTGCTATTGGCTTGAGCTGGGTTTGTGACTGCTCAGTGTCTCTCAAAATCAAGCCATACTATGATGGGGTATATAGACCCTACGCTGACAAGGAAGGTTCCAGAGAGGCCCTAGGGCTAGCCCCACTGTTTTGGTCATGTCAGTCTTGTATGGTAGGGAGGAGGCCTTTAAAAGGAGGGAACTGCACTTACCTGTGGAAGAAGGAGCAGAATTGCTTTAAGTAAGAGACTACTGGGTGACTCCTGGAGCGACAGAGGGACCTCTCAGCTAGGATATCTTCACCCTGACCTTACAGAGGGTGCAGTGAACTTCCAGGGTAAGACTTAAGAAGAGAGACTTAAGAAGGCCTGCAAAGGACAGGACTCTTGCAAGTTGAAAAGAACTGGGGACCAGTGTAATTAGCTGGATGGAGTCAGTTTCTTCAGGCATCTGGGAGAGAAACCTCAGGGGACTCTTTTACATGTTTACGTTGAAATCCAAAAATGGAAATACTCCAAATTAGAGTCCAGTTATCAAAATTTGGGTGTAAGTTACTTGTTCAAGGTCCCAGAGGGAGCTGATACCAGGGAAAGGATTAGAACTCAAGAGGTTTCAATTTGCGACTCAAGCTACTAGATCACACACCAGCCTGCAGATAGGCATACCAAGCATCCCCTTTTGCATCAAGTTTAACCTTCTATTAAATTTTATCCACACTACGATACCTTGTGGGGGAGCCCTAGCAGAGAAAATTGCCTCCACAGTTGCTCATTGGAGTAAGCTCTATTTAAAAGCTATTCCATATTGGGTACAAGACCCTGAAGCAAATTTATAACTTTATTTTGGAACTAGATATGTCCCAAAAATTGTTGGGATTTTTCCAACAAAACTTGTTTTTGTTGATGTGATGCTGACAGACCAGCTCAGGCCAGAGCCATAGGCCAATTCACTTGTGTGTGACTATCAAAGGAGTTAAATGTATTAGTATATATTCAGGCCAATTCACTTGTGTGTTGATGGAGATCAAAGGAGGTGTTAATTCTATTTCAGAGTAGCAGCTGTGTTAGTCTGTATCCGCAAAAAGAAAAGGAATACTTGTGGCACCTTAGAGACTAACAAATTTATCTGAGCATAAGCTTTCGTGAGCTATAGCTCACTTCATCGGGTGCATATGGAGGCATCTGATGAAGTGAGCTGTAGCTCACGAAAGCTTATGCTCAAATAAATTTGTTAGTCTTTAAGGTGCCACAAGTACTTCTTTTCTTTTTGTTAATTCTATTGTTTTTGCCTATCAATATCCTATTGTTTACTATTACATTACCTTTAGATTATGCATGCCTGATAATTAAATAACCCTAGATCAAAATGTGTTAATGTAACAGTGTATTCAGGTGTTAGAACTTCGTAAAAACTATTGGAATGTACTTGTATTGTTTTCACTTATCTATTCCTATTATAATGTAATGGCAGGCATTTACATTATATGTATTCCTATGACTAAATAACTAATCAAATGCAAATGAAGAAGGGTGCTAAATTCAAAGCAATTGGCCACTGTGTGGGTACAAACACTTATCAGATTGTTGTCTGGAGAAGAAGATATAAGTACTGATTCAAAGGAAGATCCTTCATCTCTGGACTGTTTGGATTCTAACAGGTAGAATCACTGAATAAGAAGTTGGACATGCCCAGAGTTATTCTGGGTAGCCCTGAAAAGACTTTTGGGAAACTGCTACCATTTTGGACTTTTTGTTATTATATTTTATCTGCTTTAACCTCTTAATAACTCTCATTCTTTTTTTTAAGCTAATAAGTGATAGTTAGTTTGCTATAGAATTGGCAGCCAGTGTTGTCTTTGGGGTAAGATCTGGAATACCAATTGATTTGGGGTAGGTAACTAGTCTCTTGGGACTGGGAGAAACCTGATGTGGTGTGATTTTAGGTTTAAATAACCTTTAATCAGAAAGTTCAGTTTGTCTGGGTGATAAGATAGACTGGAGAGTTTAAGGGGACTGTCTGTGACTCCATGTGATGTGGTATAGTGATTCAGGAGTTCACATTTGTTACTGGCTTAGTGAATCTAATAATAGAATATACCATTAGTTTGGGGTGTCTGCCCTTCTTTTTTGTTAGTCTTCCCTGAAATAGGCACTCACAGTTGTGAGCTATTCCAGACATTGGACAGTTGGAAAATGCCAATTTGCTGAAACCAAAACTCTAATGGGAAAGGGTAATTTCTGAGAAATTTTTTGATTGAAACAAAATTTGAAAAAAGTTTCAAACATTTTTTTTAAATAAAAATAATCAGACTTTTTGTCTCTAAACAACTTTTTGTATAGAAATTGAAGTTAATTATAGTGATTTTTTTAAATGGTCAAAATCAATACAAAATGTTCTGATTGACTTGAACTGGATTTTGTTTTGAAATTTTGAGTCACAAAAATTTTCAAGATTGATTTTTTTTCATCCTGATTTGGGAGGAATGTCTCAAAGATATTTGTGGAATGGGACAGCCATTTCCTACCCAGCTCTAGCTGTACTCTAAAGAAAATGTCTCATGATTTGACACTAGTCTTTGTTATAGTTTTTCATTTCCATCTGGTTGACCAAAAGCCTACCTCTCTTCCTATGCTGTTTGCATTCTCAATAGCACTTTGAGGCTACTTTTATTCTTGAAGCCAAGGTATTCCCAGCTCGAGTAGACATACTTGTGCACGCTCAATAGTGTAGCCGCAGTAGCATGGGCAGTGGCATGAGCTAACCACCCATGTATGTATCCACATGGTCTCGGCAGGTTTGAACTTAAGGTAGCTACCCTGTGATACTGCTTGCATTGCCCATCGTACCATGGCTATGTTACTATTTTTAGCACGCTAGCTCAATGAGAGCATGGGTATGTCTACTCAAGCTGCGAATCATGCCCCCAACTCCAAGTGTAGACATAGCCTGAATGTGTGACCACAATACCTCTCAATATTTTGTTTAGAAACAAGTTAAAAGCATATAGGGTGACCAGAATTCCCAATTTCATAGGAACAGTCCCAATATTTGGGGCTTTTTCCTATATAGGTGCCAATTACCCCCTCACCCCCATCCCGATTTTTCACACTTACTATCATCTGGTCACCCTAAGAGCATAGTAAACTGCATGTTATAATTTTAAAAATGCACTCAAATGATTTCCATGTAAATGGCTCCAATTCAGCAAAGCTCTTAAGCATGCCCACCAAGTTAAGCATGTACTTACGTGCTTTGCTGAATCAGGGCCACTGCTATTCACCTCTAAAACAAACAAATGAGGAAGGAAAATAAGAAGGGTTTTCCTCAAAAAAGCTGTGGAATTTCTGCAGAGATTTTATTTTTGTTTTCTATTTTATGTGATTTTTCTTTAAGGACAAATCCTGTCCCTCCCCTTCCTCATCTTATGGCTGTAGAGAAGGCCCCTAATGATATCAGAACCACTTCATGAAGGACAGCAAGATGCATCTCTTGTGCTTTGTGCTTTGTGATGTGATTTTGTGTGCGTGTGTGGGGCATCCTGGCCCCTAGTTCACAGCACCCAAGGAGCCTGGAGAGTGGATCTGGTGGATTAATGACAACATAGATCTACTAGCCATTCCAGCACAGAGTATAAGAGCTATGGGGTCTACTATTGTGTGATCCCAGAGCAATTCTGTTCCAGGACCTAAGGAGGTCCCTTTGCAACTACCCAACACACAGCCCAATTTTGTGGGCTACAAATTAGAATTAGGATTTGCCCCTAAATGTTAATGCCAGATACCATTGTAAAGCACAAAGGTCACTGAAAATATTTATTTGGTACAAAAATGAATTATTATTTAATATGCATCTAACGGTAGCACCTGAAAGCCAGAACCATATCTATGACCTCTAATGTTTAATTGCTATCTTTTCATAATAATCCCTGGTATTTTAGTCCAGAGCTGAAGTTAGTGGGAATGCCTATAGATAAAGAGGTATTTGTTAATTTACTCATTTAATCTAGGTTTCAGAGTAGCAGCCGTGTTAGTCTGTATTTGCAAAAAGAAAAGGAGTACTTGTGGCACCTTAGAGACTAACAAATTTATTAGAGCATAAGCTTTTGTGAGCTACAGTTCACTTCATCGGATGCATCCGATGAAGTGAGCTGTAGCTCACGAAAGTTTATGCTCTAATAAATTTGTTAGTCTCTAAGGTGCCACAAGTACTCCTTTTCTTTTTTCATTTAATCTAGTTATTTTTCAATTAGCATTTTATTGTAGGTTGACATAATTAACTGTGGTGTAATGCTCATAGGAGGTAAGAGTGTTATCTCCTACAAGCATTACACCACAGTGAATTATGTTAATTTACAATAAAATGCTAATTGAAAAATAACCTGATTAAATGAGTGTTCTCAAATTATGATCCATGGTCCACCAGTGAGCCCCAGTAAGATCCTCACTACCATAAGAACAGAAAGGAGAAGTAAGGAACTGGAGGTTTCTCTATCTTTCCTATGGTGACTGGGCCAACAGAAAGTGAAAAGACGAACGTTTGCCATTCTCCCCTCCCCATAAACTTGGGCTATGTGTGCATCTGGCTCGTAACTGAGGATCTGGCCCTAAGGATCTCACTCATAAAGAGAAAGAGTGCTACTAACGAAAGGCTTGATTTTGAGCACTCACAACTCCTGTTGAACTTACACTTCTCAGGATCAGCCCCTTATAATCACTAACATAACTTCCTATACCATCAGGGTTCTTCTCAGCTGAATTCTGTCCAAGTATTGATTTATCAAGACTAACTTTTTACATGTGTATAGCATTTGCCAACTATATATGTAAAGCACCACTGAAATGTATCTACCTCTGCCTTGGAGGGCAGCAACTTGCAAGTCTCTGCAGTACAGTGAGATGAAAGAAGAAACATTGACCAAGGTACCATGGCAAACCTCTACTTATACTAAACATGTTGTGAGATCTCCACGTCCACACAAATTGAAGGGGACCTTGGATTTGAGGTTCTCTCCCAAAAGACTTCCACACAATGAATTGCATGGCATGACTCATTTTGGGGCCAATCTTGCATTCCTTGTGCACCCAGAACTCCCACTAACTTCAGTGAGAGAAAAGGAGTACTTGTGGCACCTTAGAGACTAACAAATTTATTTGAGCATAAGCTTTCGTGAGCTACAGCTCACTTCATCAAATGCATTCAGTGCAGAGTTTTTCATTGCACAAGCAGGAGAATTCACTCCTCTACTGAAGCCCCTTCTGGGAAATGTGACTAATGCATGAGGTCCATTCAATACGACTGGTGCAGGAGGCCCCATGCAGGATCAGGGGAGCCCACTCTGCTGACTGTACGTACCATTGTTGCAGAAGGCCCCCATCCAGGAATGGGGCTGGGGTGAGTCAAAGGCAGTTTCTGCACTAAAATGTAGAATAACACCAGGGCTCTTGAACTTAAGGCAGCCCTTAGGGCTGAACCAGTCCCCAAGAATCCCTGAATAAGGCAGCACAAGCTACATCCTTCTGTAGCCTATAAAGGCATTTGGCCCAGGAATGCAAATTCTAGCCTTTATCTACCCAAAAAGAATGAAAAGCTGAGTGGACCATCTCCTATATTTGACTCTGTGGTTCCAAAGAGTCAAGGTATTTCAGACTTGAAGCTGATGCTGCTAAGCTTTTTCCACTTCGGACAAGATCTGATCATGTAACAGCTGATGTGGTATGGGTGTCATGTTATTAGTGACCATATTAAACAGACAGAATAGGGTAAGATTCAAGTTGGAAGAAGCACAACTTTAAATAACTGCTCACATAATAGTTCTTTTGCTAATGTTCATCTGACAACGTCAATACATTATATTCTTGCTTCACATTGAAGCAAAGAGAATCCGCTGTGAAAGTTTAAATATTTAAACTTAAAGTACTGTCAAGTTAGCATAACTATTTCACCAGTGCTTTGTTTAATGATCAAGCCTTTTATAGGAAAAATCCATGAAGACATTGAAAGCTGTCACTGACCTGTGACCTCATGGAGCTGAACTGTTGAACTGTCACCTTCAGAGATATTTATTATCCATTTCACTTTAATATAATCTTTTCAACAGCAAGCATTCATTTTTTTTAAATTGTTTCAATATTTCTTCAGAACACCCCTCTGAGCTGTGCAAGTCATATTCTCATCATGGGTTGCACATACATAAATCATTACTTCACTTCATTGGCTTTTGATGCTAGTGTCCTGCAGCCCATTCTTCACTGTTTGAAAGCTATATATCTTTAACAGCAAGCATGGTAATGTCAATCTGATGACGGTTAGTCCTTATGAAACTTTCAGACACAAGATGGCAAGTTGATGTTCAGAGAGTCATTTTCTATACTATTGCTTTTGTCTAAGCTGTCACTCCTGTGTTGTCAATTGTTCTTTCTATACGAAGATTTAGTAGGGAGACATTTTTACTGGATGGAAAACCTCTATGGTTTACCCCATTCCTCCAGAAAAGGGTTTTATTATGAAACATAGTTTCTGTCATTAGAACACATGGATTAAACATGAGTTACTTTCACAGGAAGACTAGCATCTTCGGAAGAAATAAAAATGGATTAGGAATTTAAAAAAATTAGAATCATATATGGAAACACATCCTATCTGTAATTGTATTCTACTGGTAAAAGATAAGTGATCTCCTTTACAGGGCCAGCCATTGTATCCAACACCCCTTTCGCAAGAAGATAGGAGGCAACAGAACTTTGACTTGACTTCTCCAACATGCTCAGTTATATAATTGTGCTGATGCAAGGGGGACTGGATGCGTTACAGATATAGACCTGCCAGGTTTATTCCCTCCCAAGAGTAGCAGGAGACCAGGAGGGAGCTTGTGATTCAAGAAATCATCATTGCCTGCTCCAGAGGCATGCAATAATGAACTGCTCCTTACCCTAGACTAGATCGCAAACTGATTATGTAGCCCAGAGTTTTTATATAGCTAGAAAAAATGTTCTTAGACTAGATTACACAGTAAATAGTAGATACAGTTCTATATTGACATTATACCATAATAGTTCATGTAAGGGTTTTATCTATTTTGTATTAGGGCCCAAATTTCCTTTTACACATAACTTTATTATCAAGCATGTCTCTCTAGGTACTTATACCTAGTGGATGGGGCACTGGGCTGGGACTCAAGAAATCTGAATTCAATTCCTAACTTTTCCACTGGCCCACTGGATGATCTTGGGGAAGTCACTGTCCTTCCCATGCCTCAGTTTCCCCACCTGTAAAATAGGGATAACAATACCAACTTCCTTTGTAAAATGCTTTGAGGTTTGGGAGAAAATGTGCTACTGAGCAGCTATGTATTATTATTATTATATAACCCTCCTCAGTGCAAGGTATCTGAGGGCATCGCAGTCATTAATTGACTTTATCCTTCCAGCACCCCTATGAAATGGGAAAAATTATCCCCATTTCATAGATGGTGAACTGAGGCAGTATGATTTGCACCAGGTCATGGAAGAAGTCTGTGGTAGAACCAGGAAGTGAACCAGGGTCTCCAGAGTCTAGCCCAATGCCCTGCCACCTATACCATTCTTCCTACCCCTGTGAGATAGGCTATATAAAGCTCACACGGAGCCTGAAGGAATTAGAAGGCAATATTGGGCCCATGTAGCCCCACCCCTCCAGGCCTGCCAAGCTTGCTTCATGTAGAGGAGCAGGTTGAAAGGAGCTCAGAAGCCCAGTCAAAGGTGGTGAATTCCTTCAGGAAGCCATGCAGAAGGTTGAGCCTTAGAGGGGCCAACAGAATGGGTAAGGCCACAATCACCACCCCGTTTGAGAACCTGCAGGACTCTGCTCATTTTAACTCTTCAGCTTGGACAGTAGGGGCCATGCCTCAATCTGGAGGAGCACTAGGTAGGAAATAGCTCAGGGTAGTGGACTTAGACTCTCTGCTCAGAGGACCCTGCTGGTGTTGCTTCCCACAGGACCCTGGGCTGTGATGGGGTAGAGAGGGAGGTCTGGGCTGGGATGTGGTAGAGAGGGAGCCCCCTCACAACCTTAAGGGTGAAGGCCCAGATATAGGTGGATGCCAAAAGTCGCCTGGCTTAGGGTCAAGAAACAGGCACTCTACTGCCCTGACAGAAAGACAAGGGGCTGGTGGTGAGGTGCACTAACTGGTAGGCTCCCTGGCCCTCTGAACAACCTATCAGACCCTGCATAGAAGAAACTTTAAATTCAAAGGAACAATATTTGTTATTTTTAAAAGTATATCTTTCCAGTTTAATGAAGGAATGACACTGATTTAATAACATTTAGAGTAACTAAACATTATTCCCTTTTCACATTTCTGCACTGATTGATAAATCTTTAAAGCTAGAGATGTACGCTTTCTCACACATTCCATGTTAAAAATTCCAATCAAAGCAATATATCAGTCACTTCATGACAAAAAATATCCTGTAACTAAATTGGCCACTGTTATCTCACTACTGTCATATGTACCCAGGCATGCCAAGAAGGGCAGCCCACGTTCATGACTTAATAAACCAGCGCTTTTGGGTAAAGAGTTGTTCTCTGACTGTTTTCACATGGTGTTCATTAAGAACCCAAAAGAAGTGCCTCCAGCAGTTTTTCCTTAGAAGCAGACAATGCAGCCTTTGTCTTTTGAATATGTGTCGGAGAGTCACAGACGGGAGTGTAACATCTAAGTTTCCTCTGTGAATTAATGCCATCCAAAAGTGACATGGGTGAAATATGTTTTGATTGACATAGGAATGTTAAATAGTTGCAAGTAATGCTTTATTAAGTTACTTAGATGAAAATGGTCATTTCAAATGTATTGCCCTATCAGCTTAGGGGTATCACAGGAAGAAATTTAGCAGTAAATTATCATATACAAATTAAGCTTTGATACAAAAGAGATCTTAGAGAACCAGTAAAAATCACTTGCATACAAACAGTCTAAGTATGGTACTGATGAGTCTAGTGACTTCATTTTTTTGTAGTAATTTACACTAGTTGGCATGCTATTATTTTATAAGCTTTCAGTTCAAGGCCACACCAACTTTTCTACTGGACACTGACTGGTTATGGGGGGATGGTTGGCTTAAAAACATGGGGAAGATGCCCAGATGGTGTAAATCAATGATCTCAGACTGAGGCTGGAGAGCCACAAGTGACTCTTTAATGTGTCTCCTGCAGCAATTTGCAGTGTTGTATGATTTAATTATTAACCAATCAAGATGCATTTATTATGTTATTAACCAGTTGTAGTTGATAAAATAATAATACTTGGTCATTCATTTTGCTGTAAGAATTATATATATATATATATTAGGGCTGTCAAGCAATTAAAAAAATAATTGCAATTAATCGCACTGTTAAACAATAATAGAATACTATTTATTTAAATATTTTTGGATGTTTTCTACTTTTTCAAATATATTGATTTCAGTTACAACACAGAATACAAAGTGGACAATGGTCACTTTCTATTTATTTTTGAATACAAATATTTGCACTGTAAAAAACAAAAGAAATAGTATTTTTCAGTTCACCTAATTCAAGTACTGTAGTGCAATGTCTTACCACGAAAGTTGAACTTACAAATGTTGAATTATATAATAAAAAACTGCATTCAAAAATAAAACAATTTAAAACTTTAGAGCCTACAAGTCCACTCAGTCCTACTTCAGCCAATCGCTCAGACAAACAAGTTTGATTACATTTGCAGAAGATAATGCTTCTTGTTTACAATGTCACCTGAAAGTGAGAACAGGCATTCGCATGGAACTGTTGTAACTGGTGTCGCAAGATATTTACATACCAGATGCGCTAAAGATTCATATGTCCCTTCATGCTTCAACCACCATTCCAGAGGACATGCATCCATGCTGATGATGGGTTCTGCTTAATAACAATCCAAAGCAGAGTGGACTGATGCATCTTCATTTTCATCATCTGAGTCAGATGCCATTAGCAGAAGGCTGATTTTTTTTTTGGTGGTTTGGGTTCTGTAGTTTCCGCATTGGAATGTTGCTCTTTTAAGACTCCTGAAAGCATGCTCCACACTTCTTCCCTCTCAGATTTTGGACAGCACTTCAGATTCTTAAACCTTGGGTTGAATGCTCTAGCTATTTTCAGAAATATGGCAGAATGCGGGTAAAACAGAGCAGAGGACATACAACTCTCCCCCAAAGGAATTCAGTCACAAATTTTATTAACTCGCTATTTTTTTAAGGAACATCGTCAGCATGGAAGCATGTCCTCTGGAATGGTGGCTGAAGCATGAAGGGGCATACAAATGTTTAGCATATCTGGCACATAAATACCTTGCAATGCTGGCTAGAAAAGTGCCATGTGAAGGCCTGTTCTCACTTTCAAGTGATATTGTAAATAAGAAGCAGTCAGCAGTATCTCCCGTAAATGTAAATAAACTTGTTTGTCTTAGCGATTGACTGAACAAGAAGTAGGACTGAGTAGACTTATAGGCTCTAAAGTTTTACATTGTTTTATTTTTGAGTGCAGTTATGTAACCAAAAAAATTTACATTTTACGATAGAGATTGCAGTACAGTACTTGTATGAAGTGAATTGAAAAATACTATTTCTTTTGATTATCATTTTTACAGTGCAAATATTTGTAATCAAAAATAATAATATAAAGTGATCACTGTACACTTTATATTCTGTGTTGTAATAGAAATCAATATATTTCAAAATGTAGAAAAAGATCCAAAATACTTAATACATTTCAATTGGTATCCTATTGTTTAAGAGTGCAATTAATCACGATTAATTTTTTTAATCACAGTTAATTTTTTTGAGTTAATCACATTTGTTAACTGCAATTAATCGACAGCCCTAATATATATATATAAAATATTTCCCCGGTCATACTATTTAAATATGAATATATAGTACTATAGTAAATGAAACAATGAACTCACGCTACTGTGGGTCTTTTGGGTATTGTTGATTGGTAATGTGGCTCCTGGACCACTGTGGTCTGAGTATTGCTGCTATAAAACAATGCAACTTCATTGAACCTCTCCCTGCTTGGTATCATCTAAAAGTTTTACAACCACCAGATGAGGATAAGTCCCATAACATGGGTCTGTGCACACATACTATTAATTGGTGAATCTTAACCATGAACCCCCCCTGTTAAAGGATCTTTGTCACAGTAGTTAGGCAAAGTTTTTTTTGCTGTGTGAAGAGGTATCCCTCACCCTGCTATCATAACCAGTAAAATCAAGCTCTCTCCTGCAAACACTCTACAATGTTTTTTCCCCATGTGCTGCAGGTGACCCTCTCTATGCCTGACACCTGCACACTTTGTCCTGCAGGCCTAGGGTTTTCACAGAGATTTTACCTGGCTGAAAGAAAGCTAAGAAAGGAGGAGTCAGGAAACAGAACAGCACTGAGAAGCAACATGATCCAGTGGATAGAGCACTCAGGCAAGCTGGTTCTATTCCTGACTTTGCCACTGATCCACTGTGTGACCTTGGTGAAGTCATTACACCTCCATTTCCTCTCTTACATTTTATATGTCTTGTCTATTTAGACTGTAAGCTCTTTGGATGTGGTACTATCTCTGTACAAAGCCTAGTGCAATGAGGCCCCAACTGAGCGTAAGGCCTCTATGCCAATGGTTCTCAACATTTCCAGACTATTGTACTTCTTTCAGTCTAATTTATCTTGTGTACCCTAAGTTTCACCTCACTTAAAAACTACTTGCTTACAAAATCATACATAAAAATACAAAAGTGTCACAGCACACTATTACTGAACAATTGCTTACTTTTTCATTTTGTCTGCATGAAAGTTTAGTTTGTACTGACTTTGCTAGTGCTTTTTACGTACCCTGTTGTAAAACTAGGCAAATATCTAGGGAGTTGCTGTACCCCCGGAAGACCTCTGCATATCCCCAGGGATACAGGTACCCCTGGTTGAGAACCACTGCTCTAGGCATTACTGTAATGGAAATGATAAAACATATGTAGGAGGAAAGGCAAGGACTGACAGTCAATAATTTGAGGAAGCCTTGGGCAGGTTAGACATAGCCATGACTCATTTTGTTGGGAATAGTGCCCATGCCAATATGCAATAATTACTCAGAATCTCCCAGAATTCAGTTCTACAAGCACAGTTAAGCAAAGTGAATCATAGAATCACAGAAATGTAGGGCTGAAAGGAACCTTGATAGGTAATCTAATCTATCAGCTAGCATTGAGGCAGAATTACATATACCTAGTCTACTCTGGTAGATGTTTGTCTACCTGTTCTTAAAAGCCACTAATGATGGGGATTCCACAATCTCCCTCGGTAACTTGTTCCAGTGCTTAAGTATGCTTATAGTTAGAAAGATTTTCCTAATATCTAACGTAAATCTTCCTTGCTGCAAAAAAAAGCTGATTTCTATTTGTCCTACCCTTGGTAGACATGGAGAAGAATTGATCACTGTCCTTTTTATAACAACATTTTACATATCTGAAGCCCTCTCCCCAGTCTTCTCTCCTCTAGACTAAACATGCCCCCTTTTTAAACCTTTCCTTATATGTCAGGTTTTCTAAACCTTTTATCATTGTTTTTTTACTCTCTTGTATTTGTCACATCTTCCCTAACAGGTGGAGCCCAAAACTGGACACAGTACTACAGCTGAGGCCTCATCCGTTCTAAAGAGAGCAGGACAGTTACTTACTGTGTGTTACATAACTTCTGTTAACACTCCATAGAATGATATTTGCCTTTTTTTGCAACTTCATCACATTGTTGTCTCATATTCAATTTGTGATCTACTATAACCCTCAGATCCTTTTCTGCAATACCGTTGACTAGCCAGTTATTGGGTCTGCACACACACACACACATACACGCACTGTTAACTGTTAATCTTAATCATGTAACACCAACAGATCTCAGGATCTGTGTCACAGTAGTTAGGAGAAGTATTTTTACTGTGTGAATGGGATTCCTCACCCTGCTATCATAACCAGTAAAATCAAGCTCTCTCCTGCAAACTCTCTACAATGCTTGTATTACAATACATCTTGTATTTGTACATTTGCTGTTTCCTTCCTTCAGTGCAGTAATTTGCACTTGTCTTTATTTTATTTTATTTTATTTTATTTTCAGACTAGTTCTCTAATTTATCAAGATCATTTTGAATTCTTATCTTGTCCTCTAAAGTGCTTGGAACCTCTCCCTGCTTGGTGTCATCTAAAAGTTTTACAAGCATACTTGCCACTCCATCATCCAATAGTTAATGAAAATATTAAGTAGTAATAGACCCATGACACAACTCTTTGGGCTCACACTTGAAATGTCCTGCTAAGTGTGGATGGAAAGCACTCCACCACAATTGTGTATAGGACTGAATAAAAAAGTGTATGTTTCATAAAAAAATTGAGGGGAAAATTAAAATTTTTGAATTTCCTTAAAATTTTTCACATTTTTTTTGTTTTTTAAATTATTTTTTAACTTTTTTGTGGAGAGTGAAAATAATCATCTTTTTAAAAAGAAATTTCAAAAAAATTATCAATATTTTTCATGTCAATTTTCTCAAACACTGATAAAAATGAGTTTGTCCACAAATTTTTGTTGTTGTTGAAACGCCTTTTTTTGACAAAATTTTAACCAGTTCTAGTTGTTAAATTATATGTGAATTATAAGCAGCCAAACTCTCTGTGTCCCAGCTGGCTGCAAAATGACAACCCTAGCTGTAGTGTTGGCCACATGGTGCAGAGTTAAGATTCAGCAGAAAGTTAAAAGCTACCACGTATCCTGCAAGACACTATAGAGTGCCATACTTCCTGCTGATTTTTTCATAGTCTCCTCACAAGACAGGAGCCAGCTGCAAGACTGAGTTAGACAATACAGCCAGGCTCAATTACTGAGGCATCTGTTCTGTGCTAAATTTATAAAGTTATTTCTTGTTTTTAATTATATAGAATGGTAAATCCGTGTCTTGGTCACCTCTGAAATTTTCAAAGTGGAGCCCTTCAGAGTTGTTAATAGTAAACTTTGTAATAGTAGCTTTGTTTCTTTGTGGTAATTTTTACATTATTTCCCATTGATAATTTTATAGATAGTCCTCCTTTGGGTGGGTGAATCATACACTCAGTCTTTTTTCCATTTATTTATGGAACAGTGAGCAATCATCATTGTAATATCCTGATATCCATTAGACAAAATGTTAAATATACTATGTTAGTGCTTCAGTACAAATCAGTTCAATGAAACATTTTTACAGACCAATCTGATTTTTTTAAAAGCTTACATTTATTTGAATATTTATCAAGAAGCAGGACACTATGATCCTATAAAGATGATGTGTTCCATTGACATAGGCTCTAAATTATTGCATAAAGAGTCCAATTTTCAAGTGAGGGCATGTAAAGTCAGGCATCTAAGTCTATATTTAGCCACCTAGGGTGAAATCCTGGCCCCCTTAATGGGTCAGTGGGTGCTTTGCCAGGATGTCAATGGGGCCAGGATTTCACCCCTAAATGCCCATTTTAGGAACAAGAGTGTTGATTCAGGCATTCAAAAGTGGCTGGAATGGGTGTCAAAGTGCCTAGTTTAAAAATTGATCCCACATTTCATATCCTTGATAAATATGAATGTCCTGATCTATTCCTTATTTTTGATCTATTGTTGATTATTTATAATAAAAAGTCAACATGTTATGGCTATATTTGATAAAGTTTTTCAAGATGGGGTATATTCAGTGTTACATAATATCTTTCTGAGTAATGTTCTATTTTTACTGTTGCAAAGTAAGCACATACAATTTTCCTTCTTTTCATCTATAATAAAATATTCTTTCACTTCTCATCATAATCAAAGTAAGCAGAGGTTCTTGCAGCTGTTGAATGCTCCTCCATTCAGATTTTCTCTATTTATTCTCTTCAGTTTTGCTAAGTAGCCTTCAACTTCACAGTGAGAAATGTGTTCTACCCTGTCTCATAACAATATATTTATAAAAGTATATTATTTACAGCAAAATGATTATACAGATGAACACAAAAGTAAAGAAATGTTGAGTTCATGTAACCCTAACACATTTCAGGGTAAATTTTTCAAAGGTATAAACGGTAGTCAGACATCTACCTTCTCTTAAAGGGCTAAAGGGGGTCAGGCACCTGCTACCTTTTGTGACTTTGAAAATCTACCGGTTAATTCTTACCATTTAGTGGCTTACCTTTGCTTCACATTTTAGCTTCTATTGAAGGAAAGCATTATCTATTTTATAGGGAAAAGTTTTAAACAAAACTAGAGATGGATTTGCACCCCAAAAATTATATATATCCTTGCATTTGTGGATGCAAAGTAATTGTATTATATGTGCTTCTTTGCAGGCATATTAGCATCCAGTTTATGAAAGTTTGCCCTTGTCTATCAGGCTTAGTTGAAAGCATTTGCAACTCTGAATTTAGGGTTATAACATTCTCAATTCTGGGTTTAGAGGTGTTGATTTAGGCTGCATATTGAGGTGAGCTTCAAGCCCATTGCATTTTCTGCTCTGCAGTAGAAGAGGACGCTGCGCTGCTGGACAATCATTTGCAGCTATGGAACATCATATTAGGTATTATATGCTGTGCTTTGATGGAGTTCCTGGCTGAAATCCTGCCCCATTGAAGTAAGTGGGAGTTTTGACATTGTTTTCAATGTGGCCAGGATTATACCCATGGACTGTTCTGCCCAGGATCAGCAACTTTACCAAAGAGTATTGAAAATACTAAAGAATGCATACGGCAAGGGTGATGAAAGCCATTGTTATGACATTGTAGCACCAACTGGATCCCTATAACAACAGTGAGGATATCAACTACCTCTTTAATACAAAATAATGAAGAAATCTTTTAGAGAGTTAGTACTGAAGTACTAACTTAGTATATTTAACATTTTGTCTAATGGATATCAGAATATTACACCCTTGGAAAACTTGGTGAAGGACAGTCTTGTTCAGAAGATTATTGTCTTTGCCACTGCTCCTTTGGAGAAGATATTAATCTCAAAAGAGGCTGTGGGAGAAAGTCTGCTAGGGGAACATGGGCAGGCAAGTAGACTATTTCCTGGGCATTTTGAATTTTAAGAATAACCTAAGAAATTATTTATAAGCTGAAGCTCTTTATATTGTTTTTTCCCCTGAAACGGTCCAACTGTTAGTGTTAACCCACCATATATGAATTTTATAAAGTGCATTCAAAATAGCCTGATGTAACTGACAAACTGTCTTGTTTCTAAAATAAGAAATTGAAAAATACACATTTACCACATTTTAGTCTATTACTAAACAGGTGTCTTTATAAAATCAACTGGGAAATTTGTGAAAATAATACTTTTGTACTGAGTGGAAGATTTTCAGATGAACGTAATACTGTTTAAAGATCTGATATTCTGGAAACCAAAGTCTGTAGAACTAGTACAGTAGGGAAAGCTTTTCCACATTGGTGAGGCAATCTGCTGTGCCATGCACATGGAGAGAGAAACACTTAGGTGAATGTTGTAGTCCAGTTTATATCCCCCTTTTAATCCTTAGGCCAAATTCATTCCTGCTGTGACTCCAATGACTCCATCAATATTTTATTGCTGAGACTATCAGCAGTACTATTAGAGCTGGTCAAAATAAAACAAAGGGAAAACAATTTTACAAAAATTTACCAAGTTGCTTTTCCCCATCTTCTGCAACAATTTTCCGTGATATTTTTGGATAAACTTTTCATTTACTCAAAACTCCATTGTCAGAAAGAAGACACAATTTCAAGTACACTAAAAATGTCAATACCAATTTTGAGTTTCAATAAAACTTATCATTAAGACCCCATGAAAAACTGAATTTTGACAAACAATATTTTTGGAAAAGATTTATTTTTTAAAGAAAGATCACTTTTCAACACAATTTTCTCTTGTGAAAAAAGTTCAGCCTGCTGTCGTTGCTGTTCATTATATACAATGAAGAGCATGAGGTTCCCAATTCTTTGCACATTGGCTAAAGAACTGATGTCTTTGTTACTGAACTTTCTTTTCTGCTAATGAGTTAAATATAATTTTTTTCTGAAATAGGTATTTTTATTCCAGAAGCCAGTGGATCTAATTACTTGATTGAAAAATAACTTGCAATTACTTTAAATCCAACCATTTTCTGACTTTGAGTTTTATATGCACAAGAAGTTTTGAAACTAGGAAGATTTTTCTTTTATTTACAATCTGCCTTCAGTTAAAAGTAGCAGCTGCAGGTACTTTATGTCATGACAAGCCCATTATAAGCAGCACTGGGGATTAATCCTTAAGTCACTGGTGGAGCTGATGGAGGTAGGAGAATGTGACTGCCCTCAGTGGCCTTTAGCTGTATGTGTGATGCCTTTTCAAGCATATTATGCAATTGACAAAAGTTGGTATAAAACAAATTTTCACACGGATCTGGAGAGTGAACTCTGAAGACCAGCAGCTCTTGTCCTTCAGGCTGGGCCTGGCTCTGCAACATGGCACATTGGGTTGTGTAGTGCCGCAACCCCATATATGATGTTGCCTCTCACTCAACTTTTGCCCAGCTGACTCTCTGTCATGATGGAGGAATGAGTAGGCCAAAGCTGAAATGACACCACAACTGTGTGCCAGGTTGCAACACTCATAGTGGAGAGCTGGAACCAGGTCCTTGGGACAGGAGAAACCACTGCTGGGTGAGTGTGGGGTGGGCTCGCTCTTCAGCCTACCACCAATAATCCGTTACCCTCCTGCTTGCAAACCTGGCTCTGCTCTTATTGGAGTCAGTGGGAGTTTTGCCATTGAATTCAAAGGGAGTGGCATGTGACCTGAGGAGCTTGATTCTACCCATTAATTTGAGATTTTTCCATTAAATTGAATGGAAGCAGAATCATGCCCTAGGACAACAGCTCAGTCAGAATTGTGAAGTCTGCAGGATTCGTGAGACTGGGGATATATTTTAAAAGTTTAGAACCACTTATACCCATAATTTGAATATATTCTATGGGTCCTGGGACTCTCTCTCTCTCTCTTTTTTTTAAATATATGCTGGAAGAAAAAGATTAAGAAGGTCCCATCTTGCCTTTTCATGTTTGGAGTGGTTGCAATTCTGGCAGCCAATTGGACACCTACTTGCTGTAGGGCAAGTGGAAGAACATCAGATCACAATCATACCTGATACTATTTGGTTTTTATGCACTGTTTTTGAATTGACTAAAAACATGAGGAGTGAACTAAGATTTAGATTCTGTTTCTACTGCTCTACATTGCTCTCTTTTCTAGGGTCTAGTGAATGGAGTGTGATGTATTGACAACTTTATTTTCAGTTAATTTAACAAAAAGGTGCTATCTATAATTTCTTGTCTTTTTGTTTCACAAAGGCTGGACTGGAATTGATTGAAAAATGAGAGATTTTTTCATGACAAAATTAATATAGAAATAATGTTTAAGTTTTCAAAAGAAATGATTTTTGATTTATATGAACATTTGCAGAAAATAAAAAATGTCATTTTCATTCCTTCCACTCTTCTCACTCCCCTCCTCCCTCTGGAAGAGGGTGAAAAGAACAAAACAAAACAAAAAAGGGTTGTCAAAAATCATCCTGAAAAAGTGGAAAATGTTTATGAAAATTTGTTTTTGAAACAAGGCCATTTTTCAATGAAAAACATTTTTGTTCAAGTAATTTTGACCAGCTCTAGCCTGAAAGATCAAAGTATAAGACTTCCTCAGTCTGCACCTTCCCTCAAAAATGGAACCATTCATTAGGAAACACCTTTCACTAGCAACTGTCACAAGTGACTGTTTATGGCAACAGTCAAATCACACATGGAGGTTTCTTACCTGCTACATTAATTCTAATTATCCCCCCAAACCTATGGCTTCTGTGTGTCCAGAGGCTTAAAACTGCCTGCTTTGGAAAAACATAAAGTGGCATCTGTAGTATTTCAGTTGCTTTTTTGCACTTGGATTTAAAAAAAAGTTGAATTTTATAAAAACGAATGTCCCAGTTCTGTAACTCTTGTGGCAATTACTTCAGTGTGACGACTTGTGCAAGAGCTGCAGAGCAGGGATCAGATACCACAGTGATGAGGGTGATATAAGCATCTGAATAGAATAAACTTGACTACAGAGAAGTAAATAGTTTGCCAATGAGAGAGAAATATCTATTTAAAAACAATTGCTCCCCTACCCCATTTCTGATACCCATGGCCATAAAATGTGCTATTGAGGATATCTTTTTATTGAGGAAGGGAGGAGGCTGCAGCAAAGCCTTTATGGGGCCTCTGCATTTCTTCAGTTCCACATAATGCTCTGCAACAGCTGTTTCTGTAGCATCTTGGAGGGGTAGACTGTGGCAGAACATGAGAGAAGCCAGAATGTGACCAATAGTTCCAGAAGTATGTAGATACTTTGGCCTATGGTTGGAGGGTAGAGTCATACAGTGGACTGGATGCTAGGCTGTAGCAGGTACTCTGATGACTTACTGTGTGTCTTGAAAGGGAAGGAGAATTCTATACTGTTCTTCTGACATCTCTTTGCAAGGATCCTGATTGCAAAGCCCAGTTTACTCTGGCTTTGCCCAGGTTTTGGCCCATAGTCAATGAAAACTGCTTTTTTTTTTTCAGTACGTAAGCGGTGTTTCCGTGTGGTCATCAGAAATAAGTTTATTACATTTTATCTTGCTGTCCTGCCTTTGATGTCTACCATAAGTGTAATTATTAGAGCAATTTGATCTAAGAAACCACTTCTCTTTGTTCTTGCCAGAAACTAAGCAACATTATCTTAACCAGAAACTTTAAACATGTTTGCTTTGGACATATGTACCTTACTTTCAAAGATATTCCTTTATTAAAATGATTCCTCTTGACATAGAATGAAATAGGTAAGCATTATAACTAGAATTAATTAAAAATGTTTTAGCAGGACATGTTTTGGCACAAACATTTTTCAGGGTTTTTTATTTTTTATTTGAATTAAAAACTGAAATTTTACTCAGATCTTCATTTAGAAAAACATGCCATTTTCTGTCAATGTTTGACAGAGGATGTTGTAGAGTCCCAGACAAACAAATTTTATTCATTGTCCTGTTAACAGTTTTTTATTATTTCATATGGCTGACTTACGCCCAGTGAAGAGTTTTTATAAAAAGTGAATTGTTACAGAGCTGACCCAAAGATAATCTTTGCCTAGAAAACCATGTTATGGTCCAGTTTGTATACTCACTGAACAATACAAAAGGAGGGGATAATAGTCTTGATCATCACAGGTACCTTGACCAAATTAAAATCTTACTTTTGTTAGTTTTTAAAAAAAATTAATGAGAAGATGTGGGAGTCACAACATAATAGAAAAAGTAGTATAAGCAGCAGCTCTGGGAATGACTTGGCCTGTCCCAAGCTTGGGCTGGTAGTTCTCAGTGCTGCTGCTTATGCTTCATTCAGTGACATCCCACATTTTGTCTGGGCCTTTTACCTTCAGCAGCTAGGGTGAACTTCTGGTCCCCTTTAAGTAAATGGGAATTTTGCGATGGACTTTAGTGAGGCAAGGATTTCGCTCACAGTAAGAACTGCATATTTAATGCCAGCATCAGACAGAAGTGGAAAAAAGTCACACATACTTTGTGTCTATTTTCCTCCCCAATGACATCAAGTGATGATGGGGGACTCTCCAAGTAAGGAATAAACTGTGCTCTGAAAAATATGTACATCTATCAATCTTTTCACATATTCTATTAAAATGGAATGTATTTACAGAATTCACAAAAGGAAAACCTAGGAAAAATAAAGTAGAACTATCAGCTGCTTGCATCAATAAATTATTTAGGAAGATAATTACTTATGCCAGTAAAAATCTTGGTTGTAGGAAAATATTACAAGAGCTAGAAAATTAGAACTTGGGTCATGGTTTTCAAAAATAACCAATGATGTTGGTACATTAGCGTGTGCATTTTTATGTCCTTAAAGCAGGGATCAGCAACCTTTGGCACGAGGGTAAGCCCCCTGGCAGGCCGGGCCGGTTTGTTTACCAGCTGTGTCCACAGGTTCGGCCAATCACAGCTCACACTGGCCGCAGTTTGCTGTTCAAGGCTAATGGGGGCTGTGGGAAGCAGCGCGGGCTGAGGGATGTGCTGGCCGTCACTTCCCGCAGCCACCATTGGCCTGGAGCAGTGAACTGCGGCCAGTGGGAGCTGCGATTGGCCGAACCTGCAGACGCGGCAGGTAAACAAACCAGCCCGGCCCGCCAGGGGGCTTACCCTAGCAGGCCACGTGCCAGAGGTTGCTGATCCCTGCCTTAAAGGTTCTGCTTTTCAGAAAGTGCTGAGCACACATTCTTTGAAAATCAGGTCCCTGTAAATGTCTCAAGTTGGGCATCCAAAAATTCAAGCAACCAAAGTCATTTTGAAACTCTGGGTTTTACTTGTGGTATGTTACATACTTTGTTTATGGAAATTAGGAATTTACTCCATTTAGCATTTCAACTAGCAAATATTTCAATACTGCTTACCTAATTTTCTTTTTAAATGGATAACATTCCTCACATTTTTGTCACTGAAAATCTTGGTGTGCACAAACTTAAGTATACTAAAATACTGGTATTTTGGAACTAAATGTCTACTCAATTAGACAAAAACATTCCCATAAGATGATATCATTACAGAGTTGTTAATATTTTCATCCAATATTCTACTATTTTTGATGTAATTATTTAAAAATGAGACAGAAAACATAAACCTGATTGAGTGATGGATTATGACAAATGCAAGTTTCTAATTTACACTCCCCAGAAGTGAAGAAGAAAAAAATGTATTGTATTTAAGAGCATGATACTTTACTAAGTAACCCATGTTCAACTGATTTCACTCTCCCCCACCCCATTAGATCAATTTAAGACAAAATTAATCAAAGTAAAATTACTATTGCTCCAGAGGAAAAAATATATATAGTTGGCTTTGAAATGTCTTAAAGATACTAGAATCCCATGAAGTCTCCACAATATGCAGTCATCTAAATAGCTGGAAGTATACATGCCTATACTTCCTTTGGGCACAAAAAACTAAGGAGTTGCATACCCACATAGATTAAAAGGGGATGTAAAGCATCTCCTTAATCTGCTGTTGGGTTTACCCATATTGCAGATCATAATGCTGAGCGGAAGCAACCTCCACAGGTGGGTGTAAAGTGGATGGGTGGAGTTGTAGCTCAGCACTGGTTCTGCACAATGGCAAGCACAGCTGAGTTTGACTCTGAAACACTCAATCTGGCATAGGTGCTGACTCCTTGGGTGCTCTGGGGCTGGAGCACACATGGGGAAATATTAGTGCCAAGCTCCCCACCCCAGCCCACCTCCTCCTCCTCTGAGCGTGCTGTGTCCCCGCTCCTCTGCCTACCTCCCAGTGCTTGCTGCTGCCGGGAGGGAGGGGGGAGGAGCTGTATAGTGGCAGGCTTAGGGAAGGAGACGGGGAAAAGGTGGGGCTGGGGTGAGGATTTGGGGAAGGAGTTGGAAAAGGGCAGGGAGGAGGAGGAGGAGTTGGGGCAGGAACTTTGGGGAAGGGGTTGGAATGGGGGAAGGGAGGGGGCGAGGTAGGGGTGGAGTCGGGGTAGGCCTGAGGGGGGTCGAGCACCCACCGGCACCATTAGAAGTCAGCGCCTGCGCAATCTGGTGTCTGATCTGCCCCTGTGGCTGCACAGTTTCATACTGTTGCTCATGTGAGCAATGTAACCCATACCCTTTTTGTTTCTGGTCAGAAAGACATCATTATGTCAGTTGGCAAATGATCACAATTGGACACTCCTATATTGGAGTAATTCACACGTCTAAAGACTGACTGGCTTTCTAGATTTTTTTAATATTTGGAAGTTAGCTGTAGTTTAGTGCTCATATGTGTTCTGCTTGCCTCACAGCTAGTAATCCTGAGACAAGATGAGTGAGGTAATATCATTTATTGGACCAGCTTCTGTTGGTGAGAGAGACAAGCTTTCGTGCTACACAGAACTCTTTTGCGGTTCTAGGAAAGGTATTAGGAGTCAGTGTCACAGCAGAACACAAGATCAAACAGACAGGTTATCATAAGTATTTAGCACATATTCTAAGGGACCATTCTAAGTGGCCCAATCATCATAGGACAAAAGGGGAGGTTAGTGGGTTACAGATTGTTGCAATAAGCCATAAATCCAGTGTCTTTATTAAAACCATGATTTTTAGTGTCTAGCAAAGTTATGAATTTAAGCTTCCAGGATCATCTTTTGAAAGGTACACCACATATTGTGATAGGCATGTGTAGGATTCAGGGATCTTGAGGGGTGTATTGTAGGAGGTGTTGATTATTGTAGCAATGGAGATATATCCACAGATTCTGGATCTGTTGTTCTGGCAGGATCAGATTCTGTTTTGAGTCAGTTTGTCCTGGTCTGTGGGAAGCTTGCTTCTGATAATGAGGTTGGAGAGGTTGGCTGGATTGTTTGAAGGCCAGAAGAGGGGATTCAGGAAAGATTTCTTATAGGATGGAGTCCCCATCAAGTATTGATTGTAGTTATTTGATGACACCTCATATGGATTCTAGTGTAGGTTGGTAGGTGACAAACCAGGGGTATGCAGTGAAAGGGTGTTTTATTTCTGTATTGAAGCAGGTTCTCTCAGGATATTTGTGTGGCACGTTCCATGATGTGATCTACTTCTCTGGTGGACTGTCCTTGTTTGGCGAAGGAGATTTTGAGTGCGTTAAGGTTTATATCCTGGACTTTCTCCTCAGAGCATATTCTGTGATATCTGAGTGCCTGAGTGGCTGTAGAAAACAGATTTCTTAGTGTGTTTGGGACGGTTACTGGTTCTATGACGGTAGGTGTGATGATATCAAAACATATGTACCTTATCCAGTGCACTAAATACCCTAGCAACAAATATGTGGGTGAAACCAGAGAATTACTTTCCAATGAACTCACACAAGAAAATAAGAAAAAACACAATATGACCAGGGGTGAACACTTTTCATAAAGCGATCACTCTATATCCGACCTTTCAGTCCTCATCCTCAAAGGAAACCTGCACAACACTTTCAAAAGACGAGCCTGGGAGCTTAAATTAATAACTTTGATAGATACTAAAAATCAGTGTTTTAATAAAGACACTCAATTTACGAATTATTACAACAATCTGAAACCTACTAACCCACCTTTTTGTCCTATGATGATAGGGGTGTTAATGGGCCACTTCACCTTGAATGGTCCCTTAGAATATTTGTTTCAGAGTAGCAGCCGTGTTAGTCTGTATCCGCAAAAAAACCAGGAGTACTTGTGGCACCTTAGAGACTAACAAATTTATTAGAGCATAAGCTTTCGTGGGCTACAGCCCACTTCATCGGATGCACTGAATGGAACATATAGTAAGAAGATACATATATACATACAGAGAAGGTGGAATATGTGCTAAATACTTATGCTAAATTGTCTGTTTGATCTTGTATTTTGCTGTGAAACTCCTTGTACCTGTCCCACATCTGAAGAAGAGCTCCATGTAGCATGAAAGATTTTTCTCTCACCAACACAAGTCAGTCCAATAATTACCTCACCCACCTTGCGCCTTAACTAGACACTTTCAAGTAGCATAAGCCTTACATTTATAAGGGGGGGGGATCTTACAAAATGTAAAAAGTATAGAAATGTTTCATTAAAGAAAGTAGTTTAAATTTTAAAAGGCATTAAATCGGTTTCTTTTCCAATTTTAATATCCCCTGTAATGTTGAAAATCCACATTGAACAGGATTGTGAAGGAATAAAAAAGTTTAACTGACTAAAACCAGAGATTAGTTAGTTTCAATCAAACTTTACTATGCACGCTGAGTGAAGTACAAACACAAAAGATAAAATATAAACTAGTGGTGGTACTAAGGAACAGCTGTTTTGTGCAACAGGCTTCCTTCAGATGTCAGCAGAAATACTGTCAGAAAAATCAGAGGAAATGAGGTGGGTGAGACTAAATACATGCTTAAGTATCTGATGAGCTGGGGCTTATATTAACTGAGAATAAAGTTGAAATAAAATGTTAGGCAAATGATATTTCCTGAGCAGGAAAAATATCCTACTCATTCAAAAAATTAAATTGTAACTGTTTATTGTTAAAAATAAAGAGGGTGTTTTAAAGTCTTTAAAATTTCCCCTTGGATCTCTTGAATCAGATTTCATTGCCCTAATTTTATTCCTGATAATGGGCCAGGATTTTGAAAGATGGCCTCTATTTTGCTCCTGCAATTATTTCTGGATACAGATAAATAATCTTAACTTCACCTACTATTATTTGCTAACTCAGAATTGACGGGGAAGGGGCAAAAATCAAAGTCTGGTAAAAACAGAACTGAACATTTTCCTCTTATGATGAAGATTTATGCAATATTCATTGTGTGAACAACAAATGAAGAGTCTCAAAAAGTGACTACATTTAAACTATTCTGGCCTTAATTATAGATCTGAACCTACTCTCATGAAAGACAGTGTCAAAATTTCCACTGACTTCAGTTGTAACTTTTACAGGATCTAGTTTAACTAGTTTTGTCAGATGAGCAGTTTGGAGATGCTTTGTCCATCAAGTAGTGTAGAATCCCATCAGAGATTTTTTTAAAAATAATGTGTATACCAAAATATCTCCATAATTCAACAATCTAATTCTGAAAACCCTTACTCATTCAAGTGCTGCTCTCTGAACAGAATGCAGGGCTGTGAAAAAATATGTGGACACAAAAACACTTACTTGAGAAACTGACCTTATTGTAATATTACTGAAACAGTCATTTACTGCAGTTTCTCCTGGTGCTCCTTAACTTCCCTTAACCCCTCTTTCTGTATAGATATCTTCCTAATCTTGATTTGCCCTGAGCGCCCTTTGGATTACATTGCTGAATGCCCAACAAGTTACCCAGTAAAGGGGAAAGTCCTCCAGCTATATTTAGGGGTTTAGACATTTTCCCCACACTCACTAGTCCTTGCAACTCACTTCTCCCTTTTACTGTCCAGTTTAGCTTTCTTGCCCTTACCCAAAACCTACTCTCATACTTCTCAAAGGGGTACATATGTCTCCCAAACAGGAGGCACACTGTATAGCACCCCTTATTGATTTGCCTTGGAACTAGACTTTCCATTTTAACTTTCCCTTTGAACAAAACACTCAATTTAATATTGTTTTAAAACAGCTTGTCTGATATGAGTATCACTACACTCTACACAAACACCATTACCAATAATATGGTCTCATTTTTCCACGGCTTTAGACATGTAGTCTTTTTGTCAATAGTCTCAATGACTTCAAGAGGACCAGTCACATCAGTAGGTTTCAGGATTGGATCATAGATCCAATTATTTTTAGAAACTGTAAATATGCAAAGATGAGAGTGACTAGACTCTGATCAATCTGGACCAACATCTCTCATCAAATGGAGCAGTTTTTACCATTCCCAGAGGGTTACTTAAATATTTACAACTTCCCCAATATACTTTCTTTGATGGTATTTATCTGTATATGAACACCCTTGTATCATGAACTGTGTACCATATCCAAGTCTTGTTTGTTATACCACTGTTCATACCATGATAACAATATTATAAATCCATTAAAATATATGCTTATTCTGATGTTAGGTGCATCATGTGTGAAAAAAGACCAATTTCATTTTAAACTTTTGTTTAAAAATGTCATTCCTGTTGTAACTGGAGTCAGTGCCTTCTGGGATAAATTTGGCCCACTATCCATTGAAATGTACCAAACATATTAAGAGCTATAAAAGATTAAATGGAAATGGGTACTCTCTAAAGAAAGATAAAGAATACAGCATATGTTTCCAAGCTGAAAGCTCAAATTTGAGAGATACTGACAGTCCTCATTTCTCATTGAATCGCACGTGATCAGACTATAAAAACTTAAATTTATTCATACAATAATCCCAAATCCCAAGCCATAAAAGAATTAAAAGAGTGAAGTCTCCATGAATTCACTAGAACTATTTGGATGCTTACAAGTTAAGCAAGTCTTTAAATAATTAAAGGACTATGTCCTAGAAGAGTTGCAACTTAAGCCCTTATCCTGCAAACAATTAAGCAACTACATAACTTCCTTCATCTGAATTGTCTCATTGACTCCTATGAAACTACTCATATGAGTAAAATTACTTAAATGTGAAAAGAAAAGGAGTACTTGTGACACCTTAGAGACTAACAAATTTATTTGAGCATAAGCTTTGCATCTGATGAAGTGAGCTGTAGCTCATGAAAGCTTATGCTCAAATAAATTTGTTAGTCTCTAAGGTGCCACAAGTACTCCTTTTCTTTTTGCGAATACAGATTAACACGGCTGCTACTCTGAAACCTGTCATAAGTGTGAAAGTATTTACAGGATTGAGTTCTTGATTTGCATTAGTTATTAACTTTATAAATCAAACCAGGAAGTGAAGGAAAGCCATATTTCATGGCACTGATATTACTCAAAAGGTCAAAGTTTCATCACTTGGTAAATATTTTGAAAAGTTTCAGGCTGCTTGCTGCCCACAGATTTCAATCAGTTTTATTCTTTCTGATCACTTTTTTGCCAAAAAGGCTAAATCAGGGATTTTTTATTTATGTATTGATCTTGATTAGCATTTCATTTACACTGAAACAGCTTAACAGCTGTTGTGGTTGCACACTCCCACAGGCACTCTTTGAAGCAAAATTTAAAGATAAAAATGGCCTTTTAAAAATGCCAATGTCAAGGCCGAGGAGATACAAGTCAGGCTATAAGAGAGCAGATGAAATGGAGAACAGAAAAGAAGATACAAATCCTAGGGGACACAATATTGTGAAGTGCTGAGACTATTTAACTCCCACAGAAATGACTGACCCCAGGGGAAATTCTCAGCAGCACCTGGTAGGATCTGGCATAAACAGAGCAGAGGCAGGAGGTTGCTACTGAGTATTTCGCAGCTTCCGTTCAATTCCGTAAGAGTTAAGAGAACTGAGCATCTTGCAAGGATGGGGTGAGCCAGGCATTCAGCTGAAGGTAAACCGTGCAGCTGTACCCATTTTGGAATTCTGACAGCATCATAAACGTGCACTTTATACGCCTTATTTATAAACTCATACAAAGGCGAGGGGCCCAACAGTGGCCCATTGAGGAGGAAAGGAGGTTACTGGATAACAAAAAGGGCTTCCCTTAATAAACAAGTACAAATGAAGAATGTTCTAGTGGGGGATACAAGCTGCTCTTCTGCTGTTCGCTTTCGGTCCCCCCTGTAAATATCCCAACGCAGCCATGTGCATCCTCGGCCAGCCCTGGCCCCTTCTGTCGCTGCTCTGGCAACAAGCCCCGTGAGGGGCGATTTGGCTACGCTGCTGCGGTTTCTCCTGCTGCTGGAGCTGCGGAGGGAGGGAGGAAACCCGAGGGCAGAGAGCGGCCGGCAAGGGGCATGCAAGAAGTGCAACGGAGTGAGTGAGCCGAGCGCCTGCGAGCGGAGAGAGGGGCCAGGCGGGCCAGGGAAGGGGTTTCACGGCCTCCTCCCCCGGCGGGGCGGTGAGGGCAGGCGGGTGGCTGGCGGAGGGCAGGGCAGGGCTGAGATGAGCGCCTGGCAGGACTGAGCCGGAGGCGGCGGCCGAGCCGTGCGTGTGGCCGAGCCGGCCGGTCCCGTCGCTGTGGCTGCTGGTGGCGGGTGCTGCGGGCTGGCTGCCCCCTTACGCCCCTCCGAGGCCCGGGGGGAGGAGAGAGGAGGAGGAGGAAGCGGCGGCACCAGGAGCTGGGAGGCGGCGGCGAGGGAGCCTGGTGGAGTCGGAGCCGGGCCCGCAGCGACGGCGGCTCCTTCTCGGTGAGTCCCGCTGCGCGGCCCGGCCGGGGAGCAGCCGCGCTGCGGGGGGGCGGCCCGGCCCCGGGGCCGGCAGCGGCCTCGGCTGGGTGAGCTCCCCTGGCAGCGGGCACCTCCGCCCCGGCCCCTGCGGGCTGCGGCCCGGGCCGCGCTCTGCCTTTGTTCGCCCCGCACCAGCGGCGGCGCCAGGCCTCGCGGAGAGACCGGGGCCGCAGCGCGGCCTGCAGGGGAGCGAGCAGCGCCCGGGACAGGGCCGCAGAGATACCCCCGCCCCCAAATCCCAGAGCAGGAAGGGGGCTGGGTCTGTCCGTGACCCCCCCAAAATTCCGAGCCACGGGGGGGGGGGAGACTGGATCTGAGTTTGACAACAACAAAAAACAAACCCCCAACCCCACAAAGGCCGGTGCAGGAAGGGGTCTCCCTCTGCCCAGCCCCCCTCTCCAAATCCCAGTGCTGAGGGCAGCAGGCAGCTGGATTTTCCCCGTGTGCAGCCCCCTTCCCGCTCTCAGAAATAAGAGAGAGCTGGCAGAGTCGCTCTCCAACCAAGTTGCCTGCAGGCCAGGTGCCCAGTGCTAGTGTTGTGGTCAACCCCTTTGGCCTCTGCCTCAGAGGCTCAGGAGAAGGTTAAAATCCAAATGTCACACTGTTATTATTGCATTATATAAATCTGATCAATCTTCTCTCACCCAGGAGTAAGTAGGGGCAGAAATAATATGCTGCTGTGTGAGAGAGGGAGAGGAGAGATTTTGAAACAACTCGACCCACCCATGCACCCCAGCCTTCTCACCCCAAACTGTTTTCTTCTCCATCAGAAACAGACGAACTACAGCCTAGTCTTTGCCTTTGGTTAGTCAGTTACTGAAAAACAAAACAAAACACCAAAGTTGTCAAAAATCAACAAAGCTGCCAAAGTTGTTAAGCTGGGAAGCTCCTAGTTGAGCTCCTGTGATTCCATTTTTTTTGGTTTTAAAATTAAGTTGGGCTTCCATGATTCTAGGATGCAAACACTGGTGCAGAGTAGATCACTGTCTGGGTGAGGGGGATGGCAGCTATAAACACTTCACTTCCATCTGGCAAAGTGTCACCACCAGACTTCCAGTTACTCTGCCTCTTTTCGAGTAACCTGCCTCAATACCTCTTTTCTAGCTGTCAAATATGTTTCCACTTATGTTGCCCCAAATCACATACATATTCCCCCAGTAAAAAAATATGCCCCCTACCATGCCTCCCTGCTTTAGGGAGTTATAGCCCAGAAGTAGTTGTACAGCACTATGTGTACACCTCTTCTGGAGAATTGAAGAGTGGTACTACTGTTGGTTCATATTAATAAACCTGTCCTTAGATTGTATAGATCATGTGGAAGCTTCACAGTAGTCATGAAATAATTTATTTTGCTTGGCTAGGGGTCTTAAATTTTTCTGGAAGATTGTTGGAGAATAAGTACAAGTAGTCATTAATTTTTTAATAGATAATTTTTAGTAAAGCAATTACACAAGAAAATATGCATTTATATATGATAAACTGAAGGCAAATTATGAGTTAAAACAAAAGATATCTGCTTTAACTTTCATAATGCTTTTTGAAATGTTTAGTTTCTCTTACGCAATTCACTAATGAGGTTCCTTGTTTCCTATTACATATTTCATAATAAAATTATGGAAGTATGATCACAGCTTCATAGTCAAAATTGAGTTGTTTTCCCTTAAAGCAGGTATTCAGCCTCTTTAAGATATGCAGTACACAGCAAACCCTCCCCATTCAATGATTTCTGAGAATTAAACTAAGATTTGTTTTAGAGTTCAAATTAAGTGAGCCCTTGAAAAAGTTTACCACTTAGGGTATGTTTAAACTTAAAATGCTACAGTGACACTGCTGTAGCACTTCAGTGTAGACCAGTGTTTCTCAACCTGTGGCCCATGGGCTGCTTGTGGCCCAGTCAGCCCACAGCTGCAGCCCATGTGACATCCTCAGGGCCATAGAGGTAGTATTGGATGCAGCCCACATTACACATTGTGGGCCGCCTTTTCAGCCCACACTGGTAAATAGGTTGAGAAACACTGGTGTAGACGCTAACTATAGTGATGGGTAGGGGAGGGTCTCCTTTTATGGTAGTTAATCCACTTCCCTGAAAGGCTGTAGCTCTGTCAATGGAAGAATTCTTCTGTCGACGTAGCTCTGTCTACACTGGGAGCTAGGACAGCATAACGTTCCTCAGGGGATGTGGATTTTTCACAACCTTGAGAGTCATAGCTATGCTGATGTAAGTTCCCAGTGTAGATCAACCCTTAGCAGCGAACCTTTTTTTTTGGTCCTGAATTATCTTAACAGAATATGCACTCTTCAAATTTTCCATATAGTTCACTCATTTCAATTTTGTGTAAAGGTTACATTTAAATAAATTAACTTGCAAATATATTAAGTTATTATTTCTAATTGTTATAAACAGAGCCAGTCCGACAGCTGAGGTCACTCAACCAATCATCCTTCCTCTATAACTAATTTGAATGCTACAGTGGTGCTTGTGCAATGAGACAGTGGCATAAAAGAGACTGAACTCATGTTAAGAATGATCATAGATAGATTTCTTGGTTCCAACTACCACTGCTCCTTTAAATTTCTATGGTTATCCTAACTTGCGCATCAGTATTTGAAAGGCTCCTCATGGCACTGCTGTTTTGATTCCACTGGGGGCAAGCACTGCTGGGGAAACTGAGGTAGAAGTGCAGAGACATTCCTGTTTATAGCCCCTGCCATTTTCCTTCTCTCCCCACAGTGCTGCTTTCGGTGTCTGAGTGGAAGGGGAGGAGTGCGGAGGAGGAGAGTGGTGGGATGGAAGTGGAGGGTGAAGACTCACCCAGTCTATGTGTGCAGATGTCTGTTTCAGCTCTTCTGGTGGTGGTGCCTTGCTGCACTATGGTCCTGAGGCAGCAGTGCCAGAGGGAGCAGTTCAAGCACACCTCAAACCACATGGTGGGGGAGGGATCTAAAAATCAGTTTAATGTAATCCAGGACCACAAACATTAAAATGCATTGATCATAATTGTATGGCTGTGGCATGATGACTACAGGGCAGAGTTGAGATTATTTTGGGGGTCTTAACTGTACATTTCCATACAACAACATGTTTGGGTTTCTTTTAAGTTTAACCTGAACTTTGAATTTCCTGGGTTTGTATTGTTTGTTTGAAATAACTGTGACATTCCTGTAATGATTCTTACCCTTAAATTACTGAGAGGTAATCTCAACTGATTTCCATTTTAATGTAGGTTTGATAGATTGTTTTTGTGTGTGTGTCCGTGTCCGGGAATATATAGCAAACACCAGAAGACATATTTGAGTTGTTACTCACCAAGGGCTGCGGTTTCAGTAACAAAGTTCAACAAATTTATAGTAGCATCAGGCAATAAAGATCCCTAAAAGAAAACTTGGGCATATGTCATGTAAGTAATTTCAGTTGACAAATGACATATGGTTATATTTTGGAGTGCATAGTAAAATTATGAGTAGGACAAGTTATTTCTAGTGTTTACACTGGAATATTCATTAACCATATTTAAATAAGGCAGCTTTATGCCATTCAAAAATATATGCATCCAATTTAACTGCAGGTAGAGAGTAGGGTATTGGGGCCATTCTTCTTATCACTGGTTTCATATTCTCTCTCACAGTAATTGGAATGTTTGAATTGAAACTCTTAACTAAGTAAATTGGACAAGGGATGGGAATTTTTAAAAAACACAGAATTTTTAACAGCTTAATTTTGATAAAAACATCCAAAATCAGTATAACCTCATTTTCCCCATAGTTTTGGATTTCTTAAAGGAAGCTTAAAATGTCACAGGTAACTTTATTTTGTTAACTGAATAAATTAGGTTATCTCACCTACTTCGTTTCCCTGGCATTTTGGTGTTTTTACAGTCACACTTTTAAAAAGTCTTTCTTCCCTGTTGCAGTGTATGAAAAACCCACAAAGAGTGAAAACTGCCTATACACAAAGTGTTGTCAAACATAGAAAATAAAGAAAGGGGGGAAATAGCAAAACATTTCTCTAATACTATGTCTTAACTTTTAACAATAGCAGACAAAATTTTCAGACTTAAGTGTTTTTGATGCTATCTCTGTATGTTTCAGTATCTTACACCCTGATCCTGCTATTGGATACACTTAGTCAAACTCTTATAATTCAGAGTCTAATTGAAATCAGTGGGGTCTCCCTGTGAGTATAGGGATCTACCTGTGCATATCCAAGCATGAGATCAGGGCTATAATTTTGAAAATGCATAGAACACATACTAAGTGCTGTATTTTTAAGATTTCGCTTTCTGCAAAATTGGTGGATGTCAGATTCCATGTTTAAATTCTATTAGATAAGTTTGCTAATACAATCCTATACTTGAGGGAGTATCTTACTAGATAGTCCCTAGTGCTTACAGTTGTAAGTGACTAAATTAATTCCACTATTTCATATGAATGATTATTTCACAGTTTAATAGAGCTTACTACTAGAATCATCTTCCTGATATTTAAACTGTGAATTCCTGGGTTTAATTTTATCCCAATACTCTTAGTTATCTCTTTGTTTTATTGTTCAGGTATCTGCTAACATTTCATTCTTACCAATTTGTTTTCTGCTCCTGTTCTTGTATAAATCAGTCCCGTCAGTCTTTTTCTTCCCCCTTTTAGTTGCTTGTCTTGCTATACTCTCCAGTCTGTCAAAATTTTTTTGGTTTTGTGGTGTATAGGTACACTCTGCCTTACGTGTGGATTAATGCTGCAATGCTGCAAAAAGAGGACAATCTGTGCAATAATACTAAAGGTGCAACATGGTGTATCATGAGACAGCACATTATGCACAGTCTGATCTAATAATTTAATTCTGAGAACTAGGCTTAAATTCTGGAAAATAAAAAAGAGACAGACTATGTCTCTTGATCAGGTGCCTATTTGTCACTGTAGTGATACAGAGGATAGAAATGTGTTACAAGGGGCCCTCGGGAGAATTACTTTTGTGCAGACATAACCTATGCTGGCATTCTTGCAAGCCCTGCAGTAAGGGCCATAGCACATATGGGCGATTCTGGGCTGTGGGATTAGACAAGAGATTACTGTGAATTAGAACAGCCCCCGGTATCACTAATGTATACCCAATGCAATTTAAAGCCACCTTTTTTCCCCATCACCTCTCCCTGGTTTGCACATTCTGTATTGTGCCTTCAAGAGACTCAGTACAGTATGTAATCCAAAATATTACTTTATTGTGGTAACATGAAATCCTTCTTTTTCTATGGCATATGTTCTAAAGAATTTTTACAAAATGGCCTACAATCCAGCGAATTCCAGGTGCTGTATTTTTCACAATTTTGTTGTTATGGAATTGTTCATTACACTTGGATGGAAATACCTTGTTTCATGGAGGGGTGGAAATCCCTAGAGCAGCTAAGTGTTAGAAAGGCTGTGTGGCTGTACACCATTCTGGAAGATTACAAGTGTATACAACTCCATGCAATTTAAACCCAGGATTCTGGCTTTTCTGGGTTGTTAGCATTACTGGTGAACTTGTTTGACTACATCATATATTGCTATTCAGGCATTCGGGGTGAAATCAAAGCAGAAGCAAGGTTTACAGTCCTGAGCAATAAAAGAGAGTAGGGAGGGGGAGACTTGCTTTTAAGTAACTCAATTCAATCAACGTCATTTAAAATATTCCTCCACTGTTAGTTGCTGCTGATCTGCTATTTGCCTGTCATTACAAATGCTGAGGTAAACATGACACAGCAATATTGTTTGCCTTTGTACATTTAATGCTCCTACATACCATTATTTTTGCTCAAAAAAAAAAAGGTGACTGTAAGCAATTCTCTAGTGCTGCTTCTGCTGTGAAGAGGGACCCAGTGACTGCTGCTGAACAGCCTGAGAGTGCTGTGCAGCAGCTGGTTCTATCTTTGGGAATAAAGAGAATTCCTCTGCTCTCACCAGGATAAGGGGGAGGACAGAACTTCTGGAAATTTCTGGGGAGGGCATCACTCATTGCTAGCTATTCTGTGTTAGATTAGAGCATTCTTCCTGCCGGTTACGTTGTCTTTTATTAGGTGATAGAATTACACTGGTGGTGGTGGGGTGGAAACTCAACAAAATCAAACAGGCTAACAGTTGCAAACCTGACTGCCTGTAGTTAGGCTCCTAAATTCAAGTTTAAGCACCTAAATAAGAGTGGTATGTTTTCATCCCCACTACAAAGCTGCTGAGCACCTGTAATTCTAGGTGACTTCAGCAGGATTTGTGAGTGCTCAGCACCTCTACAAATTCCTGTTGGTTCTTAATCTTAAGTTTATGGAGGAGATGGTATGATGGGATAACGTGATTTTGGTAATTAATTGATCTTTAAATATTCATGGTGGGATATTAGATGGGTGGGATCTGAGTTACCCAGGAAAGAATTTTCTGTAGTATCTGGCTGGTGAATCTTGCCCATATGCTCAGGGTTTAGCTGATTGCCATATTTGGGGTCGGGAAGGAATTTTCCTCCAGGGCAGATTGGAGAGGCCCTGGAGGTTTTTCGCCTTCCTCTGTAGCATGGGGCATGGGTCACTTGATGGAGGATTCTCTGCTCCTTGAAGTCTTTAAACCACGATTTGAGGACTTCAATAGCTCAGACATGGGTGAGGTTTTTCGCAGGAGTGGGTGGGTGAGATTCTGTGGCCTGCGTTGTGCAGGAGGTCAGACTAGATGATCAGAATGGTCCCTTCTGACCTGAGTATCTATGTATCTATGTAATCATTCACCACCATTTTCTGACCCTTTACCCAAGCCAACTGGGTAAAGGATGTAAGGGCAAGGATGTAGCCACATTTTATGTAAGGCCAGGTTTAGACTACAAGTTGGCATAGCTGTGTCAATCAACAGTGTGGAAAAAAAACAACATCCCCCAGCTGACATAGCTATGCTGGCTAAAACCCCAATGTAGACACAGCTATGCCAACAGAAGTATGCTTCTCTTGGCATAAATAACGCCATTTTAGGAGGTGGTATTACTATACCTGTAGAAAAACTCCTGTTGGCATAAGCTGCATCTACACCAGGAGGCTCAGCTGGGATAGCTATATGGGCAAAGCATTTGTTATGTAAAGTCTAAAAAGTTGTTCCTAAGTGGCTTTCACATTTTTATTACAGAGTGAGCCTGCAAATTAAATTAGATTTTTAGTTATTTGTTTTGTATGGATTTTTGATCCATTTAAAAGCTACAATATTTAACTTTCTCTGAAGGAATATAAAAACAATTCTGAAATGTCCAAGTATCACCCAGTTTGGGATGCGCAGTGAACCGATTTGTTGGCTGTAACATTGCCCTCTGAATATTGCTTCCCTAATAACTTTATACAGATTATGTATTTTGATTTAACTTCCTTTGTTTCTGTAATCTGTTAATGTAGCGGTCAGACAGTTTTAGAAAACTTCAGGTTTATTACAGTGTTTATGTTCTTGTCACAGTGATGTTTTATTTATTGTTTGTTTGTTTATTTATATTTATTGTGACTTGCAATAAAGTAATTTTGGATGAGATCCGCTTTGCCTTTGACGTTGCAGGTGTGAATAATAGATGTTTCAGGATGTTTTCTCAGTGTTGTTACAAAAATATAAATATTGGAAAATGACAGTGTCACTGGAAACTAATATTGCTATCAAAACCATGTATGTGCGTAATCTTCTTCCTGCCCCCCAACACAATACATAGTAAGAAGCTATATTTCCATTTTTTGTCACATGATGCTGCAAGAAGCTCATCAGTCAGAGGGCTTGTATAGGGAGTAAATGCTCACATCTTAGAGCTTGGCTACACTTACATTTTATAGCGCTCTAACTTGCTGGCTCGGGGGGTGAAAAATCACCCTCTGAATGCAGCAAGTCAGAGCGCTTTAAAACGCTAGTGTAAACAGGCTCAGAGAGCTGGGAGCTAATCCCCTCATGGAGGTGGATTACCAGGAGCGTTGGGAGAGCTCTCTCCCAGTTCTCGCGTGCGACCAGACTCGCACTTCAAAGTGCTGCCGCGGGAGCGCTCCTGCGACAGCACTTTGAAGTTTCCAATGTAGCCATGCCCTTAGGGTGATTATTTTGGGGATGGGGGGCAGAGTGGCAGTGGCGGCGCATAGGTATCTAGATCAACTGATGGATTTTATGGTTTAGGATGCAACCAAAGTTACTATCTTTTTTATCACTAGCTGAAGATGTTCTGATTCTTTAAAATTATACATTGTTTGCTGTTCCAGCCCACAAAGCTGCTGCTAGAGATACTCCAAACAGACTTGGTTTTGCAACTTGTACTTTTTCATTTTTCTCTAATTGAATTATTCTTAATTACTTTGGGTGATGTTCATGTTTAATGTTGTATGTGAATAATAGAAGTTTGTAGGAGTGTGTTGAGTAGATGACTTTCCACACTCTAAAGCACAGTCCTCGAATAGGATCAAAACCCACCCTCTTTCTGGTTATTCAGACTGAAGATCCTTCTGGCAGGGCAGTCCAACTCTGAAGCCTGCTTTCTTGTTTTATTCCCACTAACTGGAGAGCCTTCCCTCCAGGCATTGATATTGTTTACAAGTGCTCTGGAGTAGGGCTATCTCCAAGACAGACATTAGCCAGTTCTTTCCTTGGCTGAGTGTGTTGTTTTTTTTTCTTCCCTAACAAGATTTTACAATCTCTTTCAATATTAGAAATCTGTCTTTTACGTACTTTACGGTTGTTAAAAGTAATCTGTCAAATTAGGAGGTGGAATGAATGGACGCCAAGATGGATGAACAAGGAAAAAGTGACATTAGGTCAAGTGGATTTGAGGTACAGCAAGAGTATGAATAGTTGTCAAGAGGCACACTGGGGAATGAGGTTTTTTTTTAAACTGTACTCCAGAAAATGGAATGGGATTTGCCTATCTGAGAATCTCTCTCTCTCCATGCCATATTGCCTTAGCTGTGGCCAGTGGGAGTAGCTGAGCTCATGTCCCTTAGATGTAAAAGCTCCTGGCAGGATATGTGTCATGAGAGCCCATTGACTTCGGAACTCAGTACTCAGTTTCCCTTTTGTTGCAAAATAGCATGAATCTGTTGATGTTTAGGGCTCCCTAGAAGGCCTCCCACTTCTTCCTGGTTTTTGTGGGAGAGCTTAAATCTCATGAGTGTAATTGTGCTAATCTAATAAAGGCCTTAAAATACTTTTATTCTTTTCTTATTTCTGGGACATTGTTAGTTGAGGGATGACTGTAGGAGTTTTCTTTATTTTATATTTGTATATTTTAAACATAAGAACATAACATAAGAACAGCCATACTGGGTCAGACCAAAGGTCCATATAGCCCAGCATCCTGTCTTCCAACAGTGGCCAATGCCAGGTGCCCCAGCGGGAATGAACAGAACAGGTAATCATCAAGTGATCCATCCCCTGTCACCCATTCCCAGCTTCTGGCAAGCCGAGGCTAGGGTCACTAGCCCTGCCCATCTGGCTAATAGCCATTGATTGACCTATCCTCCATGAATTTATCTAGTTATTTTTTGAACCCTGTTATAGTCTTGGCCTTCACAACATCCTCTGGCAAAGAGTTCCACAGGTTGACTGTGTGTTGTGTGAAAAAATACTTCCTTTTGTTTTAAATCAGCTGCCTATTAATTTCATTTGGTGTTCCCTAGTTCTTGTGTTATGGGAAGGAGTAAATAACACTTCGTTATTTACTTTCTCCACGGCAGTCATGATTTTATAGACCTCTATCATATCCCCCTTTAGTCGTCTCTTTTCCAAGCTGAAAAGTCCCAGTCTTATTCATCTCTCCTCATATGGAAGCCGTTCCATATCCATAATCATTTTATTGCCCTTTTCTGAACCGTTTCCGATTCCAATATATCTTTTTTGAGATGGGGTGATCATATCTGCACACAATATTGAAATGTGGGTCTACCAGGAATTTATATAGAGGCAATATGATATTTTCTGTCTTATTATCTATCCCTTTCTTAATGATTCCCAACATTCTGTTCACTTTTTTGACTGCCGCTGCATAGTGAGTGGATCTTTTCAGAGAACTATCCTCAACTCCAAGATCTCTTTCTTGAGCGGTAACAGCTAATTTAGATCCTATCATTTTATATATATAGTTATGTTTTATATGTATGGGGTTTTCCAATGTGCATTACTTTGCATTTATCAACTTTGAATTTCATCTGCCATTTTGACAGGTTTCAGAGTAGCAGCCGTGTTAGTCTGTATCCGCAAAAAGAAGAGGAGTACTTGTGGCACCTTAGAGACTAACAAATTTATTTGAGCATAAGCTTTCGTGAGCTAAAGCTCACTTCATCCAATGAAGTACTCCTTTTCTATCTGCCATTTTGTTGCCCAGTCCATCCAGTTTTGAGAGATCCTTTTGTAGCTCTTCGCAGTCTGCCTGGGACGTAACTATCTTGAGTAGTTTTGTATCATCTCCAAATTTTGCCACCTCACTGTTTACCCCTTTTTTCAGATCATTTATGAATACCTTAAATAGCACTGGGCCCAGTACAGACCCCTGGGGGACACCACTATTTACCTCTCTCCATTCTGAAAACTGACCATTTATTCCTACACTATCTTTTAACCAGTTACCAATCCATGAGAGAATCTTCCCTCTTATTCCATGACTTACTTTGCTTAAGAGCCTTTGGTGAGGGACCTTGTCAAAGGCTTTCTGAAAATATAAATACACCATATCTATTGGATCCCCTTTGTCCACATGCTTGTTGACCCCCTCAAAGAATTCTAGTAGATTGGTGAGGCATGATTTCCCTTTACTAAAATATTATCAGGGCTGATATATATTATCAGATCCATATTGTTTTTACTGATTATATATAAATACAAATATGTAGTGGGAAAGGCTATTACTCCACCAAGAACAAAGCACTTGACCACATTTCGAAGTTTACCATCCTCAATTGTATTACAGTCTTAGACCCTGATCTTGCTAAGACTTATGCACATGCTTAACTTTAAGCATTTGAATAGCCTTAAGACTATTCATGTGCTTAAAGTTAAGCACACAAATTTATCCAAGATTGAGCCCCTAGGACTATTTCATGCAAAAAAAATGTGTTAATGCAATGTAAAGATGGCATAGTTAAAATCACTAAGGATCTTATGCTATATTCATGAAATTTAACTGTAGCCCTTACTGTTGTATAGCTAAACTCCTGATCTTGCAGTCTGATTGTTTGGGCAGACCCCTGTAAGGGTATAAGGATCTGTCTGCACATAGTCCTATGGATGTTAATAAGACTTTCCACACAGGTGCAATGGTTTTCCTATGTGGATCATTCATATAGCTGTGTTGCACAACTTGGTTATTTTATTATATACATTTAATGAGACAGTTATATGAAATTAGATGTTTAACAAGGAAAACAAGGAATAGAAATATGTGGGCATTGAAACCTTTAGTTATGTTTCCTTATTTTTTGTGATATTTTTAATTGGTATGGTGTTTTTTAACACAGTTTTCATAGTATCATAGAAATGTAGGGCTGAAAGGGTCCTCGAGAAATCATCAAGTCCAGAACCCTATGCCAAGGCAGGACCAAGTAAACTTAAACCATCCCTGACTGTTGTTTGTCCAACTGGTTTGTAAAAACCTTCAGAGATGGGAATTTCAGAACCTCTCTTGAAAGCCTATTCCAGAGCTTAAGTATAAGGATAGTTAGGAAGTTTTCCCTAGTATTTTACCTAAATATCCGTTGCTGCAGATTAATCCCATTACTTCTTGTTTTACCTTCAGCTGCTTACAAATTGATTGTTTAATAATTTCCAGATATCAAAGTTAGACTGACTGGCCTATAATTGCATGGGTCCTGTTTGTTCCCTGTTTTAAAGATAGGTAATGTATTTGCCCTTCTCCAGTTCTCTGGGGACATTAGAACATGCTGGATTAGACCAGTGGTCTGTCTAGCCCAGTATCCTGACTTCCAACTGTAGCCAATGCCAGATCCAGTACCATGGATTTATATAGTTGCATTATGATATTTACTGTCTTATCTATCCCTTTTGCAGTAGTACCTAACATTGTTAGTTTTTTTGACTGCTCCTGTAAATTGAGTGGATGTTTTCAGAGAACTATTCACAATAACTCCAAGATCTCTTTCTTGAGTGGCAACAGCTAATTTAGACCCCATTTTATATGTATAGTTGGGATTATGTTTTCCAATATGCATTACTTTGAATTTATCAACATAGAATTTCATCCTCCATTTCGTTGCCCATTCACCTAGTTTTGTGAGATCCTTTGTAACTCCTCCCATTCTGTTTTGGACTTAACATCTTGAGTAATTTTGTATCATCCTCAGACTTTGCCAACTTACTAATTACCCCTTTTTCCAGATCATTTATGAATACGTTGAACAGCTCTGGTCCCAGTTCAGATTCCTGGGGGACACTGCTATTTACCTGTCTCCATTCTGAAAACTGACCATTTATGCCTACCCTTTGTTTTCTGTCTTTTAACCAGTTACTGATTGAGTTGGGGACTTCCTAGCGTATTTAAAAAATCTCTTCTTCTTGCCTTTTATGTCCTTTGGTAGGTTTGTTTAATTTTGTGTCTTTTCCTTTCTCATTTTGTCCCTACATGCTTGCACTATTCTTTTGTACTCCTTCTTAGCAATTCATCCATGTTTCCACTTCTGTAGATCCCTTTTTGATTTTCAGGTCATTAAAGAGCTTCGGATGGAGCCTTATTGGCCTCTTATTATGCTTTCTATCTTTTCTTTGTGTAAGCGGGGGAATGGTCCCACCTCTGGCTCTGGTTGCTACAGCTCTCCTCCCAGCAGAGGTCTACTCTTTGGACAGCTTCTGTGACTCTGCTCCTAGCACTGACCTGCTTTCTGGGCCGCTTTTCTGGCCCCTCTGGATCTGGCACAGCCCAGCTCAGCTTGGGCCCCTGCTTTCTGCTTAGCTTGGCACCACTCTTTCTGACCCAGGCAATTCCAGCTCACACAGAGAATGGGGCCCCCTGGCCTCCTGACTCCCTGATTAGCGTACCTGCCCTCTCAATCAGGCTGACCTGGCGAATTGGCCTTTCCCCATTGTTCCTGGGGACTGTCAATCTCAGAGTCTTGATTTCCCGTCGTCCCTTCCCCATTCTTTTGGTATTGGGAGCTAGCTCACCAAAACACTCCAACTGAGTTTTATTAAGGGGACAACAGTCACCTTACATTTACATAGGAGTAGTTTGCAGTTGTGCTTTTAATATTGTCTCCTTGAGAAACTGCCAGCAATTCTGATCTTCTGTTTCCCATAGATTTTCTTCCAATGGGATCTCACCTATCAGTTCTCTGAATTTATTAATCTGCTTTTCTTGAAGTCCATTGTCATTATTCTGCTGCTCTCACTCCTCCCTTTCTTTAGAATAATGAAATCTATCATGTCATGATCACTTTCACCCAAATTGCCTTCATATTCGCAACCAATTTCACCCTGTTGGACACAATGACATCTAAAATGGCTGTCTCCCTGGTTACTTTCTCCGCTTTCTGAAACAAAAAGTTGTCCCCAATACATTCTAAAAACTTATTGGAAATTTTATGTTTTGCTGTATTACTTTTCCAGCAGTCGTCCTCGGTAGTTTTAAGTCTCCTTTTTTACTATCCGGTCGTGTGTTTTGACTGTTACTGTTATTTGTTCTAGAAATGCCGCATCCAACTCCTCTTCCTGATTTGGTGGTGTATAGTAGACTCCTGCCATGATGTCATCCCTGTTTTTCCCATCTTTTATCTTTACTCAGAGACTTTCAACTGGTCTGTCTCTTACCTCCTTGTGGACCTCAAAACAAGTGTGTTTGTGATATAAAATGCTATACCTCCTCCCTTTTTCCCCATCTGTCCTTCCTGACAGGGCCGGCTCTACCATTTTTGCCACCCCAAGCAGGACGTCTGAAGACAGAAGCTGCCGCCGAATTGCCGCTGCGGCGCAGCCTGCAGGGTAAAGCTGCCGCTGAATTGCCGATGCTGTGCAGCCTGCAGAGTAAGGCTGCCGCCGATTTGCCGCCGCGGCAGCCTGAGGAAAGAGGTTGCCACTGAATTGCCGCTACCGCGGAAAGACAAGACACTGTCTTGATGGTACACGGACTGCCGCCCCTTTCATAGTGCCGCCCCAAGCACCTGCTTGGAATGCTGGTGCCTGGAGCTGCCCCTGCATCCTGAACAAGTTATACTCATTTATGCCAATATTTCAGTCATGAGATTTGTCCCACAGTGTCTTTCATTTCCTGAAGTGGTGGTGTGCTTTTTTAAGAATGGGGGGAAATGGGAAAAAAATCTGAGGCAGTTTTTGCTTCAAGCTGTCAAATACTGTTGCTTCTGCAGCAGAGCTTGTAGACTCCTTGGTCTGCAACTATTTGACTTGCAAAGTTGTAAGCTCATTACTCTGAAGCTAATTATCTTTTTAAATTTGTGCAAATCTTATACTGTGAATTTCTTCAGTCAGTTAATGCTTAATATCCAATCCTGCGAATAAGGGAACTATGTAATCACGTAAACAGCACTAGGACTACACATTTATGTATAGTTACTCAAATCTAAGGCTCCAATCCTGCAAAGATTTATGCACGTGCCTAAATTTATACTTTGTTAGCTGTCCCATGGGACTATTCAGTATAAAGTTAAGTACATGAAAAAGTGTTTACAGGATCAAGGCCTTGGGGCCAAAATCCTACTTCCATTGAGTTCAATGCAGATAGAATTGCTAGTGCCGTTAACTAGTTGTGTATATTTATGCAGTACATCTGTCTAAATGCACGCTTTGGACTTAAAAAGACTGGTAATTAGAGAAGACACTTCTCTGTGATAACTGTATCTACTGTTATGAGCAACATGAAAGAGTTCTATAATTTTAAGAGATTAAGGGGAAGAATATTCTCTTTTCAGTTTTCTTTACTCTATACAATAACTCCTCGCTTAGCATTGTAGTTATGTTCCTGAAAAATGCTATTTTAAGCGAAACGGCGTTAAGCAAATCCAATTTCCCCATAAGAATTAATGTAATTAGGGGGAGATAGGTTCCAGGGAAATTTTTTTTCTCTAGACAGAAGACATATGGCAAAAAAAATTATATATATATATATATATATATACACACACACACACAGTATAAGTTTTTTAAACAATTTAATACTGTTCACAGAATAATGACTGTGAAGCTTGGTTGCGGTGGTGGAGTCAGAAGGTGGAAGAGCGTGAGACATTTTCCAGGGAATGCCTTACTGCTAAATGATGAACTAACACTCGACTGAGCCCACAAGGGTTAACACATTGTTAATGTAGCCTTACACTCTACAAGGCAGCACAAATGGAGGAAGGAGACACAGCATGGCAGAGAGAGACAGACACGTGTGTGTGTGTGTGTGTGTGTGTGTGTGTGTGTGAGAGAGAGAGAGAGAGACACACACCGTGTGTGAGAGAGAGATGCATATTGCCCCTTTAAGTACACTGACCCTACTCTAATACACTGCCTTTTTAAGTAGATCAGCAAGTTGAGACAGCAGCTGCTGCCAGCAACCTCCCTCTATCCTGAACTCTGTCATGTCCCCCCCGCTCTGTGGATTTGGGGTACAGGAGCGAGGGGAGGGGGACACCCTGACATTAGCACCCCCCTTTCTGCCCCCCTTGCACAGCAAGCAGGAGGCTCCCGGGAGTAGCTCCAAGGCAGAGGGCAGGAGCAGCACACAACAGTGTGGGGAGAGACAGCTGAACTGCCCGGCTGCCACTCAGGGTACTTAGGGGAGGTGATGGTCCATCCTGGTTTCAAGCCTCCACCAGCTAGCTCCAATGGGTTGCTCTTTCTGCAAGCAGTGGACAAAGCAGGTGGCTGCCAAACAACATTATAAGGGAGCATTGTGCAACTTTAAACATGTTCTCTAATTTAATTTGAGCATGTTCTCTAATTGATCAGCAACGTAACAATGAAACAACGTTAACTGGGATGACATTAAGTGAGGAGTTACTATATTTGACAGTATGTTGGGTATAGTCATTTTCACTGTTTCCCCTCGATAGTCAGACACTGATTCTTTAACCTGCTCTACATAGATAGACCCTTCATTTCTGCTTTTGTTTCTGTGGCTCTTAAACAAAGCCGAATAAGGGAGATAAATGTTTAAAGGAATGGGATAATGTGAATTGATAGGAAGAAACTTGGGGTGCTGTTGTCTGACATTACTTTTAACTCCTTTTATAAAACTGAATAGATTTCAAGTTGACCATGTCCCTTCATACTTTTCTGCTTTGCCTTCTATCTAAGTAAAACCACTAATCCTCATTAACTACTCCTGGGGGAATTCTGCACCACTGTGCATGCACAGATTTTATTCCCTCTGCAGATTTCTTTGCTTCCTCTCAGAAAAATGGTTTTCTAATGGAGAAGGAAAGGGAAGCCACAAGAGTGATCATGCCACCCTCCCCAGCAATATGTTTCAGGTGCCCAGAGCAGCCGGCAGAGAGGTAAATCACTGTGGGGCAGGAGATGGGACTGGGGAAGACCCCGCTGGTGGCTTCTACCCTGCATCAGGCTCAGATGCTAGTCCTGGCTGGGCTGGGGAGGATGGGACTTCCTCTTCCCCTGCTCGGCATTCGGAGCCATGTCAGACCCACCCCCAGATTTCTACCCCAGTTATAGGAAGCTCTGCAAACTCTCTTCTTTTCCTCCCTCTCCCCCCCCCACACCTCCCACGGTTCCTGCAACCATCGCTCCTCAGCTGCAGGGGGAGGGATTACTGTACAGGGAGCTGCCCAACCCCTAAGCATCCAGACCCCCCTCATAACCAGACCCTCCCACCAAGCTTCGTACCCAGAACCCCACCTGACAAGCCCCACTCCCCCTGTATCTGGACCACCCCGATGAGCCACTTGCACCACCACCTCACTGAGCCCCAACCAGCTGCACCTGGATCCCCATCCCACTGAGCCCCACTCCCCCAGCATCTAGACCTCCTGCTGAGTCCCCCACACCAAGACCTCCCCGCTGAGCTCTATCCCCCCTCATCCAGACTCCCTCCTGCTAAGTGCCAACCACCTTCACCTGGACCCCCCTGCAGAGTCCCGTTACTGTTGTACCCAGAACCCCCCAACAAGTCCCTGTCCATCCAGATCTCCCCCTGCACCTGAATCCCCCACTGAGCCACCTGCACCCAGATTGCCCCACAGAGAACCCTCTCAACCCACACCTGGATCCCCTCACACTAAGCCCCTCCACACTTGGATCCTGCCTTGCTAAGCCTGCGTGCCCACGCTTGGTGCACCTGGCACTGAGGGGCAGGGCTCTGGGGTGTTTCTGGGGCACGCCCTGTCCTTGTGCTGTGTCAGGGTTGGATGCAGCCTCAACACTGAATCTGTATCCTGGAGGCTGGGGCGGGAGCTGCACAGTGATCTCCCACCTCTGTGCAGCCAGTGGCCTACGCTCCCCAAGTGCCATGCTGGAACCTCCGCATTTATATGACAAATAAAATTTGCAGAATTTTAAAATTTTTGGTGCAGAATATCCTCAGGAGTAACTACAGTTTCACATCTCCTACTTAACCTTTCAATATAGTCTTTTTAAAAAATAGATTCCCTTCCCCTCCCACGTCCCACACACACTTCTCCAACATTCAAAGAGCTGAAAGAACTTTGCTCAAACTTTGCCTCTCTCTCTTTCAGGCAAAGGCCAAGTATGGAAAATGTAAGTGCCAGAACTGTGTTTTGTAGCCGTATTCTGCATGCTAGAGTTGCCTAAGTACTTAATCCTACAATAAGCTCTACACAGGCACAGTAGTTGTCCTGTATGGGACTCATTGCTGGATCGAGGCCTTAACTACATCAATTTCAGTTCTCTTGTATACCTTGCTGTACTGAGACCTTAGTACATGCATAACTTTAAGCATGTGAGTAGTATAAGTTGAAGTCACTTGAGTCACTCAAGCAGGGGTCCTGGAGAAAGGCTTGTTCAGGCAACCTTAATTCTGATATTTTCCAACTTTTGAGTTCTTGACTTTGCAACCTGAATGTTTTTTTAATGTTGTTTGTTTGCAATTTGTATAGGTATTGCACAATGTAGATAAAGGAGGTAAACTGATTTTTACTCAGTATGTTGATGTTTCGAATAGTAAATGTGAAGCAGGGTTTTACAGGTCAGCAAGAAGTTCATATACATGCCTTTTTGCTTTGAATATTTAATAATAATTTTTTAATTAAGGTGATGCACTGAAAATTTCAAAATAAGATCCCATAATCTCAAGTGGAATTTAACAGTAATCATTTTAGGGATAAAATTTTCTAAAAAACTGCAAGCCAGGTTGATATAAAATGATGTACATTTCTAATGTTCTGGGTAATCTATATGAAGTTTTATATAATGAATGAGAATAAGATATCTTCCACACATCTTGTCCCCTTACTGCCGCTTTCTAAATTAGCCACATTTAAAAAAATATATTTGCTTGTTAAGTCATGGAACTCCAGAAACTATCAGGATCTCAAAGATTGTAGATACAAATCAACTCCTTTTTTGACATTGTATAGCAGTTTGAGAAGTAAGTGGTGTAAACACGAAAAACCATAGACAAGATTTTGCAATGAATATTCAAGTTCATTCTCTGATTTTTGAGTAGTGGCTGGGGAATTGATAAAGTTCATGGGCAGTAACTTATTCATTTTGTTTATATGCTGAACATGAGTTGAAGTTTATTGTTTTGTGATATCGTGATTATTTCAGAGAGGGGCAAGACATTGATGAACTCTGTAATTTTACTTTAGGTGCAGGAGTTGTTTGAATTGCTTTCCAGATGGGTTCATATATTTGTATTTCACCTCTTATTTATTTTTAAGCATCTGAATTGCTGCATGCACATTAATTATATGCATTTATGCTGAATTGATTAGTTTTTTCTTTGGGAAAAAATCCGTATACACCCCAGTCCTATAGTGAAACATAAACACAAGAATACAATTGGAACAGGTTTCATTGTAACCTTGGCTACCTAAGAACTGAATAGTCAGTTTTCAGTGTTAGGCCTTGTCTACACTATTGGTGGAGATCGATCTAAGTTACGCAACTTCAGCTACGTGAATAACGTAGCTGAAGTCGACATACTTAGATCTACTACTACACTACGCTATGTCGACAGGAGACGCTCTCCCGTCGACTCCCCTTGTGCTTCTCATTCAGCTAGAGTACAGGAGTCAACGGGAGAGCGACCTGCTGTTGATTTAGTGGGTCTTCACTAGTCCTGCTAAATCGACCACCGATGCATCGATTGCCATGTATCGATCCCTCGGTAAGGGTAGACAAGCCCTTAGTGTTTCTATTCTTTTGGTGTTTTCAATTAACCTAGAGATAGCGGGTACCAGCTAGTTTCACAAAAACAAAATGTAGTAAAACAATGGTCTGAATTCTTAAGTAGGTGTGGTTCTCTATCTAAGTTTATAACTTTTCTTAACCTTTGCCTTACTTTAAGATGATAATATTTTTAGATAATGGTAGACAACAGGTTTCTTGCCATCCATTTGGTCATTTTGTGGAAAAATCCCTAGATTGGATCTCCTTTTTATTTCTCTCTACAAATCTGAGGAATGTTTCTTATCAGCTTCTACTTCTTCTGTGCCTAAAATTCCTGTTTTGTGTGTGAGTGTTATACAGATGGGTATGAAAGATCTTTTACTTTTCTTTTTTATCAAGGCAACATGCTTGTTGTCCTCATAAAGGCAAAAGCAAATCCACTTAATTTTTATTTACTTATTGAAAGAGTTAACTAAATATTGAAGTATGGCTGCATCTTATTTTAAATTGGGAAGAGAGACTAGTGTCTTATAATGAAAGACAAACGTTATTTTAGTGTTTCTCCTTTTCGTCTCCTTTTTCTAATAGTAGAAGCATTTAACTGAAGGAGGAGTGGTAGAAGTGCTGAGAACTGTAGTTTCTTCATTTCAACTTCATCAGATGAATCTATCAGCTATTTCCTGACACTAGACTAGCTGGAGTCTAAAGACAGCCAATCTGTGGTTAATTTGAGGAGTCATAGGTGCTGCCATAATTAATCAGCTGGAACTGATGCAGTCAGGTAGGTAGGTAGGTATTTGTATACAAAATCTCTGCAGCAGTAGATTGGGGTTCAATTCTGTCAGGTGCTTCCAGAAAGTATGATAGGAGAAACTAAGCTCTAATTAAAATAAAGTACAAATCCTCCGATTATAGAATCTGGATGTAATCTACACACCTGGGAAGCTATATTGTACATATATTTTTTTCTCTTCCTTTTTAACACATTCTGACTCTAGTTGACCTCAGGTGTCAGTTTGCAAACTTGTTTTGGTCTCTTGGACAGTGATGCACATGTGCAACATAAGTATCAGTGTTTGTATGGTCTCTGTAGCTACAACCTAAATGGAATGAATCATTCCTTGTTGTAACTTCATTCTGTATGTTTTGCTTTGTTATTTTAGTAGATATCAGCTATCAAAGCTTTTGAATAGTGCATAAAGAAAAACATAATTTCTCCTCTGTATTGATTTTGTTGGGATACTGCTACAAAGACCATATTTTTTCTGACATTTTCAAAATAATTTATTTCTCTATGCAGAATCTGTGAATTTCAGTCCCTGTTGCTACAGATCCTTGACTGCACATGGAGCTCTGTTAACTTCATTGGGCCTCTGCATGATCATAGAAATCCACCTATGTGGATGCAGTTCTAGGTTCACAGTTCATTACATTAAGAATTGATCTTGTAAACATTTAGAATGTGAGTAACTTTACTTCTGTGAACAGACTCATTGTTTTGTCTGGAACATTAATCATAATTATCAAGACTGAATGCATCACTCAAATAAATAAAAAATAAGCCACTACAAGGTATGGAATCTGGTTTCATGTGTGTCTGGGGATGAACTAATTAAGGTTCTGAACTTGCAACTGGTGGCATGGGGATGAACCTCTACACCCAATGGAACCATTTGTAGTATCAGGGCCTAACTCATCTCTGTATACAACAGGTTAGGAAAATCATTGTCTGTCAGATCAAAAATCAAGGCTGGGAAAGTGAAACTGAACCTGAACCACTTACTGCGTGATGATCAGGTTGTGAACTTGCACTTGTTACAAGTCTTGTGTTAGCTTTCCTGAGTAGGATGTCCAAGCGGCAGTTGAAAATGAAAGCTGGTTTTCTGCCTTGATTTTCTTATAAATGATACATGACAGCTCACCTTAGCTGTACCATAGTTAAATTCCTCCTTTCTTTCCTCTTAGACAGTAAGACCCCATTATATAGTTTGAGGTATCGATATGACTAATGATTTCTGTGCTCTCTCAAAGTACAGCATAAGACACAAGTATTGTTTGGTGGCAGTTGCAAGAAAACTGAAACAGAAGGCAAATTTTAATTTTCAGGTTGTATGCCAGGCAATGCATCATTATATTTTAAACACAATTCAGCAGCTTTTAACTGAGGGAGAGAAGCAACATAAAAAACGTACAGTATCTTTCTCACTTCTCTGGCATCAAGTTCAGTCTTCAAGGGGTAAGGAACAATGGCAGCCTTGTGTTCTCTTCACAGTAGCATGACATTGTGGACCATTCTCACACTGTTGCTTCCAGGGCCGTAACTAGAGTGGGGCAGCTGCCGCACAGGGCACAGAGCTGCTGGAGGCTCAAAAATGGGGCAGTGCACAGGATCAGGCCCCGTAGCATCAGCCCCTGCACCCGCCCCCACGATAAGGCCCAAAAGTGTCCAGCTGGAGCCTAGGCTTCTCAGGCCCCCTCATCCCCGCAGGCTCCCTGGCACTAGGACTCTGGGAGGGCGGCAGACAGGCAGGGCACTGAGTGCTGGCTTGACTCCTACTGAGCATGCTCATTTCTCAGTAACATCTGCTGAAGCTGCTGCCCTCACTGGGGATTAAAAAGGGTTAAAGGAGGCAAATCGAGGGGAGGAGGGTGATGGGCAGGGTCTGAGCAGGGAGTGGAAATTGACTGTGTTGGGTGTGTGTGTGTGTGTGTGTGTGTGTGTGTGTGTGTGTGTGTGTGAACAGCTGGAGGCAGGGGCAGGAGAGGGGGCAAGGAACAAAATTTGCAAGGGGAGGATCTGGTGTTCAGCTCAGGCGTGAGGCATTGCCAGATGGTGGCAGGGGGGACAACCTCAGCACAGGGAGGGGCAGAGGGGGTAACAACAGGGTAACAGTTACCCGGATAGGATGAGCCACATGCCCTGTTTGCTAAAATGGGGGGGTGGGGAGCAGAGGTACTTCCATGTTTAGGAGGAGGTGTTCAGACAAGTCCTGGGCTGCTTGTGATTTACAGCAAGAGGAAGCAACAGTAGAAACAAAGGCAATGCCTACGCTACAGACTTTACAGTGGCACAGCTGTACTGTGTAGCCGCTCTATGCCGACAGCAGGTCTCCCGTTGGCATAATTAAGCCACCCCCCGTAAGTGGGTGGAAAAGTGTTGCGTGCTGACATAGTGCTGGCCACACTAGCGTTTTTGTTGGTGAAATTTATGTCAGTCAGGGTGTTTTCCTGGATCTAAGGGGTGTATACCTCAAAATGTAATTAAGTTAATTTTGACCATATTTATGTGAATTTAGCCACCCAAAATTATTAAAATAACACACCACATAATTAAGATTTAATTTAGAGACAAACTTTTAGAAGTAAGGTTATATTTACCTGGCAGTTTCTGCTAATTAGAATGGAAGGAGGGGACAAACAAGCAAACAGTTGAAATTAAAAACATTGGAGGTTAAAAAACCTTGAGTCTAGATGCTTTTAATATTAAAAGTTTATAAAAAATTTAAAAAGTAATAATGCAGTAAGGGTTATTATGACCTATGTGTTTTGTAAAAGTTAGTTATAAAAAAAATCTAAAGGAGTACTTGTGGCACCTTAGAGACTAACAAATTTATTTGCTCAAATAAATTTGTTAGTCTCTAAGGTGCCACAAGTACTCCTTTTCTTTTTGTGAATACAGACTAATACGGCTGCTACTCTGAAAAAAAAATCTAATAAAATGTACTTTAAAACAGTCCTCCGAAGCTATTTTAAAAGACATTTTTCCAGACGCCATTTCTCCCTGGTGGGTGAGCAGCTGGCCACTGCGAACCTGCTGTTAATTACTCAATACCATTCCAGATGTTAGGTAAATATCTGGGATGTTTTAAACCTATTGTTTGTTTGTTTGTTTGTGCTTAAAAATCTAATAAACTGCAGTTTTAAAAAAGAGCACGCTCACTTGCATGAATCTTATCAGACGGAATTGCTGTGTTCCTGTTAACTATTTTACTTTAGGCAGCTACTATTTTACTTTCACAGCTCTGACTGACAGAAGTTTTACCAACAAAAGTGCAGGTGTAGATGTAGCCAAAGAAAGTAAACATTGCAAAAGTAACACGACTTTTTAGTCAACACTCAGTAGAGGTAAAACACCGCTGTGCTCCCTCCTCAAGCTGTGTTTTCCTGTTACTGTGACCTACCCTTACTACTTGCTGCCACAGCCTAATTTAGTCATTATTGCAGAGAAAAGAATAAGGAGCCTCCCTCTGATCTATTGTTATAATGCACCATTAACTGGTCAGCAAGGTGCACTTGCACATCAGGGAATTGACATCTTGGCTTTTCTTTTAAAAGGCCTCTAATTTTGGGCTAGGGACAATTTTCAGTTTTGCCCAGGCAGATAAAAATACAGGCCATTTACTGTACAGGTGAAGAGACCAATAGGGAAATCTGCACTGTGTGCAGATCTGGATTGGAGGGTGCTGGTGAGATGTGCACTGGTGAAGAATCATGTCCACTGTGACCTGTGCTTGTAGTACTCTGGGCTGTGACCTAGCAGTCTGTTCCCGAAACCCTTCTCTATGGGACCAGGGCCATCACCTCAGTGATATCTCCATCTAGCCACTATAACCCTGGCATTGGCATTATCTCACACTGAAGCACATCATAATCAAATTTCACAGTCACCACAACCATATACGTTCTTCTGTCTCCACACTTAGGCATAGGGAGGATTCTATGGGGGTGTTAAAGGATTGTGTGAAAATGAATGTGGCACCTGAAAGAATCATACAATAGCTTTTATTGTCTACATACTGTACTGAGATGCAAAAATAAATGCATTATCATTACTGTATAATATCCTAACTCATATCATCTAAAAAAAACCTGGAAAGGGACACAAATATGCTTGCTTGCCCAAGGTGCTAAAATGCCTACATACAGCTCTGCTTGCTTCAGTTTTGATTTTGACATCACCATCTCTTCTTACAACTTGTTGTCTAAGTGGAGGTTCTGCTGCACTACCCCTTTTAGAGCTATATTTGGGTAGGAATAATGCATATATCAGTCCATTACAAACAACATCAATTTGTGAACATGGATTATTACTTTTGTCAAGTATTAAGAAATGGAAAAATACAACTTACAAAAATTGAGCAATAAAATGCATATCTCCACATACAAATAGTACATACAAATTAAAAAAAAATTAAAAAGTCTTAGTAGAGTGTGTTCTGTGGTTTGTTTTTTCTTATGGCACTGGTTTTCATTCCAGAGCCAGCAATAATTGGAAATCAGTGCAGGAGTTTTACCGTATTCAATTTTTTATGTGGCCATTGGAGTGGAGGTTGTTCTTTTAGATATCATTCATGGTACGAGTTTGGTGCTGTCTTGTTGAGTTGGCTACACATCATGTGCACTTGTGTTCTCTGAGGTTGGTGCATATTTCAACTCAGGAACCATGAAAAATGTTACTGTGTTTATTTGTTACAGAAATATTAATCAAAAGCAGTACAGTACAAAATAAAAACTAACTGCTGTACCAACATGAAAACTGGAGTAGCGTTTTAATGATGTACGAGAATTCAGCTGCTTTTATTCTACAGCCAGTTTCTTTCCCTTTTTAGGAAAAGGCTTGAAAACTGCTGCTGGAGGTGATGTTATTGGAGTCATATTAGGAAAAGAATGATTAGACAAATGGTGATCACGAAATTTCTTTGAGAAGGTGCTTTATTTTATTGCTTCTAGCCTTTCAGTGCACACCTTAAACAGTTCTATTGTGTTTCTAAAATTACTTTTTGAAATGCATCGGGATTTCACAGACAAACTCTGTTGTCTAAAATTCTTAGGCAGTACTTTCATGTGGATGACTGATTGGGTTATGCCCTTTTCAACAAGTGTTCCAGCTTTCCAGGACTAAAAGCAGTTGTTGATACTTCTTTGTGTTTTCTTTTTGCAGAGACTGTCCTAATTTAGAGAAACATAGGTCCTTTTATGGTTTTACAAATATCTTTCGTATTCTCCCTTTCATTTTCATTACATAAATTTGTAGTAGACAAATTTTTTTTATTATTCTTTATTATTCTTTTATTATTCTTATTCTTTTATTGCTCCCCAAATAAGTAATTTTAGAAACTGCTGAAGACCCTTTATTACATTGTAATAAAATATATTTTAAAAGTACATTGCTCCCTGCCCTTAGTTATGAAGACAGACACCATGTTAAGTAATTCTAGCCTCGTGTCTGTAACTTTTTTTTTAAAAACAGCTTTAATAAGATAATACCTAAAGGAAACATTGTCCTAACAGCAGTAAAAAAAGGGTGGGGAGCGGAGCAACAGAATCTTAGAACTTCCCAACTTCTTCTTCTTATATTTTGAGCATCTCACTGCCCAAGGGCTCAATAGAACTGAAGAATTCCAGTCTTAAACACAGTGTCTTGTACGTTACTGTATGAGAGTGCCACATTCAAGGAGAACTCAACTTCTTGTATCTATAATCCTCATCTGGATGGGAAGGTGGATTAAAGCCTAACCTTTCCCAAACACAACCTTCCTATAAATCTAATCATCACCTAGATGCTAAAGTTTAACCCTTGCAGCCAGGACATACTGCCCAAAATTGCAGTCCTGTGAAACAATAAGAAATGAAAATAGAACCTGACTCATACTTAAGAATCCATACCAGGCACAAACAAACAACATCATATCTGAGTGTCCCCTTGGTTCTTTTGCCAGTGAGCGAAGGACATTCACCAGCTCACTGATGCGACAATGTGCTGTCAAACTTAGATATAAATTTGTAGTCATTGCTATCTACCCAAGCCATACAAAAGTAGAATACCTGCACAACTCAGCTAACACAGTTGTGTGAAAAAATTCAAAACTTCACATACAAAGAAAAAAGATACCTAGATATTACTTTGAACTGTAACCAGACAGATGTGGAAAGATATGGGAGTCCCTGCAGCCAGTGTTGGGTGAAGTAGGGAAAGGGTCTGTTTCAGCCCATTGCAGGTTTGCATTTTCAGCTGCTTGCTGGCCAGTCCAGTTGCCTGGTAGAAGTGTTGGATCTGGCTACAGATTGGCCTCCTAATAAGAAGCAAAACACTAGCAAGCGATGTGATGCTGCCTGAGGATAGGGCCAATCGTCAGGTCCCAACTCTGCACTTTAACATCAGCTTAAATGGTTTTGCATTCTGTTGTCATTTTGTGTACAACTGATTGCACCGTTAGTGATGCAGAAACTTTTCATATCAAGGGGTTTTTTATTAATGCGGTTTTCCTCCTAGTTTTCTATTAGCAAAGATGAACCTTACTTCTGCTATTCTGATTGATAATTGTTAGCAGATTTGCTGTATGTGCTGCTGATAAAGCATTACCTTAGAGACTAACAAATTTATTTGAGCGTAAGTGTTCGTGAGCTACAGCTCACTTCATCGGATGCATTCGGTGGAAAATACAGTGGGGAGATTTATAAATTTATTTTCGTATTTTCCACCGAATGCATCCGATGAAGTGAGCTGTAGCTCACGAACACTTATGCTCAAATAAATTTGTTAGTCTCTAAGGTGCCACAAGTACTCCTTTTCTTTTTTGCGAATACAGACTAACACGGCTGCTACTCTGAAACCTGATAAAGCATTATTACTGATGGGCAGTTTTTCCACTTATGCTTTATGCATCTCTGATAAAAAGAATTGTAGAACAGATGTGACTAGCTATTTTGTGTTTGAAGCCAGAGAAGAGTATGCTGTACCTGAATGTTTGTTTTTTCTCCATTGGGAAAAGGGACTTTGTTAGACCCATGTAAGGCAGAAAACTTTTTTCCTTTGTTAGTTATTTTATAAAAGTTTGGAAGGTTTAAATGCTTGGTGCATAATAATGAATGTTCAGGGCATAGGTCTTCATTTATTGTTAGACAAAAAAGGGCCTGAATTACTGTTAAACTGTGAAAGTGTAAGATGTGGTGAATTATCTAAATCACCAGTCCATAAGGGCCTCAGAACTGCTTTTACCTCTCTCCATTTCGCATATGAAAGAGTGTTTGTGCGCTTCTTATGCTGAGTTACAAGGCCCATGCTGAGCAGCAGATCTCCAAAGAAAAGCAAGAAGGAGATAGGATGGGCTTTGGTACAATTTAAAACAGTGCTGAGGCCAGTCCCAAACAGGTCTGTTGTGTTTCTTTGTTTTCAGAAGGCTTCAGAGCATCAACATAAATAAGTATTCAGATTAAAATGGCTTAATTGAAAGCAGAATTTTTCACCTTTGACCCAGGAATTTAGTCCAAGTTTAGTAAAAAGAAAACATAGCAGTGTCTCCAATGTGCTTGTGACACAGTGAAAAAACTGAAGATTGCTGTGCAATTGTGTGTAATCTTCCCCACCGGGAATTTTTTATTTTGTAGTTTCTAGTATGGACATGGACATTACTCTCTACATTAAACATTTTAGGTACTTGTTATAGAGAGCTAAGTATGAAACCCTGAGTCAGCATACTGTTCACAGCGGCACCAATCAACCATAGAAGATTGGAGCTGATGAGGCAGACCTGTGCCTAATTTGTGGGTGGGGCAGGGCAGAAAGGCTAAATAAGCCATTAGCCCAGTAGTGGGCAGCCTGCAGGCTGCATGCAGCCCATCTGGATAATCTGCAGGCTTGGCCGCCTGCAGCTCCCAGTGACCACGGTTCGCTGTTCCCGGTCAATGGCAGCGAGGGGGAGAGAGAGATTGCTCTTCCTCTGCTTGTAAAGGTGCTAGATGTGGTGGCACTCAATTATAAAAACTGCACAGGGTGTTGAACCAGCACAAGGGTCTCTTTCGTGCTTTGTTGACTGAGACAGAAGCAGGACCGAGGAGGCCCTGTTACAGTACTGTTTGAAGTGTTGAGGGTGGATGGTGCGAAAATCTCATTAGACAGCTTTGTCTCTTAACATATTCCTGAAGGTGCAACTTACCAATGGAAGTTAAGAGGTGTTAAGTAAAATACACTATTGTTAGCTTTTAAAGAACCATTTCTTAACAATTGATATGTATAAAAATAACTGTACTTATATTTGCCCCAGCCTTTTTCAAGTATTCCATAATACTTTGACACAGCTTCTCAGATCACAGAGGTATTCATTTTAAGGTAAATTCTGAGTACTCCATTTGAAAAGAAATCTGAATTATTCAAATATTTAAACTACTGTGAATCTTTTTGTTCTGGGCATTGAAACCTGATGGTGGTTGTGCCTCATCAGTAAAGAAATGTGACTCAGTTAGGTGCAAGCTTTTAATATATTGTTTAGGATTAAAAAATTTTAAATGATGTATTGGAAATTTGGTGTTAATCCATACAGAATAAAAATAAATTAAGTGGCTGTGGCTTTAATGTGTAGTGCAAAGTTTAAATGAATATATTTCTTAGTAAATTGGGGCTATGTCATGTCAGTTTCTTCTAGAAGCATAATTTCCTTTTCAAATCAATAGCACATTCGGCATTAAAAATCAGTGGCACGTTATCTATGATAATTAAGTACACAACTTTAGGTAACTATGCATTTGTACTAAGATGCTTTCAGATCCAAGGCTAACTATGTACTTCCCTGTTTTCAGTATTCAGCTTTAATTAAATGTTTCAGAATCGTGTTCCCCTTTTTTAAAAAATAGCAAACAAATCCCATTTTTAAATCTCCAGAACCATGCATTGAGTGGTGATTGTGGGTACTGTCTGTATTGTTCTGTTCAGTTTATCTCTGTGCACGGTTGTGCTGAATGCTCTGAAACAGGATGTGTTTTTGCTATGTTGTAAACTTTGTAGATAAATCTAATAACTTGTTATAGCTGGGATTTTGTATTTCTAAATTATACCTATAGCATACTACAATATGCAGCAATAGTGCAGTTGTGAGTTTAAAAATCAAGTTAAATATTTTCATGTTCCATTTGATGGAAATAAATAGACAATTAATTAAAACATCTAATTATAGGAAGGGTAACTGATTTGTTGACTGATAAATAAAATTGAACCCCACCTCTTCAAAATCATAGGAGACCAGCATCCTTCTCCTCCTCTGCCACCACTGCTTCCTCTTCCTCCCCTGCCTGGGTGGCACCGATGACCTGCAACAGCACCCTCTGCAAAGTCACTGAAACCCTGATTCCAGCCTAGTAAGGCGGGAGGCCCCTGGCAGGGAGAGGTGGTTGGAGAGTGAGCCTGCCCCGCACTCACCCTGCAGCGGTGACTCCTATCCTGTGGGGCTAGGTCCAGGGGTTGAGAGAAAGCCTACCCCATGCTCCTCCAGGCAGCAACGGCTCCTGTGTCCGGTGAGAATGTGCCTGAGCATTGAGAGCGAGCCCACTCCACACTTATCAGGTCACAATGCCACTCATTCAAATTTGGCCAGGCTGCACCCTTGTCATGATGGAAGGGCAGTGGGGCAACTCTGTGTGCCAGGTTGCAACACGGAGTGAGGAGCTGGGCCCAGTCCTGTGGGACACAGGAGCTGCCACTTTGGAGTGAGTACAGAGCAGTCTGGCTCTCCAACATGTCCCTAACCCTCCACTCAGTGCCACCCTCAGCATTAGACTGCTGGGGGCAACCTACCTAGAGCCTTCCCACACGGACAAACAGAGAAGTGTCAGTATCAGTGAGTTTTCACTTCTGTGACAAACTTGCAGCCCTAATGAGAGGCAAGCATAAATTCTATAAATAAATGTTAAAGAATGGCTCTGTGTCAATTTGTGATTCTATTTTTGTTTCTATTCAGTACTTCAGAATTATCATTTCTATTGTAATTGTTCAAGTTTGGCCACATATGGGTGTGTCTGCATTTTGTATTAACTTTTTTAAGGAGGAAAAAGTGTGTGTCTGAGATTAATTTCCAAAGCTGACCTGTTACATAGTAATGTCTTCTGGCAGCACTGTAAATAGTGTTTATCTCAGGAAATGGCTATAGTTAACCTAGGTGAAATAGGTAAAATGAATAAAAGCTCTGTAAATACAAATACACAAACTTTCTGTTGACACACTACCACACGTAAACCATTATGACTGACGTGCCAGATGTCCTATTTAAACTTTTTTGACACAATGATTTAATTGAAACTGCTCTGAAATATTTTGATTAAGCAAGTCTATGTCATGCTTGTTCAAACACGTGCAATTCTTTAGCTTTCACGGTATATTTTAAATACAGCACCACCATAACATCTCCAATCAACATGTGTTTCTGGAAAATAGATCCTGTCAAACTAACTTGATACTAGTTTTTTTTTTAAGATTACAAGATTGGTTGATAAAGGCAGTAGTGTTAATATATTATACTTAGACATCTCTAAGGTATTTGACTTGGCACCACATGACTTTTTAATTTTAAACTACAACCATACAGATTAACATGACACACATTAAATGGATTAAAAGATGGCTAACTGTCAGGTCATGAATTATAATTGTAAGCAGGGACTTATCATCAAACAAGTGTGTTTCTAGTGGGTTCGTGCAGGGATTGGTTCTTGTCCCTATGCTAATTAACATTTTTTATCAGTGACCTAGAAGAATACAGAAAATCACAATTAATAAAGTTTGCAGATGACACAAAAACTATTGGAGTGGTAAATAATGAAGAGCTGATTCAGTTGCTGATTCAGAATGGTCTGGATCACTTGGAGAACTTTGTGCAATCAACTTTGTGCCTTTTAATACAGCCAAATGTAAAGAAACATATATAAGAACAAACAATGTAGGCCCTGCTTACAAGATGGGGGACTCTCTCCCAGGAAGTAGTGACTCCAATACATACTTGGGGTCATGGTGGATAATATGCTGAACATATGTGTGATACTATGATCAAAAGACCTAATTCAGTCCATAGATGTATAAACAGAGGAATCTCAAGTAGGAGTACTGCCATTATATCACCTCTGTGCTTGCCATTGGTGCCACCACTGCTACAATACTTTGTCCAATTCTGGGGTCCTCAATTCAAGAAGGATGTTGATAAATTAGAGAGGGTTCAGCAAAGAGCCCTGAGAATGATTAAATGACTGGAAAACATGCTTTACAGTGGTAAGACTCAAGGAGCTCTATCTAATGCGTTTAACAAAGAGAGAGTTCAGGTGACTTGTTCACAGTTTATAAGTACCTGCATGGGGATAAAAATTTGATAATGGGCTCCTCAGTCTAGCAAACAAAGGTATAACAAGATCCAATGGCTGGAAGTTGAAACTAGACAAATTCAGGCTGGAAAAAGTTGTAATTTTTTAACAGTGACAGTAATTAACCTTGGAACAATTTAACAGCAATTTTTAAATCAAGACTGGATGTTTTTCTGAAATACTTGATCTGGTTCAAACAGGAATTAAATCAAGGAATTGCTATGGCCCGTTTTATACAGGTCGGGTTAGATCAGTGGTAGGCAATCTGCAGCCCGTGGGCCGCACTCATCCCATCAGGATAATCTGCTGGCGAGCTGTTAGACAGTTTGTTTACATTGACTGTCCACAGGCATGGCCACCCGCAGCTCCCTATTAACTTTTTGTAGCCTAGGCTTTAGTAGTCTGTCTTCTTCTAAATTATGTTTGGTAAAAATCTGATTTTAAAATAAAAGTTTTTGGACTATCAGAGTTTCTTTTTCTTTCTTTCTTTCTTTTATCCCTGGCTGTCTCCACTCTCATTTCATTTTGTCTGTCTAGCTTTCTACCTCTTTTGATCTCAAAGTATTCCTAAAATATTTATATTGTCCACTAGATTTTTTTGGAATACCATGGCATAACATACTGCATATTCACAGCAGCAGATATCTGCATCAGACCTTTCTAGAGAACTTATTAAGATTGACTATGCAGGAGATGCTACTGAGAAAGCACTTCTGTACAGGGGCTCAGCAATACTATAATTCTTACAGAATTTCAAATGAAGTTGTCCCACTGGTGTTAACTGCTACTTTTATAACAAACACTACGGCAAGATGCATTCCATGAAATAATACATATACTAATTTTTGTCATCCCTAGGTGGGAAAAATCTGTGCATGCAAGAGTGTCCCAGTGAGTTCCTAAATACTTCATTCTTTGCACATCTGTATGTATGTCTGTACAGTTCTTTACTAACAGCCCTCAATATAAGGCCTAACTACTTCTCAGAGATAAGTATTATTAGCAATTTACATCTGTAAGAATTGAGACAGAGAGAGGTTAAGGGTGTGTCTGCGCTACAGAGGAACAGCTATGGTTATGCAGGAATGCCACTCTAGCGCTGCAGTGTAAATACTTCCTACAATGACGGAAAGGGTCTTTCTGTTAATGTAGTTAATCCACCTCTCTGAGAAATGGTAGGTAGGTTGACAGAAGAATTCATCCATCAACCTAGTTGCGGCAATACTGTGGTTAGGTCAACCTAACTGTGGTGTTTAGGGTGCCAAATTTTTCCCAGCCCTGCAATGTAGCTAGGTCAATATAATTTTTAACTTAAACCAAGTCACTGGACTTCTCAATGCAGATTGGTCCAGTACGTAATAGGACTTAATAAACAGCCCACTGAAATCAATTTCAGTTAAATTCAGTATTTCAGTTGAATTCAGTGGGCTTCAGGCCAGGACCATAATTCATTTGATCACGTTGCTTGTTCATGGGTGAATAAACAGTGCTCTGGGACATACCAAGGTTAATCCTGCACAAGTTTTTATAACTTTAAGACATGACCATCATTCTCATGATATGCTTTATTAATCTGATAAATATATTTAACTTCCAAAAGTTGTAGACCTATAATCCAGAAGGTTTCTGTGCTAAAACATAGTGTTCACAGTTGCAATGGAAAGTGGCAGATCTTTCTTTCCAGACTAGCATGAGAAAATATTGGCAACTAAAGCATTTTAAAATATAGCAGTGTCATTTTGTGACATAGTTCTCTTGTATTCTTTACAATATGGTAGTTACTGTAGTTTTGTTTGATAATGTTGGAGTTTTTTCAAGATATATTAGCCTGAAATTCCAAGGTAAGGTTCCATTTTGCAAAAATCCTCTAATAATCAAAAGTATGCTAATGCACAGTTTAAATCAAGAACCAAACAAGAACTACTCTGTTCCCATAGTGGCACTCAGAACCAAGAAAAATTAAGAGATGACCTTTTCCTCTCTTCCCACCAGTTCCTTTCATTAGAGGCTTCAAAATTAATACTTTATTCTTAAACTTAGTGAAACTTTGTGAAAAAGTTTTTGCAGATGTGTTTTGTCTGCTCTTAGGGTGCTCCAAGAGGGTCAAAATTAAGGTAGTTTGGATGATCGTACTCTGCATATGCATAATTTCAAATATGTTTGATTTTTGTAGAGTAGAACCTTAACTTACAATTTACATACATTTTACAAACATTCTTAGCATTTGAGAGTGGAGGGAGCAGGGAGAATTAAGAAATCCAGAAACTTAATTTGTAAATGCTGTAAATGATAGATTCATTCAGTGTTTTTCTGCTTGAGTATTTCCTTAGATTTTAAAAAATGTTTAAGAATTGCTTAGTAGTAGAAATACCTGTAAACCTTGGAAGCCAGTCATAGATCCGATCCGTGTTGAAATGTAAGCGGGACCGGACAGCCTCCCACTTTCATAAGTGGCTACCTCCTTCCTATTCCCCATCTTGGCCTTTCATCCAATATACAGCTTTCCTTCTCCTGTGGTCCCAATGTAGCTTTCTATTAGCTACTCCCTACTTTGCCACTTGTAAGTAATTCTGCTATCGCAAACTCATTCTAATAAAAATTATACCATACCATATCATTATGTATTTTACTTAATACATATTTAAGTATTTTCACAACACTTTTAAATGTCTCTGTAATTCCTACATGCACGCCCTCAAACTTGTGGAAGCTCCTACTTAACATCAATGAAGTTTGCTGTTCCTGGATGCACCCATTTTAAAGAAATGATGACCCTAAAGGGAATTGGGAGAACCTTTGAAAAGTGAATTAAAGGAATTTTTTGTAAATACCATATCTCTGAATTTCCTTGTTTGATTTGCCTTTAAAAAAAATGTTACCTTGCAATAAGATGTGAAGAAGATTGTTTTGGTTTTGTTATTGTTATTAATATTGTCTTGTTATAACTTATAAGTACAATTCTGTGAATGAAACTCTCATTTCACTCTTAACTACTGCTCCTTAATAACAAGAAAATGTTTTTCATGGTTATCTCTTCCTGTAGCCACATGGTTTTTCTTAACATGTTCTTTAAATTAAAAGGCATTTTGAAGTGTGACAGAAATCCTATATTTAATGTTTGGGCATTATCCTGCAGGCCTTACTAACTTGGGAAGCTCCATTTGTAATCATTTATACCAAAAAATTAAGGTTGGTTGTTAGTAACTGAGTGAATGTAGTTGTGGTACACAAATTATAAAGGCATATTACAAGGCTGCATGGCTCATGAGTAAGGAGAGGCATGTAGCTGTGCTGCTTCATGAGGAGCCCTGGGAAAGAATTCTCTGGGTAGGGAGTAGGGGGGAAGTGACTTATTGTAACCCTATACCTGGTGCCGCCCCTTGTACCATTTCATCTCAGTTGAGGGTAGGGGAGAGGGGATGGAGCCAAGGCTCCACCTACTCCCCCACTCCTCTGTCTACATACTCTTGGGGTGGGGAAGGAAGGAGAGGGTGATGGGTAGCATTGAGCAGGCACACCTTGCTCTCTCTGCTCTCCACCCTCCATGGCTGGACCTGTGATGTGGGAACCAAAGAGGCTGGGAACACAGAGTGAGTGAAGGTCTCTTAGGGCTTGTCTACACAGGAAAATTTCCTCATGACCATGTTAGGACCAGTCACAATCTAGCCCTGGACTAGGAAGCTTGTTGTACCCATTATCATCCTCAACAATTAGTCAGCTTCCCCTGTGTTGGGTTGGTCTTTCACATAGCAAAAGAGAGAGGAAAATTATATATAAAAACTAAAAAGTGATTTTAAAACCAGAACAACTGGCAGGCAACTCAAAAAGCAGATGTTGTACTTTTAAGTCATTTCTTGAACTTGACTGGATTTCCTAAGTACAGCCTTGCATTCATTTGGTGCCCAACTGTAGTTTTCATTTAAAATGTTTCTTTTGTGAAGTTAAATGTCTTTTTATTTGTTTCCAGGAAATGGCTCTTGAAGTTAAATGAGACTGGATAAAATATATACATGAAGCAGAGGCTGCTCTACATGTGTTAAGGCTAAAATACCAGAAGAGTTTTTGATCAGCCAGACTTGGTAACTTTGTCATAATGAAGAAAATTAGTCTCAAAACAATTCGCAAGTCCTTTAACTTAAATAAAAGCAAAGAAGAAAGTGACTTTGTAGTGGTTCAGCAGCCGTCATTAAGTGATTTTGGAAAAGATGACTCCTTGTTTGGCAGCTGCTATGGTAAAGATTTGGCTAGCTGTGAAGTTAACAGTGAAGATGAAAAAGGTGGCAAAAATAGATCAAAAAGTGAAAGCTTAATGGGTACTTTAAAAAGAAGGCTTTCAGCAAAACAAAAGCAGAAAGGGAAAGGCAGCACGCCATCTGTAAGCTCTGCTGATGACGATACCTTTTCTTCCTCATCTGCTCCAATAACCTTTAAAGATGTGAGAGCTCAAAGACCTCTAAGATCCACATCCCTCCGTAACCACCATTACAGTCCAACACCATGGCCTCTTCGATCGACAAACTCAGAAGAGACTTGTATCAAAATGGAAGTGAAAGTCAAGGCCTTGGTCCACTCCTCTAACCCAAGCCCAGCACTGAATGGTGTTCGAAAGGACTTCCATGACTTGCAGTCAGATAGTGTGTTTCAAGAACAAAACAATACATTAAAAAGTACAGAATCCCAGAATGGAGATCTACATCTTCATATTGATGAACATGTGCCTGTAGTTATTGGACTAATGCCTCAGGACTACATTCAGTATACTGTGCCTTTAGATGAGGGAATGTATCCTTTGGAAGGATCACGTAGTTACTGTCTGGATAGTTCCTCACCCATGGAAGTTTCAACTGTTTCTTCTCAAGTGGGCGGAAATGCTTTTCATGAAGATGAGGGTCAGGTAGATCAAGATGTAGTTGTTGCTCCAGATATCTTTGTGGACCAGGCTGTGAATGGTTTGTTGATTGGTACCACAGGAGTCATGTTGCAAAGCCCAAGAGTTAATCACAGTGATGTCCCTCCACTTTCACCATTGCTACCTCCGATGCAGAATAGTCAAATCCAAAGGAACTTCAATGGACTGAATGGCACAGATGCCCATGTGGCTGAAAGTATGCGCTGCCATTTGAATTTTGATCCTAACTCTGCCCCAGGAGTTGGAAGAGTCTATGACTCTGTACAAAATAGTGGTCCTATGGTTGTGACGAGCCTCACAGAGGAACTAAAAAAACTTGCAAAACAAGGATGGTACTGGGGCCCTATCACACGTTGGGAGGCAGAGGGAAAACTGGCGAATGTGCCTGATGGTTCATTTCTTGTTCGAGATAGCTCTGATGACCGTTATCTTTTAAGCCTGAGTTTTCGCTCCCATGGTAAAACTCTTCATACTAGAATTGAACATTCAAACGGTAGGTTTAGCTTTTATGAACAACCAGATGTGGAGGGCCATACTTCTATTGTTGATCTAATTGAACATTCAATCAGGGACTCTGAAAATGGAGCTTTTTGCTATTCAAGATCTCGATTGCCTGGATCTGCAACTTACCCAGTGAGATTGACAAACCCAGTATCTCGGTTTATGCAGGTGCGTTCCTTACAGTACCTGTGTCGTTTTGTTATACGTCAGTATACCAGAATAGACCTGATCCAGAAACTGCCTTTGCCAAACAAAATGAAGGATTATTTACAAGAAAAGCACTACTGAAAGCTTATGGGAATCTTGCATCTTGCACTTTGGGAACAAAAAAAAGATTGAAATACAGTTTACAAATTTTCATTGCTATCAAAATCTTTTGCTGCCATAACAATGTTTCATTTTTATGTGTAAAGAAGGGTAATGCATCTTTTTTGTTTGTTTATGTTTGGTGTTTTTTGTTTGTTTGAGGGGGCTTTCTTTTTTTAAAAAAAAAAAAGAATGATCTCAAGGTTTTTAGAAGTGTGAAATAGCTATCTTTCATCAATGTGCAGAAAATAATCACAATGTGAATGATCAAATTCTCCTTAATTTCCCCAAGTTCTTTGCTGCTATCCACTGTGATTTTTATGCATTCAGAGCGCATTTCATGTGTATTCAACAATAAGTAAAAGTGAAATGAAACTTGTAGAATGGAATTTTTGTCTTCTTAAAATGGCCTATTTTATAAAGATAATTGTGGACAAAACATATAGGTAGATAAATTACAGAATTTAGATATACAGTGAAAATGATTTCCCAGCGTCCTAAATGAACATCTCCATAGAACTGCCCTAATTTCAAACTTATTAATTGATGTAGCTGTGTGATGGAATATAGTTATGCAGCATGTTTTTGGAAACCTCCTTTCTCCTAAATGATTTCATAGTTTGTACACACTATTTTGCCTTTGAGAAATGGGGTTGAATTTTCTTTTTATTGGAATTTCCTTATAATTTTTTCTTTTCCTTTTAAAAACAGCCTTTAAAAACCGTTTTGAAAAACAATACAGAGCATCAATATGGAAATTATAGTATTTAAGATAAATGCTAGACATGGATTACTAATGGCACTGTTGAAAAAAAAATCTACAAATCTCCCTAATTGTAGGAACTATCAATTAAAGTGATAATGTGACAAGACTTCTTCAAGCCAATTTCTACACTACAGTTGGTTTTGGTTTGTCCCCCCTCTTCTCTTTTCCCTTTTGCATTTTGATAGCTAGCTAGGATTTGATTCTGGGATTTTTTTGGGGAGTGGGGAAGGGCTTAAACAAATTATCCCAAAGGCTGCATTTTTTGTAACCTTTGTATATTTGAAATTAGAAAGAGAAGGGGTTTTGGTTTAATACAGTGGCCTCAGAAAAATGCTTTGTTACTAACAGTCCCAGGCGCTGTCATGAAAATTGACTGTTTTGACATAAAGGTATCATATCAATTTAGTAAATATTTCTAAGATCTGACAAGGATAGTGGCATTTGAAAAGTCTATGGGGAGCCTGACCTTCTAAAAGAGATTTCTGAATTGGGAGACTGGGCCCTAGATTGCAAAGTTTTCTTTGTGCAATATTCATCATATTGGTGTTTCCCTTTATAGCTATATTACATTTATGTTTTCAATTTTAAAAGTGACCATGACTAACTTTGTTTTTTTGTTTTGTTTTTAAATCAATGTTATATTTTTAGCATGTCACCTTCTCCATCAGCAGTTGGTAGGAGTTTCTATTTAGTAAAGACCAACATAGAAAAAGGCTGGGATAAATCCTTTTTGGATCATTTTCTTCTGCTTATTATATCTAGTTTTTTTGCCCCTGAAATGAGTTTGTAGCATTGGATACACTATTGCTGCAAAGTACTACAGTAGCACTACATCTTGGGTTGCCTGAATTGATATGCTAAATTTATATATATATTTTTTAATTTATTTTTTGGACCACAGTATTTAAAAAAAAAAAATCAAAGGCAGATAAATCCTGTGTGTTCTGAGGGATAGAGGATAATGATTTCTTCTTTTGTCCAATAATATTTTTAAACTGAAAAAAATGTTCTCAGAAAAGTATATATGTTTAATTTTGTTGTCTCTGCCATTCACATATATTTATGCAAGCTTGAATCCAGATTTTTCTCTTCTGGAGGTTTTTTTCTTCTTCTTTGAATCAGGGCTACAAACTTTATTAAAAAAGGCACAATAATTGTATAGCATGGTACAGTATTCTGATTCTATCTGAGAGGAGGACAGAGGAAATCATTTTTATGGAATATGAAACATACTTGTTAGGATGAAACCTCTCACATTTTTTTTCACTTTAAAAGTTCTTCCCCCATGCAGTCCAGAGGGACTGTACATTGTACAAAGTCTCTGGAATGGTGTAATACATTAGGAAATGATATAAAATTAGTGAAATATATCCCAGTGTTTAACAAACTGAAAGATGCATTTAAAATATGCTTTGTGCATAAGTATTTCATGGACCTTGCATAAGGGCTTAAACATGTGAAACTCTAATATCCCAATTTCATTGCTGTGTTAAGAAAATGTATATGAACTTGTGTGCCAAGTTTCTTTTCCATGTCTTCATTTATTTGTTTGGTCACGTATAAGAGTTGGTTACTTCTGAAATACTACTTTTTGTTAAAATCATCCAGTCCATTTTGAGTTGCCTTCCTTGCTGTGTACTTTAATTGTAAACTTAGTAAAAGGTCCAGTTCTAATTGCCACTTTTGGATCAGCTTTCCATAGGTTTGATTAAAAGGACCCTGACAAGTAATTTAGACTTAAGAGATGACCTGCCTTGATGTTTTTTGTAATCTGATGCTGTAATGTCCTAAATTTCAAATATTTTGAAATCCACCATTCTGTAAAGACATATTTTTTTAAAAGCTGCTGGATTCAGAATCTCTCTCTTTTTTTTGTATTGAAGCAGTCTTCCAGCCAATAGTAGGAGCACAAATTAAGAAACCATGTTTGACAACATTGACTTATAGTTGCTTATTATAGCGATTACTGTGACAGCCACAGTAATGTTGTTTAGTTACAAGGCAACTGAAAATTATTAAAAGGCAGCAACTGTAATCAGGAAAGACTGTGTTGGTTTGTGCTCCGTAACAAATAGAGGAACAAAATCTGTGTTTGCCAAATGGAAGAAAACAAAAATGGTAGGTTGAGAAAAAGTTATTTTTAGGCCTTTAAAAGAAGATAAACAAAGATTAAATAAAAATAAAAATGACTTGACTCTGTTCCTTTAAAATAAAATAGTGTTTATTTTAGTCAGCACAACAGTCAGAGTTGCAACTGAATTGTTGCAAAATGTATTTGAAGATGAAACTTTGAAATAAAATTTATTTCCGAAGCTATGATGATGATGGAAGTTATTGGTGACACTGGCTGCTTTACTAATCAGAAGAATAAAACTACAGCTTGTATTTTGATATTATGTCAGAATGGTTTTTTTCTGATTCTTACAACAGTGTTAATTGAAGCTAATTAAATAGCAAAATTGAAGTTTCTTTATATTCTTTGGTCAGGTTGCAGGTCCCTTATGCTGCTGCTGACATAAATTAATACCATCCTTTTTATCAAGATGGCTTCCATCATTAGTAGCCTTGGAAATGCTATTATGAATTAGAAATTTTATTTTCAAATATATACATTTCATATTCAGCTCATGCTAAGAGGTGCTTTTATATGAACATTGGCTGCTGGGCTAATCAAAATATGAGCAGTTTTTCTGCTCTGCATTTCATACTGTGTGAATTCTGGCTATGTAAATTAAATCATAATACCAGCAATATATTACCTGTAATTCCAGTAAGGAATGGTTCTCAGTTACATAACTTTTAAATTCTAAGCTAAATGATGGGTACAATATTGATTGCCAATCTTATTTCTTTTAATACTTTTTAAAATTCTACAGAGAAAAATATTAAAAACATTCTTTATTAATAGTCATGGGATAGTTAATAGCTCATAACATCACAAAATATTATGGAGTTTGCTGTATCTGGAAAGTGTTCTAAACCCTAAACACGGATAATGAAAAAAATTCGTACAGAATTTTGTATTAATAGATGTTGGGTTAAAGACTTTTATAGTGGTGATGGAGTACCATGAAATTAATACTTGCAATCCAGATTGCTGTAGTTTACATTTTTCTGTATGTTTCAAGCTAGGTGTGCGTTATTTGTACTAAGCACACCACAGAATGAATTATCCAAAGTCCATTGATTTTAATGTGTTTTGGTTTGTAAACAAAATTATAGTAATTTCTTGCACATTTTTGAAAAATAATTGTATAAGGATTTATGTATCTGCTTCTAGATACAGTGTGTAAATAAAAATTTCATTCACAAGAGAATCTGTGGAGTATTCAATAAACCAATGAAATCTTGAATCAAATATTGAAATTTTTTTGGGGGGAAGGGTGGGCGGGGGGGGCGTGATAGCTGACTTATATCAGTATCAATAAGATGTTGAGCTATCATTTGCTTGTGATCAGAATATAGCTGCAATTTTTCCTGCTACTAAGGTGCTTGTATCTCTGGCTATCATTTTTGCTTTCCAGAAGGTTGCCAGTATATAATTAAAATATGGTGTTTATTGAGCATGCACACTTTAGATAGCTTTTGCTATCACTGTTTCCTGTAGTTGTGCTGCTTTTAATTTTTTAGTGTAAACACTCCAAAAAAAGCTTACCTTGAACGGTGCTAGGCCTTTTTTTTTTCTTTCTAAAAAAAAGTGAGAGTTCATAATTTTCAGGAAAGCCATCAAGTAGTTTGAGTGTGAGCTCCAGAATTGAAGTTAAAAATGTACTAAATACATAATCACTAGTTTATTTGGTGCTATTTGGGTTAATTAAGGTAGTATGATGTTTAAATCAGGGAATGCATACAAAATTTCAAAAATATTACAGCATTTGTATTATATAAATAATTGGTATGTCTATAAAAATGATATACATAACTAGTTCTCATTTTTTTTTGTTTTCTCCCTATAGACTTGGTACTCAGTTTCCCAAAACCACAGCTTTAATATATATTTCAATGGCTTTTTCTCTGCTGTTTTTAAACTTCTAATTAAAAGAAAATACATTATTGTAGCAGCTAATACTGTCAATCTTTGAGCGGATGTGGGGAAGGGGTGAAGAAGCTTTCCCTTTGTTGAGGTCAAAGATGGTTGGAACTGAAAATTCCTATTTAGCCACTGCTGTTGCAAGAATCATTTGGGATTTGATTATATACTGACAAATGTAGCTGCACATTTCTGCCTGTCTCTTAAGTCAGCTGTTGTTTTTGTTCACATGTTCTAGTTGATTTGAAAGGTACTGTGTGATATGTTGTTGTGTGGTCTATCTACATCAAGTCCTTTACACTTTGCTTTTAAAAATACCAGGTCAAATTTAGCTCTAATGTAAGCATTAAGCATTCTCAGTTCCACTGAAGCTAGTGAACTTACTTCCACTTACGCCAGGGTGAATTTAGTCCAATAAGATCACAACTGTGTCAGCTTGTCGATAAATGTGTATTTAAATTTGGGTAAGGGATGGGGTTGGGATTGTTATTAGTGCAATTATAAATTTGAAAATGATTGTATAGGATTGAAATGTTTATAATTGAGATGCTCATGCTCCCAGTCTTGTCCATATTATATAGCTTCTTTGTTTTAAACATGGGAGAATGGATGCCTCACCACGTAAAACATGGAATAAAGCTTAAGTGCTTTATCTTTGAATGCTGTTTCTTCCATAAGTATTAAAGATTTCTATGAGATCTGTGGCTTTGTCGCTCATGAGATCTTCTTCTCTCATTTGAGGTATATGTCTCACTTAATCTGTTTCTTTTGTATATGGTAATAGTAGTTTTTAGTTCTATATGTGTAACTTTTTTGTTTTTCTTTAATACACTTTGCCTTGTCACCACTAACAGCTTTTCACTTTTTAGATTTTGGGTTCTCCTCTTTTAGGCCTGATTGAGAGAAGCACTTAAGCATGTGTTTAAATACATCGCTGTTCAGGACAGAGCTTAAGTCCCATAGAAGGACTATGTTCCATTAAAAGGAACATAAGCATAGTCTTAAATTCTGTCCTGAATGAGGATGCTTTCTTAAATATGTTTTGTGTTTTTTATTTTAAACCAAACTCCTACTGTCCACAGTAGCACTTGTATCGTTATGTCTTCTAAGTGTGTTATACATTAGGTAATGGATTCTGCTGTTTCCTCTCATCAAAAGCCATTCAGTATAGAAATGGGATTACATAGGGAAAATAAAAGTTAAATATTTTCTTGAAGAAGGGGGGATGCTTCTAGGGGCTAGGCAGGCTAACTGGCCCTCTTCTTATGGTTGTTTGTAAAGAGATTCAAGAGATGCCTTCCAAAATGGGCAAAAAGAGGCAGACCCAGCTTTGCTTGGCTGACATCAGGAAGAACATGCACATAAGACTTCCTGCTCTCAGCTCACAATAGTCCAGAGTGTGAACAGGTTGTGCAAAGAATTGCCACTGCGGAAACTCTGCCACCCCTTTCTTCTGATTGCCTCCCCAAGCACCAGCTTGGAACGCTGGTGCCTGGAGTCGGCCCTGCTTTCCACCCATGGAGTGAGGAGAGGGGGGTCACAATCCAAAAGGGAGTGGGATGGGAAAGAGAGGAAGAAGAGCTGTGACAAGAATAGTGTTAGGCTTTGCCCCAGAAAATTCAGGAGGCATTGTGCTGTGGGTCTGTGGGGCTTCACAATCCACCTATTCTTAGACATAATCTAGTCCTAAATTTAGTATTCTAACTAATTTTCTTCAGTCTGTGTTTATTTGCTAATATGTTGAGCTGAAGTAATTCCTTGGATTGGAAGGAATGAAGATACATTTAGTGACCGGATGTTTACAGAATTCTACATCATGAATCCTACAATGTGAAGGAGAAAGCTCTATACACAAGTTCTCCATCTTACTATAGGGTCTGCAACTCTCCTCAGCTATGTGAAGCTATGTAGAATTCTTCCTTCTGGCTCAGAGAAAGTTTCGTGGTTTGCTTAGCCTTCTGCAATGTATGAACCAGAAACCATTCATATTTTTAAATGCAACCCCTTTTAGTTTATAGCAGTTTAAATATTATTGAATTATTTCTCCATTATTAATGGAGAAAATACTTTGTAGTATCATCCTCCTTTTCCTAATGACTGCTACATTGTCTTGCTTTCTGCTAAAGCTTTCTGATGAGGGCATTTCTGTGTTTGGCCATATCTCATCAATCTTGGAGGCCCCTGGGCTGAAGAGATTTTTGGCACTAGTATTCCACCAGAGCCTGCATTCAGCGTTCCAACTTTACCCCAGTTCACTGCCTCCATCAGGAAACAGCAGCGGCTCTTTCTTGTTCTGTCTCAGAATTCTTTGGACTGTAGGATCCATTGCTTTTGCACATCCACTGCTGGGAACTCAATTCTTCACAGAAAAATCTCTTATTTAGCATCTTCTCTTAAAAACACATTCCTTCCTGCCTCTGTGTAGGGCTTCACAGGAGTGTAGCCCAGCCACTTGTGTTCTCTGTTACTTGAAGGAGTTTTAAAGCTAACTAAGAATAAAAAATCAAAACTGCCTTGCTATTTGCCCTAAAAAAAGTGAAGTGGTATGTAGGAAAATTCTTTGTTTATTTCTGAACTAAGCAAAGCAGGTAAACTTTTTCCTTTACTGGTTTGGTGAAGCAGTGTTGCCAAGTCTTGTGATATTTGGGTTTGTTTCCTTAAAGCCCCAGCACCTGTGATTGGGAGATTGGACTCTGCAAATTCATGAACATGGATATCTGTGAGGAAGTAGAACTCAGTTTCTTCGTATCTTTCTTCTTTTTGCTCTATGAGGTTTCAGTGGGAAATGAAATATGTAGGACTTTCTAATATCTGATATCTAATATCTAGTGTCTGCTATTGTGCTGTTGGCTGAGCCTGCATTTCAGTTCTGTCCACTAGTTTGTTCTGAAATAGTTTCTGACTTGATTTTCTGAACTTCTAAGCTGTATGGACTGTACAACATATTCCTGGTTTTAGGGAGCACAGGTGGACCCTGCCAGGACACCCTCTCCAAATACAGCTTTTCTTCCTCCTTACCACTCATTGCTGAGCATGAGTGTAATGCCACTTGAGTGCTCATTCAGTTTCTGCAAGTTGCTCTTGTATCTGCTGTTGTCCTTAGTAATTGACCTTTCTCCAGTTTCAGTGCATTAAAGACAAATCCCTAGGGTTATATCTACACTGCGATTAAAAAAACCCAATGCACAGAGTCTAGGAGCCTAGGTCAGCTGTCTTGGTCTAGCAGGGCTCATGCTGCAGAGCTATAAAATTGCAGTGTAAACGTCCCCCTTGCAGGGTCTCAGAGCCCAGGCTCCAGTACAGAGCCTTGTGAGCCTGCCAGTCCTGCTGCAGGTCTCATATCACAGGGTAGTGAGGGTATAGTATGCAAATTCAGCACAGTCTCTAGCACAGTAGGGACCTGATTCTGATCAGGAGTACTATAATATAAATAAAATATATTTGCTAATTTACATGCCTAATACTAGTTAAATGACATCTGGGGTTATATTTCTCACAAGTTACACTCTCTCCAATGTCTAGTTTAAATGGAAATGGTGTAGTTTTAATCACAGTCTAAATGTTGAGAACTGAATATGGGCCTAATCTGGCCCAGCCAATCCTTGATTCTTCAATCCTCAGTCAGTTAGCTGTATATTCAAGTCTCAGCATGAAGAGATCTGACTGCTCAGGATGAAAGTGATAGCCTCTTACTTCACTCTCACATCTCTTGATGTCTTAAGTCACTGTCCCATCTCCAAAGAAACAGCCAAGAAAAATGAAATTTAAATGTGCTTTTCCAAAATATTATCAAAGCACCAATTAGACCTGTGAGCGTCCTGGCAGCACACTTCCTCTTCCTATTAGCAATGATATCAGTGAGGTAAATCAATGAGCTTTCTATGAGGATCCCATTGTAAATGATATTTGCCTAAATGGTTAGTTTACTGCTTTGTCTCCAAGACAACACAGAATTCCACTTGAACAAAATATACTTCTCTGCCAATTCCTTTATTCTATCTAATGGCAGTTGCATGCTCTGGATGCTTCAAGAAACATGAAATTCTTTATAAACCAGGCTCAGTGTTGGTAAAAAATCAGATGCCCTTTTAATGTTGAACAGATGGGCTGTTACCTATTAGCGAAAACTACAACTCCTCTAATGAGTCCACCTAAGACCATGACAGTCCAATCTGCAAGATTCACAGGTACCTCCTAGGCAGAAAGGAACAGAGTATTTGAAAAAGAAATATAGGCTGGGGTTTTTGAAGGAGCCAAAGGGAATCGACACCCATATCCCACTGCTCTTTTGAAATCCCAGCCTCAGAAGAAAAAAATGGAAAAGGGCAAATTAATGGATGCGAGAACACTGCAGTGTATTATGATTTCTTCTCTCATTAATGGATGTATGAATTCTGATTTTTCACCTATCTGAAGCCCTGAGCACAGTGCAAAATATAACATGTTAATGAAGCCTATTACTGTTTGCTGTTTCCCAGCAATGTTCTTTGGGTAGGTTTGTTTCTGCGGGTGGAGGCATTTTCCCTGTTTGTAGTGTTTGGTTTTCGTTGAAAGGACTGTCTGCAGGAAACCTTGCCAAAAGCCAACAGCAAAATAATAAAAAAAAATAGCTAAAGAAATAAGCAGGTGAATTTGTGTATAATTTGTCTGTTTGACTGTAGTTTATACACTTGGCAATAGTGTTCCAACAGTATTCCTTAGCTGATGCTACTTGCAGGCTTCAATGAGAGCTTTGTTCCCAGAAATCTCTCTAGAAGCCTCTGTGGTTGATATGGACAAATCAGATCCAGCTGAGCCTTCTGGGTTGGTAAAGTTGGATGTTAGTATTATGAAAAATAAAAATCACAGATAAGAAATCTCTCTGCTTTCACCTCTGAAATAAAATCTTCCTGTTTAAGTCTGAAACTGTTTTGAGTTCCTCTGTTGTTGGTGAGCATGGTACCTCTCTTTTTCTTAAGCAGTATATATAAGCAGTTGCATGGCACATGTTGAGGGAAGTCACTGGGAATCTGTTTCCATTGGTATGGCTTCAGTTCACTGGGTGTATTGCTGATGCTTCTTCCATGTGTATTCTGATGCATAAAGCTCAGTGTGATATTTTAACATCACTGACAAGTTGGTCAGCTATAGGTGACAACTGTCTTTTCCTCAAGATTTTCATATTATGGTGTTATGTTTATGAAATTCAGTGTTAGTCATTTCAAGCTTGCAGTGTCCTTCAGCAACTGAGCCTGCAAATTCTGATAACTGCCTGCACATACACATATAAACTGTATCCGTCTTTTAATGTGCAGGTACCAGGTTACTGGAATTTTCTGTTCTTCCAGTTCATCCCTTCATTATCAAATGCTAAAAACTATTTGAAAACAAACATTTTTAAGATTACCAAAGGACATCTTAATGCCTATGTGCACACCATTTCAAATTTGATATCACAGACATTTTTAAAGTTGTCCCATTGGGGAGAGTGATCATGTGAATTTATTTTACAAGGCAGTGTTTTGAATTTTTTTTTAACTCCTGTTGAGATTCCAAATGGCTAAAGGAAATTGGTCAAACTTTAAAAAAAAAATTTACTTTCAGGTGGAGTCCAAGCATAAAAAATGTCATCCTAACAGGTATCTTGGGAAGTTGTAAGGAAGAAGGAGGAGAAATATCAGATTGGAAACACTTTTTCAGCAGTAACAATAATGAATCCAGGGGTGGGCAAACTTTTTGGCCCGAGGGCCACATTGGGGTTGTGCAACTGTATGGAGGGCCGGGTAGGGAAGGCTGTGCCTCCTCAAACAACCTGGCCCCTGCCCCCTATCCACCCCCTCCCACTTCCTTCCCCCTGACTGCCCCCATCAGAACCCCTGACCCATCCAACCTGACTGCACTCCCCCAACCGCCCCCCAGAACCCCCCCATCAAACACTCCCCTGTTCCCCGTCCCCTGACTGCCCCCTCCCCAGAATGTCCGTCCTATCCAACCGCTCCCTGCCCCTGGGGACCCCCTTCCTGCCCCCTTACCATGTTGAAGCAAGCCACGCTGCTGCACTGCCCAACAGGAGTGGCGGGCCAGAGCGCTGCCCATGTGGTGGCATGGCTGCAGGGGAGAGGGGACAGCGGGGGAGGGGCCAGGGTAGCCTCCCCAGTTGGGAGCTCAAGGGCTGGGCAGGATGGTCCCACGGGCCGGATGTGGCCCGCGGGCCATAGTTTGCCCATCTCTGCCATACAGTCATGATTGCTAATAATTCCATAACAAGGTTCCCCAAAAAGTTCACTGCATGTGAGCAGCTTTAGTACTGCATGATAGAGAGACCTTCCAAGGGTAACTGGAACATGTAACTAAACATTAACATATAGTGGTGCTCTCTTTTTGAACTGCTTGATTCCAGAGGTGTGGAGTTACTGATATCAATGTTAAGATAAAATATTTCAGTGCTAGGAATCGATCTTTTATTCCCCTGGTGTTAATATACTACCTTAATTCCATGTGATGCCCTTTAACACAGTGTGCAGATGCAAGGTTTGTAAACATGCTGCATTAAAAATTATTAAACAGTTGTGCAGGAAATATGCAACCCTACTTGTTTATTGTATGCTGCAGTATATTAGTAAATATAATTAGTTCCTGCCTGATAGCAGAGTAAATACATTATAAACAAGTGGTCAGGATGAATAGGGTTATCCTGCAAAAGCTCTGGAAACTTAAAGTGATACAACACGCATTTTTTAACAAAGTATCTGCTTATTTCTGGCCGTTTGAAATGAGTAACAGGATCTCTTTCTGTTGTAATTCAGTTTTGGTTGCTTTGGTTTAAATTCGTCTTATTCGAGGAATTTGCAAAAATCAGTAGCTCAGCACATGAGGTTGAACAGAATTGTACTCAGTATGTCGGGGGGATACTTCATAATGGCCTTCTAGTGAATCCTTTGAATTCCTTGTTAATGTTGTACAGGCTACATTGTAATACATTAGCTTCACTCCTAATTACAAATGAATTTTTTTAAAAAACATTTGATATTCTTGATTTTACCATCATCTTGGATACTTCGTTCAAAAATATCCTTTTTACATTCTGTTCAGCTTCTATTGTAAAGAGGCAGCCAAGTAGTTTGGGTCTAAAAATTCAACCTGTTTTAAAATTATAATGATGTGCGAAGTGTATTCTGGACTATATATGCATTGAAATACATTTTTAGATTAATAGTATTCATTTAAGACCTTCATAATGACAATATTTTGTCTCTGCAATAGTATTTTACTGGCAGAATATTACCAAAGGTGTGATGACTTCACTGTTTAACAGTGGAATACAAGCCAGGAGCTAAACAAAAATGAATATTAATTTCAAATTCTGAATACTGTGAGGGAGAATAAGGACAAAATCATTATAAGATAAATGTCATTCCTGACTTACTAAGAGGATACCCCAAATAACAGATGGCTTTATATTGTACTTAAATTTGTGGTTTTTTTCTTACTTCAGTATACTTGTTATAGTTATAAATTTAATAGGACAGTATCAGTTTGATCTCCCTCCTTTTATTTCTAGTGAGAGGGAAAAGATATATAAACTGAATTCAGTTTGTTGCTATCATATATACCATCAGCTGCATGAAGGGTTTATATAAAATGAAAATGGTTTGCATAGAGCATGTTGGTTAAAACTTTGCCATCTTCCAGCAACACCATAATGATTGCTGCTTGACAGCTTGGAGGAAGTTGTTTTAGAGTTAGTGCTCTCTCTCACACCCATCGACACAGCCAACCCTGAGGTTTTGAGTTCTCTAAAGCAGGAGTTCTCTTTTTTTTTTTTTTTCATTACAAGAACCATATATTAACAGAGAAGTCTCCTAGATCATCCTATCTATGAATGTGCAAAACACTTCGTCTCCTAATAATGATAACAAAATATCCCTGTGGCAAATACAGCAATTGGTTATATAAGAATGTAATCGGAAAATATGTATTTTAGCTGCCTTCAGTGAGATGTAGTTTGTTCTTTTTGGAGATGGTTAACCACACTCAATTTCATTTAATCTCTTCCTCTCTCTTCTCTGGAAACATGAGGAAAGCTAACACCTTGATCCCTATGAGAAAAATACACAGAAGGTAAAAAAATCACTAAATATTTTCTCTCTAGCTACCACTACTTACCCCTGAGCCAGGAGCAAGATTCGTGGTAAATTGCAGGGGAGGAGCAGTGACCATTGAGGAAAATATTCCTATTTCTTTTAGTGGATCATTACAAGGAGCTATAATTCATCTGCCATTTGTAAGAGGAGGGATTTGATCCAGCTGGAATTTCTAACTGATTTTTTCATGTAACACTTGCTTTTTAGTGCATGAGTACAAAGCCAATAGCTATCTTTCCAACATTATTATATGAATTGTTAATTTTCATTCAAAACCTGCTGAATGCTCCAGAATCATCCTAGCATCACAGGCTATGCCAAAATAGATGTTTGTAGCTGAAGATAAATGAAAATTTGTGCAATCATTCAAATAGTGCAGCAAGACAGGAAATGCAAGAGCAAACTAGATTTGAGCTTCTATCTCCCACAATTGTAAGGGGGGTTTTATTTTTTTCTGTGGTATCTGCTGAGCTTCTTGAAAATGGGCTTCAGAAATCTTTGGAGGGCTTCTTGCATATCAGGTTATAGCAGAAAAGTACCACTTGCACATCCTTTAGAGCGGAGAAGGTGAAGCAAGCCCTGTATTACAAAGGTGATGAAATACCAAAAGAACAAACGAGGGAAAAAACTTTTTTTTTTCTTTTTGGTCAATATGGTAGCAGAGGTACTGAACAAATTTTGGGTGGGAATAAACATTACAACACATTAGAAATGCTTTTCTTTGACTGAATATGTTTCTTGTCATTAGTGAAGTAGTCTTGTAAACAATGATGACTGGTCATCCTGATGTCTGTACATCTGCTGCTGTTACTTAGAGGCAGCTTTCTGAAATATGGTTTTGTTTTTCAAAGACACTGTTGGGCCCTTAGTTTAAAAATAAGTTTTATTTCTTTTAAAAGAAAGATTAGATTGCTGAAGGGAGGAAAAACAGGGTCAATCCTTAACATTTGTATCCTTCTTATTCTTGGAGTAAGTAAAATACCCTGCTAATGAATGTGCTAGCACTTGTGCTTTATGAGTCCCAGATATTTCCCAGAGGAAATATACAAATAGCTTTCAATGGGGAACAAAGACAAGATTTATTTTAGTTGAAAAGAGCAAATGCTGAGGGGGATTTCTAGTACTTTTAAGTTTCTGATTAGGAATGAAAGTGAACACTGCACAGGGATTTGACTACATATTTTTAAAAAGAGAGAGGGAGGTAATTAAAATCAGCGCACGTGATCAGTGACTTGTTGTTTTTCCCAAAGTCTAGAAGATCATCACAGGAATGTAAGTTTCTTGAAGTCAGTGCAGCAGCTGTAAGAAAGCTGGGTCCTCATGTATGACCCTGAAGACATTTCTGCTAGTACGGTTGCTGATTTCCCTTTCTTGTTGTTGTTTTAGTTGACATAAGTGGCCTGTACTGGAGATTAGAACTGAGCCCTATCAGTAACAGTACAATGCAATGACAGTATAGAGGATCAAACAAAAACAAACACCAAACTTTAAATAAAGCGGTCTGTATTGAGAAAGATGATATCATTCTGAAAATGTGGACATCAGTATTAGTCAAATTAAACCTTTTCCTCTTTATGGGGATCTGGTGGAAAACATGGCTTATCAGGGTGGGGATCGGTTTCAATTCTTCTGACAGGAAACTAAAATAAAAATCTGAATGTAAACACTGAAATGACATAATTCTTTTGTTAAAGAAATGAATTTGAACTTGAATTTTCATCATTTTTACTCCTGATCATGATCCTTAGCTTTTATTGAATTCAGTTCTTTTGATCTAACAGTTAAGAGTTCAAATAATCTTGTTATTAGTTTGTCCCACTATAAACAGGCTCATCACCACACAAGCACTCCCTTGTGTTCTGGAGCAAGTCTGCGGTGCACTGCCTCAGTTTCCCCTCTTCTGGACTCCTCAGTACACTCCACAACCAACAGGCTTCCACAGTTCCAATAACAGCCTTTCTTGGGATCTGGTTTCTTAACATAAAGCTCAAAATAAATACAAGCTGGTCTTCCACCTTGTTGGTACAAAACTAGAGGATAGGATGAGGCCCTTTCAAAATAAATAAATAAATAAATAAAATCAAGGCCATAGTGTGGCCATGCTTCTCACTCACTTGAGAATATGCACTGTGAAATAGCTAGCAGCACCCGACTCCTCTCTACTCCCATGGAGCAGGAGGCAGCACTGAGCAAGTAATGGGGCCTGCGAGCTGCAGAATAACAGAAGAGTTTAGTTTAGCTGCCAGTGGTCATACCAAGCTCCTTCCCAGAGTTCTTCCCCCTCCTCCCCAAAATAGAACACCAAAATTCAAAACACAAGCAGTTTGCTACGTCAAATGGTGTTGAGGTGAGAGGAAGCCATCATGGCCCCAGCAGACCAGCAAGAAGGTTGAGTGAGGCCTCAAGGCACTACTGGAAGAAGGCACGGAGAAGGAGAGACCCTTGTTTTGGTGGGAAAGGGAGTTTATCCAAATTAATGTACAATTTAAAAAATAGATTTGGCCTGGGAATAACACTGAGATTTGGGCTACTTTTAAGTATTTTTAATTTTTTTAAAATTCATCCATTCCTAATCTTTGGTGCTAATTAGGCCTGAGCCACAAACTTCCTGTGTGACCTTGGGCAAGTCACAATTTCCTTGGGCCTCCATCAATTTAGCAGGCAAATGGACAAAAAAACAGAAGCTTTCCTGCATTGAAAAGTAAAATGAACCAAACCCTTATGCTTTAATTAAACATTTTGTAAGAAACAATGGACTATGCACAGAGCATCCAAACTCGCTTCACAGAGACTTTAAGTGGAAACATTATTTAAAAAGTGGGACTTTCATACTCAGCTATTTCAGAAAATCTTCATGGGAGGCAGATTTCAAATGTACTGTGTGCATGCACACTGTTTCTTATTGCTAGGAGTCAGACAGTCCCATTTGTTAATGAGTCGCAGCTACAACATGGGGTCAAGGTTACAATGGCACTTTAAGGCAGCAGTTCTGCAAATACATGTATGTGAATAACCTTATGCATGGGAGTCATCCCGCTGATTTAGTTATCTGAACAAGGAATAAACTACATACTCTAAGTATGTGTGCATGTGTCAGGACAATCAAGATTTTCAAAATGAACCATTTTACAACTTTAAACTTCATTTGTGCACTGTTATTTATTAAAGCACATTAAGTTGTCCATGACATTTTAGAGAAATCTGGAAAATCGAAGAACTTCAACAGAGCGTACAATCTATCTTAGGCAACTATAATATACTAGGGTGAAATCCGGGCCCCACTGACATGAATGGAAGTTTTACTGTTGACTTCAGTAGGGCCAGGGTTTCACGCTAAGTGATTAACTCATATGTGAGACAATGCAGAGGCATAGTGAAGTGAGGCAATGAAAGGGGAATAGTCTAATAAGCTTTCACAACATAAATGAAATAGAAGGAAAAGGAGATTGTTTGTTGTACTGCACATACAATATAATGTGCAGTCCTGACAGAGAATTATGCCCTGGTTTGACGTTGTAGCCAGGAAATAATCTTTTGTATTAGCATGTATTAGCAATAAGATTCTCTCAAGTCTACCTTCTGGAAGTTAGTTTACTGTGGCTTAGGCTCTATGGGCCAGTACCATTGTGGGACTATTCTCTTTTATTGAGGGACAGAATGATCAGAGATGCAGTCTTTATTTTTTTAATTTCCTTTCACATATCTCATAGCATTTCAAAGCACCCCTAGAATCTGGATACATTTGCAATAATGCCATATAATCTTTTCTTACATGCCAACTAGCTAGACTAAAGTCTATCTGCATGTGTGGAGTTCTGCTATTAGCAGGAACTTGTTAGGAATATCTCCCTGAAGTGTCAGAAGGCTGTTTCAATCACAATCTTAATTGCCATATTTCTCTATAATCCTGATCTATACCAACTGTGATTTTTTTGTTGAACAATCCAATCTACCCCATGCTGACTTTAGAAGTAATGATTCTTTTCATGATTACATAACACATGCAATGATTCAAAATGCTGCACATGTAGCACTTTCAATGGTTATATTAATGGGCATGACAGTTTAAGTATACAAATAAACAGACACATAGTTGAGGATCTTGCAAAAATTGTATCGAGGCCTGGTGCATTATAAATCAGTTTCTGAGCAGATGCCATTTCTTTGTGTGATGACCATGAAGAATTATCTGGGATTTAAGTAATTTGTTGATTTACCTCCAAGCAGTGTTCCCTAGTTCAATAAAGCTGAATCTGAAAGACTAGAAGGTGGCAGAAGTCTGGACTTTTCATTAATTCTGTATCCAACCAAGACTAACTGAAACCAAGGTGGCCTGAGGTCAAGGGTAAGATTAGTTAAGTTTTATGAAATTCTCATCCTTTGAGAGCTGACTCCAGAATTCAATAAAGGACTTGAACAAGTTTTGTTTCTTTGCTAATGCTATAAGCTAATTTTATCCTTTGGGGTTTTGCAGTTTTCTACCTTAGTTGCTATTTTGTTTTTGAGAAAAAAATTATCTTACTGTTACCTCCTTCTCTTTGCACTCCTCTCCACCCTTTATCTGCTTCATTCACCTGTTATGTCTTATCATAAACCAACATTATAAACAGTCTGGGTCAAGAATGTCTCTTTCCTACATGGTGGTTTAGCACCCAATGCAATGAGGTCTTGATCTGTGATTGTGGCCCCTAGGTTCCACTGTAAAATAAATCACTGTAAAAATTGATTTGAACTGTAACTATAAACATGCAATTCAATCTGACCTTACTAGCCAGAAGATGCGACAACTTCTGAGAGATGATAGTTTTCAAATCATAACAAATAATGTTACTCAAAAACAGCTTAATTGTGCTAACAAGCCACTATAGCCTACCAAACATTGATGGCGCATTACACTGTTCATCAACTGTTTCTAGTTGAAAGACTTTGGGGCAATTATATTTTTGAAGATGTTGATAACTGCTCATTTGTGGATTCTAATGAGTGCAAAATCTATTCAGGAAGTGTTATCAAACTTTGATAGAGAAGTTTCCATGAACTGAACTAATCAGAATTATTGTGGATAAAAATGTTAATTTGTCAAAGAATGACAGTGTAAGAATCTGCTTTTTTTCTATGTTTGGGATCAAGGAAACATCAGTCCCAGGCAGGTGAATATTGGTTACATTTAAGGAATCTAGAACTGTTGACAACTTTCCGTTTAATTGTCCCGTTCCAATTGCTTCCTCTTTCAGATTGCTTGGGTTGAATATTATTTCCATCTCTACCACCTCCATTGACTCCACTACTCCAAACATGGCTTGAGATGTATAGTACAATTTATGTGTGTATTTATTAGAAAATGACAAGGGGTATGTGTAGATAGAATGGGAACACACAACATGATCCAAAGGGAAATTTAAACAAAATTCTATTTCATGTTCCATGAATTAATGTGAGTTGCATAGCTAGGGTATAAGGAATGAGACAAAGCTGAGACTAAAAAGCTAAGAAAATTGGCTTTGTCAATTATCCTGGTGGTGATGACTAAGTAAAAGGAGACATAATGAAACATACAAACCACATTCATTCATTTTTAAGGTTTAAATAATATATCTCCAGCCTTTTAGCTTTTCCTGGTGATTGGGAAATAGAAGATACCACGAAATTTAAGAGAAGCAGACAAAGACAGAAAAATACTACCAGAGAATGAAATATTTGTTTTATTGAATACATCTTCCTAATATAGGGCTTCCCAGCATGAACTACAATTTACAGAGATTTATAGAAACATAGACCACCTCATAACATCCTTGTGGCAGCTTAATTGGGAAAGTAATATTAGAAATGTGTGTAGTTGGGATTTTCAGAAGCACTCAGTGTTGGCCTAATTTTGCTCCCAATGAAGTTCTACCATTGACTTCAGTGGGAGCCTATTTAGGCCCGTATAGAGCGCTTTTAAAAATACTATCTACAGTATATTTTAGCAGCTGGAAAATAAAGCACAAAAGCCAGCACTATGTGATGCCTCTGTGGTCCATCAGAAAGTGATATACAAACCATCATTGGTCCACAGATCCTAATTTGGGATCCACTATCCTAATTTAGAATATCTCGTATTCAGATAAAAGACCTCTGCTTCCATCCCAGTCCTTGAAGCATGAGACTTTCGTTCCATGAGAATAGTTATTTGAAACTACAAGTTTGTTGACCTCTGTGACTCTGCCTTCATGCTTGTGTTGTTGCATCTTCTCAGGTGGGAATGTCAGGATGTCTTTAACCAGCTAGACTACACAAAAAAGGCTTGGGTTTATTTCTGCATTCATTTTTAGTTCTAGGAAAGGAAAACTGTTCTTTTGCATAAAGCATAGGAATGGAAATCAAGAGACCTGGCTGTTCTGTTTTAGCTCTGTCAGGCATCCTGTATGGCCCTTGATCAAAGAACTCTGGGCCATATCCTGGCCTTACCAGTTGCTCAAAATTCAATGAAAAATTTCACATGCGGATTAATGGTGGTATGTGACCTTTAAGCACTTGTGCCTTGGTGTTGCCATTTGTAAAATATGGCTAATCTCCTTCTTATAGAAAACCTGTGAGTATACATTTGTTAAAGGTCTTTGAGAAGGCACTACAGAATGCTTCTAGAACACTCCAGGTCCAGCTGGATGATTGAGGTCCTTAGAAGATTCTATGGAAGTGTAAATTATTATTTCAGTCATCCTTTTGAAGTCTCTGATAAACAACCTGACATTTATTTCCAAAACTTTGTTCCCACAGAGCCTAATCAGGATTCAGAAACTCAAAATTGTGTGAAAGCTGGATTTCAGTTTTCTCCTCCATTTCCTCACCATGCACATAGAGCCAAAACCCATGGTCCTTTCAATGATACCTTTGGATTAAAGAAGATAGATAACAATGTTGCCAGTTTCAATATACTTGCATTGATATATCTATATGTGCCAGTGGGAGTCTTCTCTGAAGCTGATTGGCAGTCAGCCAGCTGCTGACTCTCCACTTATGGCCATTAATAATAATCTCTTTTAAGAGAGATACTTTTCACCCACACTTGGATTTCCAAGGAGAAATATACAGTCATGTTAAAGCGTGTTAAAACATGTTAATCACTGATATTTGCAAGCTAAAGTATCTGGACCGTCTGATTGAAGGACAGTGGTTCACTTTTTGTTTGTAGTGCAACTGACGTGCTGCTGTAATCCAGTCTAAAATGCTAAAGAGAATGTAAGACAAAAGTACTCTGCACTGAAAAAGGGAGTATGGTTGTATATTACCTCTCTCTTTTCCTTAGTCCCCAGAACCCCAAACCTTTGGGCCAATACTATAGTATCTGCCATTCTACTATCATGTGGTTGTATATTTACAACTACAGGGTGCAGAGTGGTTAACAAGAAATTTAAATGAAACACTAGATACACCATATATACTTTTACTGAGGCTACTTATGGATTGTAACATCTTTGCATGCAGTAGCCTGATGGCAGTTAGGGTAAAATAGCCAATTATTAGGAGAAACCACAAAATAAAAGCTTTATTTATTGAAAAAATCCTATCTGTTTAATCTAGACAGATCAGATTTTCCTGATATATAGGGGGAATATCCCAATATTATGTTTCATTGTGTGGGTAGATGATTTCAATAGCTTCCATGTTTGACTTATTCACTGTTTGCTGATTTAAAATGAGAAGCATCAGGCTTCTTACTTCTCCACATTAGCTGAGTCTTGAGTTTTCAGATGCATTAATGTATGTTCTTTCAGCTGTGGTGCCTTCACACTATCCTGAGACTCATAAAGCAAAAGGGATTGCTTGGTTCAGCATATTGCTCATGTAACATGCACAAGTCATTTAGCAGAGTGATTGATGGTATTGCAGTGAAACAGTTCATAAAGGATAATGTCCTTCTACTGAGAATTCACATGCTATCATATTGGAAAGGCTTTGGCATTTGAAGGAAAAATCAACTACAAAATCATCAATTTGAAATCAGCTCTAGCATAAGAGCACTTTGAATGTGGGTAGGAAGGAAGTATCTCATAAAACATTTATGTTATGTCTATAGTAGGTGTGAAGCAGCGGAGAATCAAACCCAAGGTCTAGCATGAACCACCCTGTCAGGGGACAGATAAAGGGGAAGGTTTTGTGAAATGGACAATCATAATAGAAACATTGAAATTAGAGATGAAAATAAGGCCTAAATAGATCATCAATTTACCAGTGTAGGATTGTTCTCTACAATGCAGTCACAAATCTTTTATCCAAATGACAGAATGGTTTCTAACGACGATGCTTCTCCCTATAACTTTTTAGGCTATTAAATTTGTTAAATATGACTTTGCAGTTAGTGTTGATAAAGTCAAGTGGTGTTTAATATCTAAGTGACAGCAGATCATGGCTAAACCCAACTGATCCAGTAGGAGCTGGTAATAATCACCTGACATAAAGGTCCCAATCTACACTGAGTTTTAGAAAATCATGTTAGTTAATACAGCTCCTCAAGACTGCATTCTAACACCACTTCATTTTCTAGTGAAGATAAGCCCGAACAGACCATACTGCTATGACAGTTTTCCTTCTATCCAGTTTCTCCCCACCTTTCCCCCATATTTAATTTTCTCCCATTACTTTAGTTATAAACTTGTGTATCAGCCTGCACAATTCATCTCTCTGCTAGGGTATTTAAACATTCTTGTTCTCCTTAATTGTCATTCAGTCAAGTTAGTCCATATTTAGTTGTTTTAATTTTTCATCCTAAATCCTAAATGAAAGGTCTGTGAAAATTGAAAATTAATTAGGCTAGTGCTTAGAGGAGGGGAATGAGAGCCATGGATTCTATTCCTAGCTCTGCCACTGATGTAGTCTGCAACTTTGAAACCTACTATTATTAGAAAACCAGAAACCTTCAAAAATATTAACATTGGGATAGACTGATGTCCAAAACTGAGGTAAATCCAAAGTAACTTCACTAGAATCAAGGCATAGTCTAATTTTCATGTCTTCTGAACTGATATATGGAGTCAATGAAGTTACTCTGGATTTACACCAATGTAACTGTGATCCAGATCTTGCCTACTGGCTATTAAATCTTAAACAAATTAAATAAAATAAAAAGCCAGCTCTTGGTTTCTTGATGTTTGTGAAAGTTAAAGTGCTAAAAGTGATGGGGAAAATAATTACATGTAGGAAAGAGGAAACAAACTTACAGTGAATTTATTCCTCTCCCAATGTTATACAATAAAAATTGATTCTAGCCAAAATGGTCAATTAAGTCACTCTGAGCAAATAATGTATTTTCAAGTTCATTGTATGGAACAATACTTTGATAGGAATTGTTGGACTGAGCTGTGGCCTTGAAACTTATATAATTCAGAGCAACAAGGCAGGTAAGGTAATATTTTATTGGACAAACTTCTGCTGCTGCAAGAAGACAAGTTTTTGAGCTCCACAGAGCTCTTTCTTCAGATCTGAGAAAGAAAGACTCTGACTCAGCTGATGAATTGCTAATGTGTGCCAGCAGGGTCCGCACAGACAGGTGATCTGCATCAGGCTAGTTCAGGGTACATTCATTTCCCAGCTTGCAGCAAACTGAAGGTTCATGTAGATAAGCCCTTAGTTAAAATAAAAAATAAAAATAAATACATCTGCGGTTCAAGTCAATCTTTTGAATGTTGATGCCAACTCATACCCTCCAGTGGCATGAAGGCCCAGATCCACAAAGATACTTAGGCACTTAAAGCCCAGACTTAAGCACCTATGTCCAAGTTCTAGTCTCCACTGTGATCCACAAAACCCTGCTCAGCTACCACCTAACTCTGCATGAACCTAAACTCACTTGGCACCTTCATTTTCAGGGTAAGGTTCCCTACCTGCCTACATTTCTGCTTCTAGGCAGGAGGCTAAAAGTTATAAGGTAGGTAGCAGTGGTACCACAACCTCCTCCTCTGGCCATTTATTTTGACTTGAGGCAGCACCTAACTCATTCTCACAAGCAATGACTTGGGCACCTTTAGCTGGCTGACTCTAGCAAAGGAGTTTCTGGAAGTGGATTGCTTGCAGAGCTAGACCTACCTACAGTCTGGATTTATGTGCCCGTCTCTGGGAGAGGGGAAGGGTTTAGGACACACCCTTCTTGTCAGCATCTTCCATTGGCCAGTTTAGGCAGCTCCCTGCCTATCATGATGGTTTTTGTGGATCTTTCTTAGGTGCCTGTCTCTCCCCATTCACAATATAGGAAGACCTTGTGGATTGCATTGTTGTTCCAGTGATTTCTAGGTGCTGAAAAGTTAGGCATTGCAATGTCAACATTGAAATACTTAAGTAACATTTTGTGAATCCAGGCCCAAGTATCTTTTCTTTTCTTAGTGTAGCTGCATTTCCTTCCCTTTTCTCTTGTCACAGATTTACCATATTCAGGAAGGAACTTGACTATAAATGTTAGGTTCATTATAACCTCATTCAGCAATGGAGACTGAATCCTTTATTTAGTTAGTCTAATTACAATTTCATTGGAGGGATCCTATAGATTTATCTTTGTATAAATTTGGTTTTAAATATTGCTTAAAAAAAAGCACTTGTATCCTCAGGTGTGAATATTCTGGTTTTATTATCCTGGATCTTTGAACGTTGGTTGATTTATTGTCTGGCCTTTATGGAGAGTACCTTAGGTCTAGTATTCCTCCCAAGCAAACTTCTCTCACACATTATTGTAATAATTAATATAGAATTGTAGATGTTAAAGACCTAATAAATCATCTCCCTGCTAATGCAGGATTGTTCCCTACAATGTTTTCTAGCATCTTTAACCGTCTAGTTATGATTATTATAGTTGAGTATAATTTTATATTGGGGGGAAGGGGAGGTGTTAATTGTTAGACGGCCAATTGTTTCTCCATGTGCAACAGAAAATGTCTGAATTGCCAAACCTGAGTCAAGCTCTATGATTCATAGACTTGTTTTCTGACCAAAGGTCACTGCCGCTCTCCTTCTCAACCCAACCGTCTATCAAAGACTGTGGCTCAGCCTATAGTCCTGCATAAATTCCAGATTACTAATGGGTCACTAATTATACAGGGGCTTTCTTGGCATTAAGCTGTATCTGCTACTAATCAGTGAAGGTGTGAGTTTCCTTTTTCAAAATGAAAGACTGGGTTGCTTCACATTTAATAATTTTATTAAGATAATGTTGAAGTAAAAAGAAAACGATACTAAGCATTGTAAGGAACAGCCAATTTGGTGTGAATCTACTAGCAATATAAGCACTGTGCTAACAGTGGAGGGAGCTGAGGATGCAGTTGCTGGTGGTGAAGATTACATTCTGAAAGGAATGTATTTAGAATCAGGGAAGGGATGAAGTTTAGCAACTGACTAACTCATAGCAATAATATTTTGCACTTCTAATGCACCTTTTCAGGATCTCAAAGCACTGTATAATTGATTGATCCTTCCATCCAGATGAGGTGAGTATTATTATCCCTATTTTACAGATGAAGAAACAGAAGCATAAAGAAATTAAATGTTATTTCCTACCATCAATCCCCTTGCTGAAATCCCCAGTAAAATCAATGGAGAGTTCTGCTTTAAAATCTCTGGGAGTATATGGCCCCAAGTGACTTGCCTAAGGTCACACAGGAAATTTGGTGCAGAGCCGGGAACAGAACTCAGATCTCCTAACTCCTGGGTCTATACTTTAATCACAAAAACAAACCTTCCTCCCTCATAAAAAAGAGTTGGTTCTACATTTCATGTAGTGTTCTATTATTTAAAGCCCAGCATGAGTGAATTACAGTGTAAATATAAGTGCAAGATTGTACAACAAGTAAGTGGATCACACTGTTTCAAACACAGCTTGTTGTAAGACTTCAAATTGCTTTCGATGCTACTGCTTTTAGCAACAAACAATATACTGAGCCTAATTCACTGGTAACTTGGTAACTTCACTGGACTGGTACTCACACCAGGTCTGAATTTGACCCATAGTTTGTTCCTGCCAATTTCCCCTTTTTTAAGAGTAGCTATATCACACCTTTCCAAAACTCTTTTACAACGATATTGTACCTTTATAAGCAATCAAATAAAAAGATCTAAGCCTGAATCAGCTGAATTCTCCTCACAGAGGTTATTGTTCTGAGTCTTTGAAAATTCAGCACAACTCTTCTGACAGACCAGTTGGTGGCTTCTAACAGATGGTGGATTTTCTCTAAGCATCCAGTCCAAGTATGCTGCTGCCTCTCGGCTCTGACACGCAATCATTTTCTATTGCTGTACAACAGTCTATACCATAAAACAGTAAATCACAAATTACTGAATCAACTGTTGGCTCCTCTACAGCTCTGACCAACTGCGTCAGATTTCCTGTTACTTAATGGAGCACATGCATTACCTACCAGTCTGCTGTGAAAGTCTCATCAGTATTGTAGCCTACTGCACTGGCGTCTACACTGCCCTCACTTTCGGGTGAAACTTGGACAGTGCCAACGTTTTCTGTTGGCTCTCCTACCTACTTTTATGGCATGGAACATTTCTGGCATGGCTCTTCTGCTCCCTCCCCACAATGGCACCAATATGCTCCAAACCACAACATCTTCCATTTACGCCAATGAGTTTGCTTCCTTCTCTCCACCCATGCAGGCTTTCCTGAACCAATGGCCTCCTCCTCCAAACTTCCAGTAGCCCTGCCATGTAAAATCACTCCTGAAGGCTGGTGGTGTCAATTCTCCTATCTCCTTGCTAGCACAAGTGAGGTTTTCAGCACTACACTTGGTGAGGTCATTTCAACTACACCATTCAGCTGGCATAATGCAGAGCATGCCATAAACATTCCAGCTTAACAATCATACCTGTTACTTCCTAGCATTCTGTTTATATTCAGGTATATTAAAAAATCATTACACATTTGGCCTCCTCATTGTTTTTAATGAAAGTTTGAGCTGCGTTATCACAGCAAACAGAGCTCTGCCTTTGTGAGCCAGGAAGTGAGAAACATTAAACAATTGTAAGGGATAAAAGAAAGAAAATCTCCACTGTACTTTGCTTTTTGTGTGTAGGTGGCATTACCCATTAGAGCAGAAATTTAAACAAAGGCAGCAAACAGGCTCCTTATACAGATCAAATAGCTGACCAGTTGGCTTTACAAGGAAAGCCATTTTTAATCACTGCCCTGTCTCTCCGGAGTGTGACTGCAGTGTTCATGAATAATGCAGTACAGACATATGCATCTGAAACCAGACAGAAATCTCATTTGTGATGGGGCAGGAGAATGATCACAGGCAGTAGACGTTCTTTGGGAGGTAGAGAGTAAACTGTTCCGAACACTTCACATCTTCATTCAAAATCCAGTTTCTATTTGCTACTCTTTCCAACTCCTCCATAGCTCACAATAACTAAGTCCCTTCACAAGCTGTGTTCAACACTGGATCATTGCAAAGAAGTGACCCAAATGAGAAAAACGTAGCTATCCTCCATGTACTGTGACAACGGGCTTGTCTAGGCTGGGGAAACTGAGTTTAACATGGGTTAGATAACATACGGTAACGGCACGTGTTCAGACACTGTATAGCACTTATGATAGACAAATACAGTGATGTTTTAAAAACTTCGGAACCCTGGTGTTCAAAAGGACCAGAAAACACATTTTTAAACATGACTTCCCGCTACACACTAGGTGTTCCCATATTTTAAACACAAGCTATTTTGTAGTCTAGATGTGCTCCATTAGGGGTATATAAAGGATGTGAGGAAGAGTTGAGGATTCACTGTAGATGGAAATACAAAACTGCCCTAGCTCCAAGCACAGGATTAGATCAAGGGTGTGACATTTCTTTGTTCTATTACACAAGCCACGCAAATAAAGTTATTCAGTCTAATCAGTTTCTCACAATCAAGTGCAGGGAAACTGGCATGTAACTATAGCAATCTGGACTATTTCCTGAAATGCCCTGTTCATTCAGTACCAGCATGCTCAGAGTGTGGTATGATCTGTTAACTCCTTCATTGCTTACATTACCTACTATAGGAATGAAGAAGCAGTCAGGTGACTTTCAAGACTTTGGTTTAATCTTATCAGGAAGCCTGTATGTCCTAGAAAAGAAAAGATACAAATCTTCTAAAATTCCCTAATCCTGTTTGCCTACTGCCTCTCCCTGAGAGATTCAAAGTCTCAGTAGTTTAAGACCTTGTCCTGATTACAATAGAACAGAAACAAGAAATGCACATAACCAATTGCAACTAAACAACAGCTCTGTTCTCAAATGTTAAGTACAGAATTCTTGCAGCTAATTGTGTTTGGCCCACAGACATGAAACCAAATAAATTTTATTAACCTGTGTTAATTATAATTATGGATGCATTCTATTAAATATCTCTGAAGACATTGTTATCTTCTCCTAGCCATTCTGCAAATCAAGAAAGTTAAATTCATCATGGAAATTCTGCATTTGCTAATCTCCAACAGAGATGAGAGGGATAAAAAGAGTAAGAAAGGAAAGAAAAGGTACAGGCTTTTTATTTTGCCTTCTTCTCCAACTCATTGGCTACTGGAACGTACTCCATTGATTTCAATGGAGTTTCCTCAGAAATTAATTTGGCCCTTTCTTTTCCACTCTCTAAAGAAAGAGTCAGCTAATGTTGCATGTCCCCTTTGTTTTCACTGACAGTGAATTTCTAACTGGATACGCATCTGTCTCTAAAAGTCCTCTGTGTGGTAGACAGCTGGTGAATACAGCTTAAGGTGGTGGCTGAGGACATTATTACACACTTGAAATCATTTCATGTAACTGGGTCTTTGTGCCTTTGGCACTGATTGAGCCACAAACTATTTCAGCTAATGTGACTGTGTTTTATTAACTTACTTTTCCAGATGTCAGGACTCAAATTTTAACAGGAAACATGGTGAGGATATTAAAAACCTGGATTTGGGATAAATTTAGCAAGCTTAGAGAAGGATGAAACTCACATTACTACAGTTGTAATGTAGGTGATGTGTCATAAAACTTCCAGGCAGGCTAGGTAAGAGCTCTTTTTAATGGCTACATGTAGCCTCATTGTAAATGCAGTACTTCACTTGAAAGAGACCAGCACTCAGTGTTAGAGTGGTCTTGTTGCTAAATTCCATGTGTTTACAAATCATGGATCATATTGTTCAGCCTTTACTCATGCAATTAGACCCATGTACTTTAACTGTTTAGATTGGCAAATATTTAACAATAAGAGTAAGGATTATGTAATCTAGCCTTGTGTGGATCTCCTTTTCTCTCACATCAGGATCTTTGAAACAGTCACTTATCATTTCCATGTTTAGTTATTTTTCAAGGTCCCTAAAGTCATCCTTGACTGTGTTGAATTGCTCGTCCTGTTTGCCATTGACCCTCATTCACTACAGTAAGTGAAAGTTTCACAGTTTATTCTTTTTTATTCTTTTCCTGGGAGCCAGTTTGCAGCAATACCCTCCTCTATTCTTTATGTGGTCACCGATATTCCTGAATCATGATTCATTGGTGAGACTACAGTCAAGATCTCTTGCCTCATTTTCTTGTTAGACAATACCCCCCCCCCCCGCATGCTTGTCTTTCAATTACTGGTCAGACTATTCCAAGACCACTTATTATTCATATGTCCCTTCCAGACAGCTATGTAATACTCCACATGAACACTTCAGGTAGATTGGACTCAGACAAATGCATTCCCAATCATGTGACCCTGGGTTCAAAATATTTTATTAGAGTAGATCAAATGAGCCCATTATTGACCAAATTCTGGCCTAAATGGAAGGCCTATCTCTTTGATAAGGCCTTCTCCTAATAATGGATCTTCCCATGACCTTTTTAACTGCAGAGATTACACTGGGAGGCAAATATTTCTACACAAAGGTGAACCCTGAGAACAAATGAGACCGTGAGAATATTCCATACTTATAATTTAATGTAACACGTGTACATTAAATTTATCAATCTAGGAGGCATGGGCTGTGAAGTTTTCAGTATGCTGGTGATACTCAGCTTTATGTCTGCATTTTATCTGATCTAGCTAAAGTGATCAGAGACCTTATTCAATGTCTGGACAAGACTGAGTCATGAATGAAACAGCTGGCTGAGGCTTAATCTAGACAAGTCTATGGTGATATTGGTTGGCTGGTGGCAGTAGCCAGAGGAGATGGTGTGAATAATATCTTACCTTTAACTGAGGTTATGTGTTCCCTATTTGCTGGTCAGGTTTACAGTTTATGGGACTGGTTGCATGCCCAGTGCTATTTGATCAGGCAGAAAAAAACTATGGCCAGGTCTGCTTTTTATCATTTACACATGGCTGGCAGGTTGTAACTCTTCATTTCAGACATAGATCATGTTGCTGTCATCCATGCTTTTGGGAAATCTTGCAATGGTGTGTGAGGAGATGAATTTTAAGGGGTGTGTGTGTGTGTGAACTGTTGGAGTGGGAGGGTAAATAAGTAACTTGAACTTCTGAGTTGCCTGATTTGTGGGTAATGGGTTATATTGAATTGTACTGCTGCACATTAGTTATAACCGGATGTTGTTATATTTTTATGTTATGTTAATGGCATCTAAAGCACATGTGTATGTATGCGCACACACACACACACACACACACACACACACACACACACACACACACTATCCTTCTAGCTTGTAGGTTTCCTCCTTTCAATATTTGTCTGACCTAGCATAGTTAATTATTTGATATTTGGTGATAAAATGAAATACAAAAATCCTGTATTATAAGGTGGAACAACAACTGATCTTTAACTCAACAATAGCAATCAAAAGACAAAACAGTAATATTAAAATAGAGCATTTCCATCCTTTGGTTCCCTTGCAGGTGAAAAGCTTGCAGAATACACATTTTTAATACATCTAAGCTCAAAAGGTCAAGATGAAAGAATTGGTACTGATAAAACACACACTGAGCAATTGAACTGGGATTTGATTTTATATTGCTTGTTACAAGTTAAAATATAGTAACAGATGAGGCAATATCTTATTGTGGGGATACTTTCAGCTTTCAATAATACAAAACATGCCCCTTAAATCTTTGGTTGAAAAATTGCAATGAAAAAGCATTCCTATGACATGGATTTGATTATATGAATATTGGCAAATTTTCAGGCAAAACCTGATTTCTCTAAGTTTTAATATTACCAAAAAATTGCTATCATTTCTTTTTGTACATGCTTGGTTACATTTAACAGCCAGCAAAGTTCTTCCATTCTTCAATTTCCCGTAGAGATTTTTCTATTTGTTTCTATGTGGTATTGACCTAATTGTCAAATCCAGAGGTCAAAACAGTAATTCCAAGATTACACCTCTAATCGTGAGAGGCTGAAAAACACAATGCTAAAACAAAGAATAAGACTAAGTTATACATTATAACTAACTATTCAGTTTTATGCTAAGGGATAGATTCCATGCAACACATATGCATAAGCAATATTGCATAAGCATTACAGGGATATTTAATGATATGTGGCCATATACACATGGATACTATCACTGTCAGCCAAACAAATATAATATGATGACCTTTGATCTCTGTCTGATCATCTGGCTGCACAGTGCAATTTGGTGGATCTTTTCAATAGCCAGTAAAATAGATTTTCATTGCCACTAGTTTAACCAGTAGTTCCAGTGTCTAAATTTAGCTGGGCTAAGAGGTATGTTCCTGGGTATCTGTGTACTGTTGAGTAGAGTGATCTTTTTAAGGCAGTCATGTTAGTGTCTCTTCCCCTCCATTTGTCTATTACTCCTGTTCATGTAGTGCCACTGAAAAAGTCACCACCAAGCAGGGAAAAAGTAAAAAAAACCAGGATTTACTTACAGCTTAATAAAGAACTCAAAAATAAGAAAATAAATTGACCCAGGCTTGAATATATATAAAATACTAAAAGACCCAAGGATTTAATATATACTGGATTTCCAAACCAAAATTAAGTTGAATTATAAATAATTTATCTCCTTTTACCTCCAACCGCTGATACAATAACAATTTACTCCTCAGTAGTGTTAGCAGTTGAAATTACAGCCTGATCTGCTGGTTACTCCATGGGAGGAACACATCAGCCTTTTCAGTCCACTCCAAGATAAGGCTGGTTTTTTGCTTCCACGCCAACAATTTTAACGGACGCATCTTCCTTTCCTGGAAAACGTCCCGCATCTGCATCCTATTCTTATTACTTTCCTTGGCAATTGGAATGCAGCCAATATACCATTGTGTGGACAGGGTGTCAAACACCACAGCCATTTGGTGTTTTTATGTGACCCACAGTACACATTCGGATTCTACTGAACCTAAGCCTACCTTTTAAAATTAAACTATGGCTGTGAAAAAAACCTTCCAAATGCACAGCAAGACTAATGCAGTGTTGTCCTCCTGAGTATACAGACAGCCTGAAATGATGCTTCCCTCACTCCCTATCAGTCTCACTGGGTCATTAACTCTGAACTCCTGAGGCCACTGTAACCATTAACTATTTAATTGCTGATGACTTTAGTGGATAGAGCCAGTCTGACATCCCTGTTCTATTAGAGATACAAAGTGGGTGAGGTAGTACCTTTTATTGTATCAACTTCTGTTGGTGAGAGAGACAAGCTTTTGAGCCACACAGAGCTCTTCTTCAAGTATTTGAGTTCTGTGTGGCTCAAAAGCATGTTGGTCCAACAAAAGATATTATCTCACCCACCTTGTCTCTCACCTTGTATCCTGGGACCAACATGGCTACAACTATACTGCGTTCAATCCCTGTTCTATGGCTTTTACTTATTAAATTTCCCATAGATAGTATGACCTTTGGATTTTAAAAAAAGAGTCATTTCTACCTTTTGCCCAGTAAGCTAATGGATCATATTTCCATTATCAGAGAAGTGAATGGTCCAGTGGATGGGACACTAGCCTGGGATTTGGAAGACCCACATTTAATTTCCTGCTCTGCTATAGGTGTCCTTTGTGACCAAACTATTGAATAAGAGACCCCAACTTGGATTCCTTTCATACTCAGAACTCCCAGTGAACTCTCAGTGGACGTTGGATACACATGAACTGCAGAGTTGGACTTTCTCTTGCTCTCTCTCTATACATTCACATGCACATTGAGAGGGAAAATATATTTCTAAATATTTAATCAAACTATAAATACCTGAGTTCCAAACTATTAAACCGTAAGTGTGTTATGTTTGGGTAAGCATGATATAGGTGGCTCACACAGACCTGGACAGTAGCTGGTTCCCCACAACCACAACATCCAGGTCACCTAGCTTAGTTTTTATATGACCCTTATACTGCCATACTGCCACTCAATCATTAATCTTAGTCCCACAACACCCCTCTAAGGTAGAGAAGCATTATTCCTATTTTAACAGATAGGGTACTGAGATACCAGGTAGATTGAGTGACTTGTGCAAGTTCACACAGGAAATGTGTTGTAGAACCAGGAATGGAACCCAAATCTCCCAAGTCCCAACCTGGTGATTTAGCCACCATCTTCCCATCCCTAGAACTCTTCAAGGAGTCATGTGTATGAACCCACAAACTCTCACCTCTTAAGTGAGAATCTTACCTCAAGGCCAGCCTCAGCACACAGTCACCTCACTGGATGTGCCAACTCTTGCTCCAGCCAGGACAACCGAGCTCTGAAATCATGACTGAAACCAGGCTAATTTTCCTCACACCATATTGGATCAAGGGCCACTTGGAATATATATTTTTTATGAAAACATTTATTTCCAATATGTTGCTGAGTTCAAAGTGATTTTTTTAAAATGTAAAGACAACATCATTGAACCAGAGCTAGAGAGGTGTTGATCACTTGCAATTCCCACTGGCATCAGGTCAGTAGCAAAAAGCCTGACAGGCTTTGTTCCCATAGACTGTAAATTTTGTATTCAGAATACAGAGGAGAAGATAAATGACTAATATTTTAAGATAAATGTAACAGTGGTGGTGCTTTTTCAAACTGCTAGAAAAAACACAGCCTCTTTGAGTTACAAATAACTCTTTAAAAGATTTTTTTCCTCCTAAGCCTAACACAAATATATAAACTATAATAAAACCACACCAGTAGTTAATTAAATAGATGTTATTTGGATCATGGATATTGTTCATTCTTGGACTCTCACTCTGATGGATGGCTTTTCATGAGAAACAATAAAACTTTCCCACAGTCACATTGATTACTTCTTGATTGATTGACCGAACTTTAGTACTAATGTGATTTCTGAAACTAAAATTTGCAGAAGACATTGTTTGAGCAATAAAGCTTGAGTCATCATTTAAAATGCAGACAAAGGTTTGGAAACACTTTCCTTTCCCCTCAGATTTTAGAACTAATAGAGGGTGTTTTCAAATAATCTGCTATAGAAATGTGATTGTGAATTGATGAGAAACAGTAAGGGATGAATGCATTTAATACCTCCCATAGAATAGGAGAAACTGCTAGTGAATAAGTTTCAGAGTAGCAGCCGTATTAGTCTGTATCCGCAAAAAGAAAAGGAGTACTTGTGGCACCTTAGAGACTAACAAATTTATTTGAGCATAAGCTTTCATGAGCTAATAAGTAATGTAAAAAAAACAGTTAAAAAGAGATGATGAGTTGAAGGTTTGAAGAGTAATTCTCTAAGACTGTACTGCTATTTTATATATTCACCCAAATATCTCCACTTGTTATCAGTTAGGAGGAAATCCTAACTGGAGATGCAAGGTATTAGAGAATCTGGGAAGATCAGATAAGAAACTGCTGTTAGTTTACTAGCAGCATCCCCTAGTGGTAGCATTTTTGATTTCTTATCAGGATCATGTTTCAACAGGGATTAATTTTAACAGGCTTGCCTATTTACATAGTGGATTAAATCTTTAGTAAAGTGGTGAAGCCTTAAATTACAGACCATTTTTAGTTGGGACACTGACAATAAAAAAAATCCTTGTCTGTTTTATTATAACACTTCCAATTATTTTAAAAATGAAAGGATTTTCAAAAAGTCAAACTTACTTTCCACAATATAGAACACTTACTTTTTGAATGTCAGTTAACTTAGAAAATGAAAATAGGTGGTCAATTTCTAAACAAGTTCTGTTTTTGGTTCGCAACAATGCACCATGTTTTTGTTGTCTGTGTTCATAACACTGAAAGAGAAAATTTAAATACCAAAAGGTGTTTAAGTGAAAATACAGAGAAAACATTTCTATACACATTAGGTTGTGGCACTCCCCATGTGCCTTTTAAACACAATTTAAAGTGTATAGAAATATACCTAAACCTAGTTGATGGTATTTCTTTAGGGATTCATATTAGGGAAGCATGATACTAAAACATCTTGGAATAATTTCTTTCAAAAATGCCAAAGGGGCTTAGGACTTTCAGTAAGATTTAGCTCTTGCTAAGTGCCTAAGTCACTTTTGAAAATGGGACTCAGGTTCTTAAGTGAGTTAGGGCCAGATTTTCAAAGGAGTTTAGTTATCTCATGGGATTGTCAAAAGCATCTAACCTGCTCTGGCCCTTTTAAAATCTCATCTGGCACCTATCTTCATATTCAGGCCATAAACGCCTTTGAAAGTCTGGCTCTCAGACTAGTGGTGGGCAACCTGCGGCCTGCAGGCCACACACAGCACATCAGGGTAATCTGCTGGCGGGTAGTGAGACAATTTGTTTACATTGACCATCTGCAGCCACGGCCGCCTGCAGCTCCCAGGGTTCACTGTTCCCAGTCAATGGACGTGCTGGTCATCGCTTCCTGCAGCTCCCATTGTCTGGGAACGGCAAGCTATGGCCATGCCTGTGGACAGTCAATGTAAATAAACTGTCTTGCGGCCCACCAGCAGATTACCCTCATGGGCCAGGTGTGGCCTGTGGGCTGCAGATTGCCCACCACTGCCTTAGACACTTCTGAACATTTTACCAATAGACTTTACAATTTCTCATTGACAAATAGTGGATGGGTTTATTTAAAAAAATCCCCTGTGATAATATTAACTGGTACTTCTGGCAAAAAAAAAGATTAAACAATGAACCTAAATGCCTTCACCTAACTTTGTCATCAAAAGAGAAAAAGAGTCCAGGAATTGGGGAATTCAAAATAAAATTATATTGGAAGGTTGCATACTTTGAAGCTTCTACCAGGAACTCCTTGCAATCCTCCATTCCCCTCACTGAGTGCCACCTTCTCAATCCCGTCTATTTCAGGGACTCTCTGCAGTCCTCATCTCCTCCTCATGCCAGGGGCTGTATGTCCCCTATTGCTCCTCCTCTCACACCAGAGTTTCCCAATTTCTGCCCATGCAAGGGGCTCTGGGTGCAATCCCATTCCCTCCTTTCCCCCCATACTCCCCAGACCAGGGTCTCCAATTCTACTCCAAGTGCCAGGGGCTGTGTGTGCACCCTTTATTTCCCCACCATTCTCTTTCTCTTTCAGGGTGTCAACATTCCATTGACATCTAGAACATTTCCTATTTCCTGAAATTTTAGAATTGATTAGATGTAGTTTTAAAACATTATCACATTGCAGACAAACAGAGAAATGCCACCAAGTTGAGTATAAGAACTCTCTTTGCTCAGCCAATTAAATTGATTCTTGTTTCAATTTGTTCCTCAAATGTAAGATAAACCAAACAATATTGATGTGATGTTATTGATTAAAATATGACCATATAGATCATTGTTTCAAGCACTATTATATATTTGCAACAAATCTTGTACAAAATATGGCATGTAAGATGTCTATGAAAAGGTTATGATTTGCTGGATATGATTATGCTATCTGTATGTATGTATCATTTTTGTATTTGAAGTTATGAATATTGGCTCTATACCTGGATTTCAAATGTTTACCTTGTGGGTGTTACTCTAGGAGCAGTTAGCCAGCACCTCTTGGAGGGACTATTCAAATTGAGTCGCCCATCAAAAGGACACTTAACTGATAATGGACCGTGGGACATGCCCATCTACACTGAATGGACTTCTCCTGCAAATGTGCCATCTAGGGTATAGGTAATGATTTCCTGCTGTGACTAAGAAAAATTATGCATGGACACGTGACTTGCCCATGTGATTCCAAACTCCCATCTTGTCATCTGTAATTTTCCATTAGCTGTGCTGAAGGCTTTGTTTGAAACAATGGGTTCCCTCCACATGGCAGAAGATATAAAAGTCTCTGGAAACACCTCCATTTTGCCTGTTTTCTGCTCCAGCTTCTGGACTATGAACTTATATTAATGGACGCATTCTAACCAAGGAATTGAGGACTTTCCAATGACTTGGAAGCAGCCAGAGACTTGACTTAAGCCAGCAGTTTATTCCATCACTGCTACAAGCCTGAACCAAGAACTTTGCATTTATTGTATGTATTTGATTCTTTTAACCAATTTTAACTCTCTTTCTTTCTTTCTTTCTTTCTTTCTTTGAATAAACTTTTAGATTTTAGATACTAAATGATTGGCATCAGCATGATTTTTGGGTAAGATCTAAGTTATATATTGACCATGGTGTGTGTCTGGTCATTTGGGATCAAAAGAACCTTTTATTTGAAAGGATTGGTTTTAAAGAACCACTCATCTTTAAATATAGTGTTTTGGTGGTGATATCAGGAGTGGGATATCTAAGGAAACTGCTTTTATGACTTCTGGTAAGACAGTGTGGTGAAACAAGTTTACGTTTGTTACTGGTTTGGTATATCTCATGGGAGAATAACCTCCGGGTTTGGGGTATATCTGCCCTATTTCTCCGCAGTTTTTCCTGAATTTGGTATTCTCAGTTGTGTCCCATGGAGGCACATTTACAATTGATAATGATTGTTATGGTCACGTATTTGAGTACTTATTAAATAATCTTTTATTTTGTCTTGTAGTAGGAGCAGGCCAAAACCTAACAACAACAAAAGTCCAAAAGCCATTTGTGGAGATAATCTGGAAGGCAACATTATAAAGTGCTGGCTAGTACTCTGAGAGTTGCCATCTGTCTAGGTTTACCCAGGATCATCCCTTTTTGGAGGTAGCTGTCCTCAGAAGTCTATAAGGGTGCTCAGTACACATTGGCAGCTGTCCAGTTTTATGGGCTCAGGATCATCCTGGATGTCCCATTCTTTTGTGCCTCAGGGGTGGCATCCCTAAACATAGCTACAAGACACTCTCAGGTCAGCGATGGAGTTTGATTGCCGGCTGGTCACAGGGGAAAAGGGTTGTTATCTGAGTGGAAAGTATGGAAATACTGTATTGTAACTTTTGACAAATTGCTTATTTGCTGCTAATCCTATGGGTTTGTCTTTTTAGTTGAAACTTTTAGGGCAAGGAGGTTTTCCATGCCATACCTGTGCAATACCCAGAACAATGCGGTCCCAATTCTGGTTGTGTTCACTGCTGGAATACATACAGTAATAATAAACAATAATAATACAATAGTTACTGATATGTCTGGTGCTTTGAAATCATGAGTATCTAAGCATTCAGTGTCTAAGAATTGACAAGAATAACTGTGTTTGTACTAAACATTGTTTTATCAGTATCGAACATCTTAGCAGCAGAACAAGGAAGAAAAAAATACTATGAAAGTTAGAGAAAAAGAGATGATAAAAGACAAATCTAAAAGTAAAATGTGCTTACGCTGGGGTTCCATACTCTGGATGCTTTTCTCAAATTAGGCTAAGTGGTATATTCGGTAAATGGATGAGTGGTGTGCCAACCACATTGCTAGGCATTTCGATATATGACAGCAGGCAGACTTCTTAGACAATTATGGACAGGTGTCTGTGTAAAAGAAAAGGACTGCCTGACTACCTGTCAAGAATACATTAATTTTTCCATGCTGTACTGCCTCTCTGGGCAGCTTCATGTTCTTAAAGTACAAGGAAGAATGTTAGATATATAACACAGAACTTGACTTCAGTGGGGCCAGGATTTTATCCTGGTTTTCTCCTACTGTGACTTCAAATAGTGCGTAGCAACAGTCATAATAAAGCCATTTCCATTTATAATTTCAAACACACACAAAGATAATGGGCCCAACCTGCTTTGAGTGACATCTATGCAATTCCATTGACATGCGGTGGTGTCACTGAGTGCAGGATTAAGGCCTTGTGTCAAAAACCAGTTCGACAACGTTGTTAAGGAAACATCATTTTGTCTGTATGTTGTGATAGGATGAAAAAATATGGGCCCTATCTAGGGAGAGCATTAAATGCAATAATTAAAAAAAAAAGTCTGGTGTTCTTATATAGTATGTTGAATTAATTTTTGGAATCAGAGCAATTCTTAATGTAGCAGAGAAATGAATCTGCGCCCAGAAAACATTCCAAAAAACCATCATGGGGTATGTCTACATTGCAATGCAAGCCCACGCTCGAACCCAGGCTCAAGCCTAATAATTCTTCTTGGGTCTACACTGCAATTGCGCTAATTCAGTGTTCAGACCCGGGTCCCAGGACCCTGCAGGCCTGGAGGGTTGAGCTTGAGTTAAGCTGGGACCCAGGATCTGAGCCCTATTGCATTGCAGTGTAGATAAAGCCCTGCTTGACTCGAGTCAGCCAGAAGTATCACACAATTCCAAGGGACAACTTCATTAGTCCTCTCTATCCTACAATCTGCAATTCACTGTATTGAAAAGATAAATCACCCCATCTTTGCAAATGGCAGCAGTTCAGCTCAGCGTTAACCCATTCTCCTCCGATCACTGATCTGAAAGCACAGTATAAGAGAGCCTGCTGCCTGTGCAATGGAGAGTGAACCAATCAAGTCTTTTGCAAAGCAAGCTGCTTCCTGGTAACATGCAGAGTGGGCAGTACAGTTTTCCCACAATGCACCATGATCCTAGGGCTAGAGCAGCCACATTTAGAGGGAGGGGGCACTAGAGACTTCGGGATATGGTTACTTTGACTTGGATCTGTGAACTGCAGTGTGGACCTCAGAGTCCTAGGTTCAAGCACAGATTAGAAAAACTGTAACATAGGGTTAAAATACACAATAGATGCTCAAGCCCTAACATGGGTCAGCTGACTCAAGTCCCACTAACCCTGGACTTACATTGCAGTGTTGACAAATCCACTGGCAATGTGAGATGGGTGAATCTCTGCTTAACAAGGGTGGCCAGCCTAAATTCTTGGATACCAACTTTTCAAAAGCATTTTGAACATGAAATAAGAGGAGCGCTCAAGGCCTCAGTACCTGCGTCAATAACAGGAACTCCTTCAACAGACTATGGTTAAAAAATAGACATCACTATTGGAGGGTGACAGGATATACAGTATTATAAGAGACTAATTTAGTGATGTTATGGACAGGGCCAAGTGGATTGTCCTTGTTACCTAGTAACTGAAGTACTCTATTAATAATCTTTATAGAACATTTCTATATGAATCTCTAATTACAAAAGGAATACATATTGGGATCTCTGAACATTTCTTGCTGACAACACAGGAGATTACAGAGCTAGAACACAAGATCTTAGGTCTCTCATGAAAGACTCCAAACTACAAATTTTGAATTTGAATGAACTGTAACCTTAACAATCTGCAGGGATAGAAGAGTGTAAAGAACAAGAACCGTATCAAGTTTGAAAGTAGGACAAGAGCTAAATGCAGAGTTCAGCGTGATATCATGTTCCTTAAAGGAGAAACTGTGTTCATGCTGAGATGTATGATTCATAATCAGAAGTATCTTTGGGCCTCTTGAACATCTCTTCAACTGGAAGTTAAGTTGGACATAGGAAAGTAACTTTAGGTATCAAGAAATTTGGACCAAAATTTTGAGTTATGGACACTTAAAATTAGGCATTCATATTCAAACACTGTGATCGGTTTACAGATCCATCGCTGAAACAGGGCAAGGCACAGGGTAACATTAGGCTAGGTAGGCCCTGCCCTGAGCAACTGCAGGGCATGCTCCAGGTGAAGGAATAGTTTAAAAGGATCCTGGTAACCCAGGGGATAGAGCTACAGACTGAACCAAGAAGTGAGGTTGACGCCTGGAGCTGTAAGAGGAGTGGTAGCAGCATTTGGGAGTTGGAGACTGAAGAATGGGACGTAGTCACACTGACAGACTAACTGGATACTCCTGAGTCCAGTGGTTCTCAAACTGTGGGTCACCTGGGCCAGCATTAGACTTTCTGGGGTCCGGGGCTGAAGCCAAAACCTGAGCCGAAGCTTGAGGACTTCAGGCCTTAGCAGTGGGACATGGGCTTAGGATTGGGTTCTGTCCTCCCCAACCCAGGGCCATGTAATAATTTTTGTTGTCAGAAGGGGGTCGTGGTGCAGTGAAGTTTGAGAACTGCTGCCTGAGTCTATGACCACGTCCCAAACAGAGGAACCACAGTCCAGTAGGAAGAGATCCTAGGATTGCTGGGAGAGGAAATATAACTTAGGGTGGACCAGACAATGTAATGTCCTTGTATTTCTTTGGGTGGGGATCTGGTAGAGTGGGTGGGCCTGGTTCCCTCTGCCTTGCTCCCCTGTGCCCCTACCATGGCAGACCCCTAGGGGGTATGGAAGCGATACTCAAGAGGGATAGCGGCCTGCTGCAACCTGGTGTTGGGATTCCCTCTGAGACCTTTTCCACTCAGCTGATCAGAACACCTCATCCAGCTCTGGGAGAACACGTTATCTAGTGCTTTGGAATGCAAAAAGCTCAGTTCAACTCCATACTCATTAGTGAGATTTCCTTCTTTGCATTTCATAAAGCAACATCTGAGGTGATCAGGTTCAGGTGTAGGGGGTTAGTTAGGATGCACCATAACTCAGGTTCTTGTGTAGGGGGTTGGTTAGGATGCACATAATTCTAAATCTGATTATATAAATATTCTAAAACAGACTAACACATGCACATTACCTTCTACACTTTATGACATGCTTTATGACTGGCTTACTAATTTTGTGAATCCCTGTATAGGTCATAAGCAGTCCATATGCTACTAATTGTGCTAGTAAGCAAAGCTCTGGCTGCAAGTTATTCATACATTATTCTTCTTACAGTTTCTTTATCTACATATATTATTTACAAGGCCACAAGGCCGCTTTGTCCATTGTTAATCTGTTTCCTTATTTCTGATTTCTTTCATTGTTCATGCAAGGCCTACACTTGCTCCCCTCTAGAATGATCAGGAAAGAACTGTGGAACCACAGCCTGACCACTAGGTTAGCTCGCTATCAGATTGAACCACTACAGACGACTAAATAGATAGCTTAATTTTCAGAGCTAAAGACTCACAGTTCCCTCCAATTTCACTGGTAGATGTTGAAAGCTCAGCATCTCTAAATATTCAAGATGCCCAAATATGGATTTAGGTGCCTAATTTTAGGCACACAAGGTGGTATTTTCAAAAGGGGTGGATTCTCAATCACTGACAATTTTTTTAAAAATGATGATCGGATGTTTTTCAAGAAGCTATGCTTTAGGAACTATTTTGGGGAAGTTCTATGGACTGTGTCATATAGGAGGTCAGACTAGATGATCATAATGGTACTTCCGGTCTTGGAATTGTTGAATCATTGAAAAGTGCCCAAGTGACTTAACGGTGTAAGTCCTATTGAAAGTCCCATCCCCAAGACTCAAAACTGTGGCCAAGTACTGAAGATTTTTGTAAACAAAGTTAAGAATTGTTTTTATTATTTTTGTTTCCAGACTTAAAATTTAGTGGGGTGATTTGATGCTTCTGAAATTGAGGAACTAAGCATTGACTTGAGTAGGGCATAACAGGGGGACACCCCCTCTGAGAACTTCTGGGCATGTACCTCAAGTATGACTTGTCTAGTCCTGAGCCTGTCTTGATCAGAGATTAAGAGATGGTGCCCTCTTGTATGATGATGTGGGCATGTGTATATCAGGGAGTAAAATGAAACCACCAAGTAGCTCATTGCCACAGGATTTAAATTGTAAACCAAAAATATTATGTGCATTAGACAACCAAGACTACTGGACTAATATAGTCTGTGGGAGGCTCTGGCCTGTACTTCAGAAGGATGAAAGACTTACGCCAAGATTCTCAACAGCAGTTAGGCACTTTACTCCCAATGGAGTTAGGCTCTTAACTACCTTTGAGAATCTTGTCTTTAGTCACAGGAAGCACCTTTGAATTGCTACCACTGCTGATGAAAACGGGCAACTCAGATGTTCTATAAAGATTTTTGAAGCAGCTGAAAGAAAATCCCACCTACATGTTAACAACCTACTGCCCAAAATTTTACTGTGAAGCTAATGCATTAACATATAGATCTCAAGCTAATATACTTCCAATACAGGATTTTTTTTTTATCAATTATATTGGTTAAGAGGTTGTGATTTTTCCTAATAATGTTGTCTGTACAAACTGTTACTCTACTGCAAGGAAAGTTGTTCTGTAATAATTTTTACCAATTATTTCAGTTGCATGGACATAATTGTCTCACTGGGTTGGTTGGTGTTCTTTGCTTATTCAAGGGAGGGTTGCGTCCTTGGTGTCCTTTCCTCCTACTAGATGGAATGGCTTTTAGTGGTCTAAGCTTAAGTTGTTAAAGAACTTGACTCCTGGAACCAGAAACTGAAATTCTTGCATGGTTGACTCAGCCCTTCATCCATCTGAAATAGGCAAGTTGCTGTCTACTTTGCGGGGTCAATCAGATGTGATCTTAAAGCTAAGATCCTTTCCACACTGACAAATAAAAATCCCATGGCACTTTCAATATGAATATAGGTTTGACCTGATGTCCTGGGTAAAAATTCCCTTCCCTCCTATTAGTTGCACAAGTCATACAGCAGGTTGGAACCCACCAGTCTGGCCATGGCTGCTTCTTAGTGACAAAGTGATTCCTGAGTGGATATATTTAGTAACATGCTTTAGGATCTGTTGGGATGAAAGACAGCATTACAAATGCAAGATATTATCTTACTGAAAGCTTTAACACAATGTAGGAAGCCACAACAGCTGACCTTAGAAGAAATAAGTGGTTCTTAAATAATCTAATATTTCAGGTAAAATATCAGGAACAGGTTTTTTTTAACCTTGATTCTTCTGTGCAGGTTTTTCTTCAGATCTTAAAGTACTAGCTTATTCTACCTGTCAAGACTATAACTAATGAAGGTCTTTGTGATGACTCTCGCTGTGATCCTTGGGATTATAAAGAAAGAATGACAAATGACTATTCTGCTTGCTCTGATACTTGCCTCAGACATTCCTACAATTCTTTGGCTCAAGCTGCCTGGCAGCCTTTGTACAAATCTGACCTGACAAGACTAATGATTTGACCTTCATTTCAAGTTTACTTTCCATTGGTGACAATGATGGGTGATAATGAGGTATGTTACTCAGCTCTGTTGACAATGAGGCTGTCTTGTAAATAGGATACTACTCCTAAGTGTTTTACCCAAGAAAGTAAACTTTATTCATGGTATTCACTGTTTTTGGGGACTCTAATTCTTACCTCCTCTCCGACCCCTCTCTTATGCACCCATAAAATATATTTCAACCACAGCGAAGATGAACAAGTGTATCCAATAACGAATCATATGGGGGAGGGGAGGGCGTCAATCACTCATTCCTGTTTGCCAGTAGGAAAACAAGGACAGAGCCAATAACATTGTATAACAACCGATAAAAGGAAGTCAGTTTTTATAATGCATATTTAACATGTGTAACTCACTGCCTCAAACTACCATTGCGGCAAAGAACTCAATGGCATTTGGGCATTTATCTAAATAAGTCTATCACCCACAATTACACTAGCTAGGATAAAAATGTATGAAGAATAAAACCTCTCATTCTTCAGGACACAAGCTAACCACTAATTACTAGGAAGAAACTTCTCTTAATCACTTTATAGTAATTCGTCCCATGTGATAATTTATCCTTTCCTGTGAGTCATCTGGTATTGGCCACTGTCAGAGACAGAATACCAGCCTAAATGGACCATTGTTCTTAATTGGCCTGACAGTTCCTATGTCAAAATATACTAAGGGGTACAACACCAACAATAAGAACATGTTCCCTCTTACTTTAGCAAGTGTTCTTGAAAACATTTCAAAACAGGGGCAACAACTTCCTAGATGGGTCATTAGAAATTGATTTTGAAGATTCAATTTTTAAATTTGATGTAAAATTGTATATTCACAAACATTGCAAATGCCTGCTCTACCCAGTTCATCAGCCCTATGGTAATGGTAGGATTCCTAATTGGTCGATATCAGGAACACTATCAATAAAATCCTTACATAAAATATCGATCTTTTGTCCTTAAAGAACTCTCTTATCAGCAGTGTCTGTACCCTATTGATGGGTATTACTCTGAGCTGTGACCGGACTTTTTGACTCTTTTGTATTGTGCAGGACAAAGACAGGTCAGATATATTTACTTCCAGACCTCGTTCCTCTCTGTCTATGTTTAAAACCATAAAAGCTAAATCGTCTATTTGAATCTGTTGGTGGAGAAAGATGTAGGTATTGCAAAATATTTTTGTGGCTCTACTGAGCTTTGGAAATAGCAGCATGCCACTGTGTTGCAAAGCTAACTGGAAATGATCTATCAGTTGCAAAGTAAGAATAACTTGCCATGTGAGAAGGCAATTGTGTTGCAGACAAAGTAGGTCTCTCTTCCGGCCCTGATGACCTCCTTTGAAATAGAATATTTTGAATATTTTTTGTCTCTAATTTACAGAGGTTTGGCCCTCAATTAAAATTAATATACTTCTTCACTACACAGTCTATCAATTATTTTCCCTCTCAAAGGTGACCCTGAGTCCTTTGCTGGGCCTGCCTAGTTGTCCAATGATATGCATGAGAGTTTTCCCTGATCTCTTATCGGTGCTGCTTTGGAGTCCCATGCTAAACTATGTTCTGAACACTGTGGGGGGCCTGAGGAAGCTGGCCTCATATGGCTCCCTGATATTGAGGGTAAAAGGGCTACAGTTCAATGAACAGGTGTAAATGGCATATTTACCATAATTTCAGTTCTATACACTTCACTTTTTTGAGGTCTCAGGTTACTAATTCAAATAGTTGTGCAGAAGTTTGCTGTTCTTCCATTTTTTTATGAGTAGGACAGTGCACTATGACTGAATCACTATTGTTTGTATATGATTAAAAATTCCACCTCATTGGCATGGCCCAGTCCACCACCTCTGCAGTGCATAAAGAGGAACATCTGAGTGCTTTTGAACCATGGCACAATTTTGAGGACATTAAAGTGAAGCATCAGCTTCATTATCAGATGTTTCCCTCTTTCTAATCCTTATTTTCAATGGATTTTGTAGGGCTTTAGTGAAGCTACAGTGGGGGCATCATGGTGTATTCCACACATTTCCTGAGTGTAGTGTTCTGTCCCATCAAGTGGCATGGAGACCACTTAGAGAGAGATTAATAAGCCTTTTCCACAGCCTTAGCTAACAGTCACATGGCTTTTAGCTCATGCAGCAGAGGCTTATGCATTTAGCTCCAGAGGTCCCAGGTTCGATCCTGCTCCGGCATTACAATGTTGGCATTACAATGACTAACAGAAGCGGTGCAGTAAACAGAGGTGAAAAACAAATCTAAGAGTCCCACTTCCCAATATAACCCCTAAGAGGTTTTCTCTGAGTTGTGCTTATCAGTACAAATGGAAACTAGTTTCATTCTTGTCTCATAGACATTTTTCATACAATGGTAAGAGATGCACATGCTTCATATAAAGACAATTTTTCCTCCATTCTAGCAAGTACTATCTAAAGCAGTGGTGGGCAAACTGTGGCAGGCCGCAAGACAGTTTGTTTACATTGACTATCTGCAAGCACGGCCACCTGCAGCTCCCATTGGCCGGGAATGGCAAACCGCGGCCAATGGGAGCTGCGGGAAGCTCAATTAAAAACATGTATTTTTGGCCATGCCTCATGTCCCTTTTGTCTTCACATTCTGTAAACTTTCTAGTGAACAATTTAGTATTAGAAATATTTGTGAAACAGAATTAAAAAGCAACAGCATTTAGTTAAAAGTGAATGTTTACTCATATGTTTGAGTATTTGCATTGGAAACCTGATTCTAAGAGCTATCTATCCAATTAGGGAGCATCAACAATAGCATGTGACATGTATCCAACAAAACTGAGCAACACTTCTCAAAGTTTGCATTTCAAATACAGAATATTAGAACAAACTAATTATGAATGATCAGACCAAGAACTGTTGCAGAAAGTATTCAATGAATCATTTGGAGTTATGAATTACATTCAAGAAAACTGTACAATTTGTGAAACGTCAGAAAATCTGAACAGAAAAGGTGAAATGTATCAAATTAAAGTTACAAAAATTGACTCTCTTCCCTCTTAATGGGAAACAAATTATGAACATGGAAATTTTTAAAAAAATAATTTCAATGAACTGAGAAATAACAGCTTGATCTTAATGTATTACCCTTTTTAAATTAATTAAGGGATCCCAGTGTCTGGGCACTGAAAACATATATTAATGAATTTGGATATTTCTGTGGAGTGGCACTGAGAACTCATTTTAATGAATCACGAGATCTCAGCATGCTGTCATGAAGAAAAAAAAATCAAGAGCTGTCCATGTATTTGCTGTGAACATATGGTACAAATATCTTCCTGTCTTAGCACAGTTGTCTATTTTCAAATATTTAGCTTTTTTTTCACATGAAAATAATAAGAAAAGACAATTCTTATTAATGTAGGATACTAGATCTTTTCAATTAATTAGATTATATAGATCACTTAATCCATAAATTACATATATTTTAGAAAAATTGTCACAGTGGAATGCATCTGAGTACAAAGGAGCTAATTTTAATGAGTTTGCATTTGTAACAATCAGTAAAAAAAAAAAAAAGTCTCCAACTGTCTCAGGGACCAGTAATTGACAGAGGGATGTTCTGTGTTCTGGTGTAAAAAAAAAATCCCTGCTGGTTCAAGAGAAAGTATATGAAAAAGGAAAAGCTCCATATCTTAGTGCCTAACTGAAAGTGAGCTCTTTATTTAGAGTCCTCTTTGCCTTCCTATTCCATCTCCTCCCACCCCTCTTTTTCCCAGAAGCATTGAAACTTTTTGTAGCTAAGTTTTAATGAAGGTAACTTGTTCAGCATGTGGCTTTTTAAAGCAGCTGTTGCTTGACTAAGACTTAAAACTGAATCTTTTGCTGAGCTAAAAGAGAAAACCCAATCCGGCATTTGAACAGATTTAAATGAGGAATTCTGAATTATCCACTTCCTGAAATTGAGTGAGTATCTACAGTTTCAAGTTCCCTTTATTTGGTCCTCTGTGTGGGGTTCCATCCTGAGAAATGCTGAATGTGGTATTGGGGACTTTTAGGGCTGAGCTTCCCAGACAGAGTCTTGTTAAGCACAGCCAGTTGAAACCAGATACCAAATGAAGCTGAGCCATAGGACTGAGTGATTGCTGACCACCACACTGATCTCCCTCGTCTCCCACTGGGACTTATTAGACTTAACACTGATCATTTCCATACTGTAAGGTGTGCATGAATGCTCATTATGGGCATGCACTTGCAGACTTAAGGCCTGGACTGCACTAGGAAATTAAGTTGGTTTAACTGCATTGCACAGGTGTGTGAAAAAACCACCTCCTGACCAGCGTAACTAAGCTGATCAAGCCCCCAGCATAGACAGTACTAGGCTGATGGAAGAATTCTTCTATCAACCCAGCTACCACCTCTTGAGAAGGTGGATTACCTACACCAGTGGGAGAACCCTTCCCATCAGCATAGGCAGTTTCTACACTGAAGCGCTGCAGCTGTACCACTGTAATGTTTTAAGTGTAGACATACCCTAAGAGATTTTTCTACTGCACACTGTTCCAGGGACATGTTTCAAAGGTCATAAACTATTAACCCAAACTCTAGCAAAGATGCTGTACCTCAAGGATCACTGATTAAGTCAATAGTGGTCTTCTGGTCCAACATTTTTTGCTTTGTGTTTAAAAATCATGGTCAGCAGGAAATTGTGAATGCGTTTGGGGAGTTAAGCTTGAAAATGGCTGCATGCTGCTGACTCACTGTGAAGAGTTTCCACTCACTGCAAGTGTGCTGCTTCATAGCTGGATCTGAAATGTAGCTTTCACTGCATCTGGTTGCTCACTCAGTGCACCTCTCTCTCCCCCCATGACTCAGCCCTTCGGCCAGGTCACTATGTAATCCCTCTTTACAGGGGGAACAAAGTGCCATGGGACAACCTGTTTATACACCATCTCAGGCAGCCTTCTGTGCCACTTGGCCAGCAGCTGGTAGGGGAACCCAGCCCACCCACTGTTGTGGTTTCTGGCCCTGGAACCCTATGACTAACAGCCTCAGTTGCTAGTTCCCTGGGCTTCTTCTTATCCACCTCTGTATCTCCTTGCTTATGTCTGGGTTTAGCACTAGTGCATCCTCCACTCACCATAGCTAGTTCACCACTCTGGGTCTTATAAGACTCCCCAGTGTTTACACTACCCCTAGAGCTCCTCCTTATCCCTGGCTAAATCCCTTTCTCTCTAAGGATAGATGGCTTTATACTCTTATCCAAGCTCCTTCCTCAGCTGGGTTTCATCTGTAATTAGTGTTTATCAATCCCTGGCTTCCTTTTAGGTGCAGCATGTAAAGTGAATTGGCTCATTCTGGCCCTCGTTAATCCACTCAGGGCCTGTGTAGTATGGTCACCCCATCCCACGTTTTTTTTTAAAGGTTCACTATCTTCTGACTAAAGCTCTGGGCTGGGATGCCGAAGATTCATAGATTCATAGATACTAAGGTCAGAAGGGACCATTCTGATCATCTAGTCTGACCTCCTGCACAGCGCAGGCCACAGAATCTCACCCACCCACTCCTATGAAAAACCTCACCCATGTCTGAGCTATTGAAGTCCTTAAATCATGGTTCAAAGACTTCAAGGAGCAGAGAAGCCTCCCTCAAGTCAACCATGCCCCATGCTACAGAGGAAGGCGAAAAACCTCCAGGGCCTCTCCAATCTGCCCTGGAGGAAAATTCCTTCCCGACCCCAAATATGGCAATCAGCTAAACCCTGAGCATATGGGCAAGATTCACCAGCCAGATACCCAGGAAAGAATTTTCTATAGTAACTCAGATCCCATCCATCTAATATCCCATCTCAGGGGATTTGGCCTATTTACCCTGAATATTTAAAGATCAATTACTTACCAAAATCCCATTATCCCATCATATCATCTCCTCCATAAACTTATCGAGTAGAATCTTAAAACCAGATAGATCTTTTGCCCCCACTGCTTCCCTTGGAAGGTTATTCCAAAACTTCACTCCTCTGATGATTAAAAACCTTCGTCTGATTTCAAGTCTAAACTTCCTGGTGGCCAGTTTATACCCATTTGTTCTTATGTCCACATTGGTGCTGAGCTTAAATAATTCCTCTCCCTCTCCTGTATTTATCCCTCTGATATATTTATAGAGAGCAACACTTTGAAAAGTCATACCATTTATTCAGGTACCTGAATATGAATGTTGAAGATTACTTTTGAAAATCTTGGCTTTAGGTTGTAATGAAGAAATATGGAAAGGAGTAACCTTTCAATTTACAGGGCTGCTCTTATACAGTAGTCATGCATCTGTTTAGCCCACAATTTCCTGCACTTGCACACTGAAATGAACATTTCAGTGCCCACCCAAGTCAGGTACCTGTGTGAGCAAAATTATATTTAGGTCCTCAGTTACCTAACCTGAGTATTCATTTGCCCTGTCTGCTTATTTTTGCAAGTGGATGTGCATGTAGGGCAAAGAAACGTGAAAGATTAAAGAAAAAAAAGGGATCAGTGACTTATTTTGCATTGCTAAAAATTTATTTTCATTTCCCCCTGACTGCAGGTATAATACAGGTATAGTACATTTCTGTTAGGTTGAGAAATACCATAAAATTGGAAAATAAACAAATTGAGGTATTTGCTGAGACTACAGCTGTGTCACTATATGGTAATATGTTGCAGCACATGCTGTTCTAGAACATAATTTCTGTTTTCTTTTGGATCCTGGAGTGCAAGAAAAGGGTTTATTACTGTCATTTCTGATGTTATAATGTTACAGGCTCCAACCTTGGGAAAGTTTACACTAAATTTGATTTTTATTGTTTCACAAAATGGGAATTGTTTTCTGACAATCAATAAAACTGCAGGCGATACTCCTTTTATAATAGATGTGAATGGACTATTACTGTTTGTTATAGTGGTTTAACTGCAGGGCAAGCTTATAAGGGATGTCATTGGAACACCACATAATTTTTGCCAGCCCCAGGACAAGATTGTATTTATTTAATTTATTTATTTATGAGGTTCGCTGTTAATATTGTTATATATGGCAAGTCTCCCTACTTTAGAATGAGCAGAAAGTTCTCTGCCTCAATGTTTGTGGGATTAGATTGTTAGTGATCACATATCCAGTACCAATGGCTAATATCAAAACTGCAAATGTTATTACTATTAGAGTAGTAGTATTAAAGAAATTCAGTCTACTTCAGTCTATTCATCAAAGTCAGATTAAGATTTTAGCAATGGCAAAGGTATGGTCCATATCCCTATCCCTCCAACGAATGATTATGTGGGGTTTTTTTGGTGGTGGTAAAGGTGGTGGACTAGTATTTCCAAGTGAGCCCCACACTAGAGCCAGCTTTCATATTTAGGCCTACACAAAGGGTCTCTGCTGATACCACAACAGTAAAGAATTCCTGTCCATCATTAACACACCACTCTAGGGAGATGATTTTTCAGCATACACGCCAAACAAGTAGACTTTCACAAAACTGTCATGCCTGTTTATCCTAGGCCACTCTGTCTCTTCTGTTTTGTTAAGTCCCATAAGCTTTTGCCTGTCTGAGTAGTGTTCAGCTGAGGGATTCTTTTGGCTGGCCCCTTTTTGTGTATTCCCCCAACTGCCCAGTGATTTGCCTTACCCTTGCAGATGTTCTGGCTCCATTCTTAACATATTGTCCCAGATATTTCCTTTTTCTTTTCAGGATAATTTTAGAGAGAGTTTTTGAACTCTGATAAATCTTGGCATTTGTTAGAAATTCATTCCACTTAATACCTAGTTTTTTCCCGAGGTATTTACTTTTGAAGGCACTTAGATGTCTATCTGTACTCTTCGGGGATTTCCAGCTTTTGAATTTCTACGTTGAAGTAGAAATAACATTTTACTTGAAGACTTATTGTTTTTGGTTTTTAAGTTGTAGATTTTTGATGACTAAATCTTTTTAAAGCTTGTGATGCATTTCCTGCCTTGCCAATTTATGATATTATTTCCTTTTGGGTGTCTCCTTTGGCTTGAACATTACTACCAAGGTAAGTAAATTGACTCAGTTCTTGGGGGTTTTTTTTGTTTTGTTTTGTTTTGCCTTTTAATGTAACACTTGAGTTGGAAGTTGCTGGAGTTCTCATTAGATTTGTTTGTGCATGATTAATTAGCCCAGTTTTTTTGTGATGCTGAACAGTCTTTCAGTCTTCACTTGAATGTTGGTTGAGCAGTCACTTAGAGCTATGTTGTCAGGAAAATCTTGATATTCTATTATACTGTTGATGAGCCATGTGACTCTTGTTTTGTATCTATTTTTCCTCATAATTAAGTCAATAGCAATGCCAAATAGGAGAGGTAAGTAAATGTACTTGTTTGACACCAGTGTCTATATATGTTAAACCATTCCTCAAGTTTGCTTGTCTACACTACCGCTCGGGGTCAATCTAAGATACGCAACTTCAGCTATGTGAATAGCGTAGCTGAAGTTGATGTACTTAGATCTACTTACTGCGTTGTCTTCACTGCAGTAAGTCGACAGCTGATGCTCTCCCATCGACTCTGCTTGCATTCCTTGTTCTGGTGGAGTACTAGAGTCAATGGGAGAGCGCTCAGCAGTCAATTTATTGCGTCTATACTAGATGCGATAAATTGACCCCTGCTGGATCGATTACTGCCCGCTGATCTGGGGAATAGTGTAGACAAGCCCTAACTGTGGAAGTTACACCTTGATATAAAATTTTGATTATGTTGTTTATTTTTGCTGGCATGCCATAACACTTCAAGATGTACCAGAGTGCATGGTGATGGAGGCTATCAAATGCTTTCTTAAAATCTATGAAGTTTATAATGAGTGGTTTTTGCCATATGATGCTTCCTTTGATTATTATTCTTAGGATGAAAATCTGGTTGACACATGATCTTCTGGGTTGAAATCAAGCCTGCTTTTCCCTTAGCTTTGCCTTAACTGCTTTTTTTATTCTTATATTAAGATCATACACAAAGTCTTTGGCAGTATCACCTAAAGAAGTGTAACACTTTACTAGTTGTTGCAATTGTTTAGGTTACCTATCTTTGGTATTTTGACTATAATGCTATTTTCCCAATCTTCTGGAGCTTTTCCTGATCCCAAACTTTGTTGAAAATTTTGATATTTTATCCAGGGTTTCATCAGAATTAGCTTTCAACTAGGGCTGTCAATTAATCGCAGTTAACTCACACAATTAACACAAAAAATTAATCATGATTAATAGCAGTTTTAATCGTGCGGTTAAACAATAGAATACCAATTGAAATTTATTAAATTTTTGGATGTTTTTCTACATTTTCATATATATTGTATTCTGTGTTGTAATTGAAATCAAAGTGTATATGATTTTTGATCACAAGAATTTGCACTGTAAAAAAACAAAAGAAATAGTATTTTTCAATTCATCTCATACAAGTACTACAATGCAATCTTTTTGTTTTGAAAGTGCAACTTACAAATGTAGATTTTTTTTTTGTTACGTAACTGGCCTCAAAAACAAAACAATGTAAAACTTCAGAGCCTACAAGTCCACTCAGTTTTACTTCTTGTTCAGCCAATCACTAAGACAAACAAGTTTGTTTATATTTTATATTTATATTTATGTTGTCCTCTTCTTATTTACAATGTCACCAGAAAGTAAGAACAGGCATTTGCACTGGAACTTTTGTAGCCAGCATTGCAAGGTATTTACCTGCCAGATATGCTAAACATTTGTATGCCCCTTCAATGCTTTGGTCACCATTCCAGAGGACATGCTTCCATGCTGATGATGCTCATTAAAAAATAATGCGTTAATTAAATTTGTGACTGAATGCCATGGGGGAGAATTGTATGTCCCTTGCTCTGTTATACCTGAATTCTGCCATATATTTCATGTTACAGATGTCTTGGATAATGACCCAGCACATCTTCTTCATTTTAAGAACACTTTCACAGATTTGACAAAACGCAAAGAAGGTACCAACGTGAGATTTCTAAAAATAGCTACAGCACTTGACCGAAGGTTTAAGAATCTGTAGTGCCTTCCAAAATCTGAGAGGGATGACATGTGGAACATGCTGTGAGAAGTCTTAAAAGAGCAACACTTCGATGTGGAAATTAGAGAACCCGAACCACCAAAAAAGAAAATCAACCTTTCGCTGGTGGCATCTGACTCAGATAATGAAAATAAACATGTGTTAGTCCACACTCCTTTGGATTGTTATTGAGCAGAACCCGTCGTCAGCATGGACTCATGTCCTCTGGCCTGGTGGTTGAAGTATGAAGGGACATATGAATCTTTAGGCATCTGGCATGTAAATAACTTGCGATGCCAGCTAAAACAGTGCCATGAGAATACCTGTTCTCACTTTCAGATCACATTGTAAACAAGAAGTGGGCAGCTTTATCTCATGCAAATGTAAACATACTTATTTGTCTGAGCGATTGGCTGAACAAGAAGTAGGGGTGCAATGAAATGGTGGGGGCAGCTCTTCCCCTGGCTGTCTCTGGGTGAAGATGCAGCAGATACTGCCTCCTCTCCTCCACTGCTATGCCTGACACAGCAGCTCAGGATACCAGGTGTCACAGCCCTGCTTGCTCAAAGTGATCAGAAATGCTCTGGTGCTTTCTCCCCCTGCCCCCAATTCTTCCTCCCTCTTCCAGTTATAATAATAGTAATAATTAAGAATGGACCTACAGGGTTCACATTTCAGTTATTTCTGAGTGGTTTACCAGGTGAGGTTGTGTACTTTTAGTTCTGGCTGTGTCTTTAAAAAGGAAGGGCAGGTTGGATGCATTAACAGGGTATAAAAATGTATTTACCTCTGTATGCTGGGAGGGGGGGCCTGGGCAGTTTTCCAAGCCTCCTACCCTGGGTGGGGCTGCTGTCCAGATACTGGGTCTTTCCATGGAGAATGGGCACTCTGGGATCCTGGGACTTGCACAGTACACTCCCCTGCCCTTTCTGGGTTGTGGCCTGCCCTGTCACTGGGGCTCTGGTCTCACCACATCCCAAGGCACAGCTCAGAAAGCACAGGACATGATACTCCTGGCACCCAGTGTCCCTACTTCTCATGGAAAGCCCTGGCATCTTTGCTCCAGCTCCCTTTCCCCCATTGCCCTACCTGGGGTAGGGCTCTTGGGGAAGTGCCATGGCCTCCCCTCCTATCTTTGTGCCAGAATGCTGGCAGGGTCTTCCCCATGGGCAGCTTCTTAGCCTGTTATCTCCTGTGCAGGTGGCGGTCCCTGATTTCAGGGCCACCCCTGCATTGCTGTCGCAGGAACAGCTGGGAGGTGAAGCACTGGCTGCTTGGTGGTATCTGCTAAGAGTCAGCTGGGTGGGGGGATGGTTCTCCTGCCCTCACTGTGCCTCTGTCCCTGCCTCCCCTATGGTCAGTACCACAGGCACACTCCTCTTTCCCCCGCAAAGTGGTGGGGTGGGGTGGGTAAAAGCCTTTTATCACTGCACCAGCCAAAGGCCAAGGGTGCTGGCAGGAGTACAGCATGGGTACCCCTCCATTTTGCTGCCCCTAAGCAAGTCGACCAAAACCCATGTCAGCAGGCTTCAGAAGAGAAATGAGTCCTGACGCTTCTCTTTTTAGGACTCAAGCACTCTTGTGCATCAGGCTGACATGGCTGGGGGTAAGGGAAGAAAGATTGAGTTGCTGCATAGGGTGGGAACCTGGGACCCACATTCTTCTGTCAGAAGGATCTGCTAGTGGGGCAGGGAACATCTATAACTGAACTTTTCAGTTTTTCAAATCCTCAAATATGGCTCTATGCATATTTCTGGAATCCAGCCCCATCTTTCCCACTAACACTATAGCAGTTATTGCAGTCCTAAGTAACTCTAGGTACTGCAGGCTACATAAAGCATATACAACTTGGGCGTGAGGGAGGGAAGGTCAGGAATAGGAGCCTCTCCTATTTAAAAAGGAAAAAGAAGACACCATTTCCGTGATGGGGCAGGAAGTTGGAGAGATCTCCATCCACCCTTCATTCCAATGAACAGATCCATTCTCTCTCCTTGGCTGAACTCTGTTTTGTAGCTGTCTGTCAGGGACTGTGTGTTCTCCAGACCATATGGTCTCATTCAGTTTGTAGCAGAGTTCAAACATCTTCCCAGCTGTGAAATAGCTGAGCAGTCTGGCCTGGATGTTAACATGCAAATGAATCTATTCAATTTTCCCCTTACCTCTAGCATTCTAACATCCAGAATTGACACAAGTTGCTTCTGAACCCAAGAAGACTCTACAGTTCATTGGCCCTATCTGCACTCGCAAAAATATGTTAGCACCCTTCTGTGAACATAGTTCTTGTTAGAAAGATAATATGCAGTTTGCTATATGCAGTAAGCATAGACAGGGCCTAGCTACAGTATAAACCAGCTTACAAAATCATCCAAGCTAGGAACAAGAATGTTGTAACTGAATAGAGCAAGGGTGAGTATATGTAATAAGTAGTAGAGAAATATCAGACATGTCAATGCAGTCTCACAGTATACTGTTAGCTTTCATGCCTCAGTTAAAGAAGTGAGAGTGCTGACCCTTTCACAAAGACTTCCCTTCTCCAAAATTTCATTGAAGATAATCAATTGGTTAACTAAAAACCCCTCCCTTGTTCAATTGCTCATCTTTCATGCTCGTGGCTCCTGTGATGTCATCAGTACACTAATTCTCCAGTCACCACAGTCTTCCAAGCTAAGACCTGAATTTCTATTGTAAACAACATACTGAAAATGTACCCCAATGTTTATTTTTTTGGGGAAAAGCATTGCAATCCAATCTTCCCTGTCCCCTGCAAAAATTTTTCCCTGCAAAAATTACAACTTTGCAGGCCTTTTTTATATAGATACATCATAAGGAACCTAAAAAGAGCACAAGACCTTCTCTTCCCTTTTGCAGATTACCTTTGTTTGATTGGCCTTCATTAGGCAGCCTGATGCTACCACACTGCAGACATGTATTTTTCTGTTTCTTTGAGGAGACTGGAACTGGGGGGATCACAGAGGTGACATCCCCCACTCCAGAGAGCAGACAAGGTGCTGTTGCTTTCATTGCATTCTGCACTCAGTCTATTATGGGGAATGACATACTTTTGGAAGAAACTGTTTGTCTTAATGGCTGTGCTAGTAGCTGTGATGGAAGATGGGGGGTTCAGAAACCAACTTAGAATTAGGAGTTGCGTAAAAGCTTTCAGACGACCACTCAGTGTAATTAATATCCTGCATTTTGAGAGGACGAAAAGTATATTTTTATGTATAAATAATCATCTCTTGTTTCAGCGAGGGCTGGTAGTTGACCTGTAATGATTAGTACGTGCAGCAGAGGAGGACCCTGCGCCCGCAGCAAGTGTCTCATTTATGTGTCATGTTTTCATTAATTCAATAATTATTCCTGTTAGTTTCATTAGTGAAAAGAATTACTATAGGTAGTAGGAAAGAACAAATGAATACAACAGTGTAGGTCATCCATCTAGACATTTTTTTCTAATAATTGTGTGAAATTATGTATTCACTTCTAAAGAGCAAAATATTAGTATGTAATAATACTGTTGTTCTTTGGCTTTTATTATGTACATTTATATTGAGGTGACACCAAAATAGTGACCGGCCCAAAGATAAGGTGTAACAGGTAGATGAGACAAATCCATTCGCTGTTGACCCATTCTTAAAGACATGACATTTTACATATATGTGTGTGTCAAATGCTCTATCTTTTTGTAGAACCAGAAAAAAAGATTGATCTCTCTGAAAGTTTTTTTTTTCCCCACTGCAGATCTTCTAGGTCACCTAATATTACAGGAGACAACTGTAAATGATTGCAGGTGTGCACAAGGTATTACTGAAATCTTCCATCAGAGTTTTAGCATTTTCTCCAGACACAGTGCTGTAGTTCAGTGCAAACAATATAGTCTTGGGTGTTCAATCAAACAGAGCAGCACATAGCATGGAGAAGTCACAAAAAATACTCACGACTCGAACAAAAGTACAAAGAATTTGCAAAATAGCTCATATTTTTAACAGCAGCATATTATGAAAACTCCCACAAATGTCAAAACCAAATAAATGGCAAGCACACCAGTTTGTGTATGACTTTATTGTGCATAAAAACCTAACAGAACCAGTAGGATGTTGATTGTTGAATTGGGTACCAAAATAATCGGTGAGATTAAGTTAGTGAGTATAGTTAGCTTGATTAAACTGCATTAAGATCTGGGATCATATCCTTTGTTAGTGTAAATTGGTTTGCTAAGGGGCTGTACTGATCTACATCAGTTGAGGATGTGGCCCTAGGACTGATGTTTGGCTTGTAATGGTTAGAATGCAGTCTCTGCAAAAATCGCTCCTTGCATTGTTTTGAAATTTCTGAGGAAATTTATTATGACAAATTGCATCAGCTCCAGTCCATGAAGTGATATTAAATACAATTACATCTGTGCTATTATGTGTTGCTACCTCTGTGATGGGCAACATCCCACATTTCCATTGTTAATCATAGCTGATGTCTCCATAATTCTCTTTTGGTTTTGTTTTGTAAATTATGTATTTGTATTTATGACTTGCCAGCTGTTGAAGGACTTGCAAATACCAGATGATACCTTGATTTCCATCACCCACATGGATCAGCAAATGAGATGCAATTTTAACATTAATGAGATGTGTTTCCTCCCATAATCTTAATAAACACCTCTTTTTGGTTTTTATATAATCACAACAAATCTGACAGATCTTTTTTGGGACTGCTCATTCCAATTCTTCTTAATTATCCCAATACACTTGCATTAACTTCAGGGGAGAATTTAGTTTATACTAGTCCCAGAGAAAATATAATCTCCTTGTCTCCACTTCATGAAGAAGATAATAGAAAGGAAAGGTATTACTTGCTGTGTAACTGGTTGGACAGACAGAGACCTCTGAGAATTTGTCCAGGTACAGTCATGGAGAAAGATGGTCCCTGAGAAAGGGCATGAATCACAAAGTACTACAAGAGTAACCCTTTTACAACTTTAGTTTGTGATAATGATATTTGAGCTATAGGTCAAGCATTTGAATGGGGTAAAAAAGCTACCCATTAAACAATCTGGATAGAAAATGCCCAACTTGGATGTGAACAGGTGGGGGTACCTGAAGATAAAGGAATCTGAACTGACCACAATGACTTCTGTTCCTCAATCCAAGAGAGCAAGATAATCTAGGAAGAGTTTCTAGCAGTAAAGAAACATTGTGATCCTTGAGGAGATGTGGGACAGTATGCACTTGTGTCATAGGCGTATATGAGACTATTTTGCCAAACCAGTAGATGGAGCTCAGAACTGGGATCATCCTTGGGATTCAGGTATAATTATAAAATTATATAATCTGTAATTCAATTTTACACTCTCTTCTGTTTGCATAGTCTAAGGGTGGCTGAACGTTCTTAAATCCTGACCTGTGGATGGCAAAGTGATTATAGACTCGGCTTGTTGGTCATAGTCTTCCCAAGCCATGAGTACCATGTATCCCCTCTCTTTTGCTCTCTTCTCCCTGCTCTGTTCCTCCCCTCCCACGGCCAATGTGTTGCCTCAGGCTGCTATTACTTTGTTGCTTTCTCATTGCACTTCTTTCAAACCTAGACAATCCATTATTTCTGACTTGTCTCTTCCATTTTGGAAACAACAACAACAAGAAGAAATGGAAGCCGCCAATGACAAACCTGATTTCTGCATGTATATATTGCCCTAGCTGCATTGCAGAGGGCTGTGCATGTGAAGGATTCAACTATACACACACATGCTAAACCCCATTAGATGTTGCTATTATGCCAAACCCATTAGTAACACCAGCCTCACTTCTTTCTAGTTTGCCCTGTGGCGATAATGTTAAGGTTTTGTTCTCAGATGTACTTTAGAACTTTTAAGCAAAAATTAGAAGAGAAATGTATTAATAGTCTAAGACATTGCATTTAGCTGATTATCTCAGCTCAGCAGCACAGAGTAATGACTCAATTTACCAGTTACTTTCATTAACACAATGCCCTACAAGAATTTCTAACATATATAGATTTGGAAATTGCTTTCACTCTATTTCTACTTTTCTAGCTCAAGTCTCTTTTTCATTTATGGTAGGTGATGTAAAATTATATTACTCGTGTCTCTATCCTTTTCTTACAGTGATGCTACATAGAACCTTTTCATGATTGTATTTCACTTACTACACATACAAAATCTATAGTATGCCTGTGAGAGTCTGATGTAGAAAATAATTGTGTGCACTACTCATTTTCAGACATTCCACTAGAGAACCGTGTATCTTACTTCCAGTTTACAGTGGCTTATTACATATTAAAGTGGTCTTCAAGAAACTGCACATTCTTACTGTAACCTAGCCTAGCATCATTCATTTCATTTAATTTTTGACATGCCTTCCACCAGCTTACATACAACATTGTTTGGAGAGGGAAATTATAGTTCAGATGTTCAGACCATTATCACACTCATAACTTTCACTTCTCAGTGATCAGTTTCCTTTTCCCAAACACTGGTTAAAGTAGAACTAGGTGGTTTTTTTTTCATTTTGTCCCCCCCCCCCCAAGTTTTTGTCAGAAAAAAACTTTTTCACCAAAATTTATGTTTAATTGAAAAGCCATTTTTCATCTAAAAATGTTAACAAACATTTTAAATCAGCTCTATGTTAAACCCAGTTTAATAGTCTACATCTCCAATTCCAGCTATCTGAAATAAAAGATAATTATAAATACACGTATCAAGTGGTAGCCATGTTAGTCTGTATTTATTATAATTTGTAATTACAAAAGCAGCTTTGCCTCTCCTGGAATTGACACCTCCTCACCTATTATTGAGAGTGAACTACATCCACCCTGATCCAATTGGCCCTGTCAACACTGCTTTTCCACTTGTGAGGTAACTCCCTTCTCTTCATGTGTCAGTATAACAATGCCTGCAACTGTAATTTTCACTCCATGCATCTGAAGAAGTGGGTTTTTACCCACGAAAGCTTATGCCCAAAGAACTGTTAGTCTTTAAGGTGCCACTGGACTCCTTGTTGTTTATGTGGATACAAGGACTATACTAGAATCTTAATGGGGGGGAGGGTGGGGAGTCCACAAAGCTTGCATTATCAAGTATGCAAATACTGCTTGAAAGATGGCTGTGACTGTACATGATTATAAATGTCTGTATTAATTGCACATTTCAATCTGTGTCAAAAATGTGATCTATGTTCTTGATTTCTAAAATTGGCAAAGGCGATCAGAGCATTTTGACACCCTCAACCTACATGCATAAACATAAATCTACAGACATAAACATCAGGCTAGTGGTTACAACCCATTGAGACTGAATGGGTCTATCCAAACAATGTAGCAGCCAGCACTGGGGAGGTGGGTGTGAGATTCTCCTGGACACGTCCTGTTGCATGCTCTGGCTGACTAGGGGCGGGGGGAACCAGCATGAAGCATAAGGCAACTTCACATCTGGGCCCATAAACAAAAACCATTGAGCAATATAATAATTGGGCCCAGATCCATTCAGGGAAGGGACTTTCTTGAACCAGTCAGAGACTGAGCTTGGGAGACCTACTGACACACAGGAGGATCTGAGGTTGGTGCTCTCAGAAAGACCCAAAAAAGGGCCAGAGGAATAACTAGCCCAGTAACCATGACAATAGTATATACAGGTCAGTCCCTCCTCCCCCCCCATCCATTTGTCAGTATCAAGTATCTGTATATCTCTAAAAGTCTGTATGAGTTGTATTGGCTTCTTCTTTCTCTCCCTCCTCTATGGTCTTGATCTTACACTCGTTGACTGGGTCATAGTGGACAAGCAGCTGAACATGAACTTCCAGCGTGATGCAATGGCAAAAAGGACCTCATGCAATCACTGAATGTATAAACAGGTGTAATGAGTAGGAATAGGGAGGTGATTTTACTTCTGTATATGGCATTGGTGATAATGTAATACTGCATCCAGTTCTAGTGTCTCCAATTTCATAAAGAATATTGAAAAATTGGAGAGGGTGCAGAAAAGAGCCCCAAAAATTATTTGAGGTCTAGAAAAATGGCAGACAGTGAGACTTAAAGAGCTCACTCTGTTTAGTTTACCAAAAAGAAGATTGAGAGGTGACTTGATTACAATGTTTCACAGAGACAAAATACCAGGCACTAGTGGAGAAAGTCATAACAAGAACCAATGGCTGGAAGCTGAAGCAAGACAAATACAAATTAGAAATCATACAAAAAATGTTAACAGTTAAGGTGATTAACTATTGGAACAAACTAGCAACTGAAGTGTCAAATCAAGACTGAATACCTTTGTGAAGATACGCTTTAGCCAACACAAGTTACTGGGCTGAGTACAGGAGTATCTAGGTGAAATTTAATGGCCTATGATATACAGGAGATCAGATTAAACGTTCTAATGGTCCTTTATGGCCTTAAAATCTATGAATCTATGATAACCCCCCCCATTGCTTTAATGGTGCAGGATCAGGACTTAGGTGAGAATTACTCTCTCGTCTTTAATACAGTGATCACTGAAACCTGATATATTATTGTGGAGTCTCATCTTTGTTGCTGAGTCATTAAACTGTAACATAATATGTTTCTCCTAGTTACATATCCAAGAGGAACTTTTACATATCCAAAGCATATAATACTTTGCTAATGGTTAGAGGAATACCGAAGTGCATGTAGTAAAAGTTTTTCTCCATTTCCATTGACTTGGTATGAACAATGGATGGCATTTAGCTGTTGCTAATTTGTTGGTCACTACCTAGTAGGTTGTCTTCAACACCTTTTTGAGACTGTTTGATCATCATGAAAGTTTATGTAGCTTAGCAAATTTTATGTAGCAGGTGCAATCCATATTGGACAAGGATGGATACAGTCCATGTAGGCTGAGATTTTTCAAAGTCACCTAAGGCAGTTCGACACCCATTTATTACTTTAAAATGTAATCATATTATGTAGAAATGATTGCTTGGGTGCATTTTCTGATCCTTGTACAACTGTCATTATAGCTATTTTTCTCTGTCCCTTACCATTGTCTGAAATATATATTTTTATTAATCTGTCCTGATAACTGTGTGTTTAATCTTACTAGAAGCTATTTGAAACTTAGTGTATATGATGGTACTGTATATGGATTTTGAATTTTGTGGATTTGTGTTTGTATGTGTAAAAGGTGACACTTACAATACTTCTGACAGCTTTCTGTGCCATAAAACTTTATTATTACAAATTATGTGGGTTGTGTCCAATTTTGGTTTCACTGGGATTTGGCTCCATGCAGCTGCTGGAAAGTCTATGGTCAAGATATCTAAAATAGTGCATGAAACAACAGAGTCTACAATTCAATGTGAGATGAGAGCTGCTGCTCCCCTAAATAGGATCAGCAATAGCCAGCACTTAGTTTCCCAGAACTTAGATTAGTTTCAAAACTGAGTGTCTCTGATGGACACAAATAAGTGCTTGAAATCTACAAGACTCAAAGGGTACTTGACCTCACAGGCACATGAGTGCTCCATTTGTCTAAGCTTGGAGAAGGGTCTATTCCCCATGATAACTGACAGAAAGCTTTTCAAAAGAGAAGCTGAAAATAGCTTCTGGAAACTATCCCATAGAGCTCTATCTCTCTTTCCACGACTACCTATTTAAATCTCTATATTGCTCTACACTTGGATACTAAGATCAAGGACAAGAAGTGGACAGTACCTGCACAGAGGGACATACTGGAATCACAAAAGATTTAGGAAAGGGGGCTTCAGTGCTACTTTACATTCTAACTCTTCTCAATTTTGAAATTCAATATTCACCTTTAGGAGCAGCACCCAGTAGAGGACAAATGAATAATTTTTCTTCTGCAATGGAGTGAGATCCCCCTGCACTCCTTTTGGAAATCTGAGAATATTTTCTATCTATTTTCCTTTTTGTTCACATCCATCTTTAAGGCCATGCAGACCTGTAGTCCTATTGGAAATGGGTCCCTCCAGAGCTTAGCATTATAACTACTGAACCAAGTAGAGGGGTTACTAGCTAACTGCAGAGTGATCTGAAAACAAATTGAAGCAAAACCTTAGCCATCCATGAGAATCCACCAGTTTGCCAGAGCTACACTTTCACAGTGGAGCATGGGAGTGGGGGGTAGAGGTAGCTTGAGATCCTTGAGGCTGGAGAAGGGCAGTTTTGCACCTGGTATATTTTAGAGCAGCCTCAGGGCTTCTTTATATCACACCTCAACGTAATAGACTTCAAATGGCCTGTCCACAACTTGGAATGGCGAGAGTACAGTGTGTTCTGAATATACCCTGTTGTCCCCACAAAATTCCCACACCAAGGAAAGGAAGCCTTATCAGAGGCCAGGATCTGATTTAGAAGAGTGAATTACTATGAGTAGTACAAAAGCAAAGAATCCCCCTGACCAATGCTGGCTGCAATGCTCTGTGGCGCTGTGGCTTTCCCTCTGGCCTCTCATTGCCCTAAAAAAAGACTTACCCTTTCCTAAATCATGTGTCAGGCATGTATCCCTTAACCCTTTCCTGTCTGTTCTACCTGGTCATAGTATGCCAACCAAGAATTTTTCCGTAGTGAAACCCATCCCTTAGTTTTGTTTATTTTAACAAAAACACTTAGTTTATGTAACTTTTTTGTAATAAAACCTACCTAAAAAGGCATGAATACAATTAGATGATTTACAATATTTTGGCAGGGTTTAGATTACCACACAATGTCAATTTGTATTGTACTAACAACAAGAAGTAAACCTACAGGTGCTTGGACTTTTGTAGAGATAAATGTTTTCAGCATCCTAGGTTATGTATCTCTTGTTGCGATATGTGCTAGTATATCAGTAAAGCAGATTCAAGTGTGTGTTTGATGTAATGGGTGAGTGGCAGATGTTATCAAAGATTGGTGGATGTAGGCCTAAGAGGCTCCCATATTACTTTGTATTGGTCTGTTTTTATCTTGCCAGCTAAATCAGGATTTCTCCACAGAGACAATGCTTGTGGTTGTTTTCAGCAACTCTGGCTATGAGAGTTCGGGGCTAAGAACATTGGTTTTTGACAGATGATGTTCCCACCATCTTCCATTTTTGTAGAGTCTAGAAATGTGAATCAAAATTAGAGAAAAGCAGCTGTATTGTTTATGCATCTTGATTAAATTGACCAGCAGAGGGCAGTGCACACTGACAGTCACTCCTCACTTTTCTATTTTCAAAGCTGCATGAGTCCACATATCATTAAAAAATCTGTTCAGTTTACTTTTAAGAACATGAGAATATTAGCTTTGTTGCCCAGTTTACAATCAAGATATATAGAATTAGAAAGTGAAACAAGACAGGAGAAAAATAGAAACAAAAGAAAAATTCTTTAGCACTAACGATTGGACAGGTAAAGCTATAGAATCTTTATTTCTTGTTAATAAAGCTAAAAAATGATGACAAATGATTTATTTTTATATTACCAGTATAGCTTTCAAAATATAATTTTGAGCCATTAGATAGCCCCTTAGAAACCTAAATATTTATAATAGAATAAATAATAATAAATAATAAGCTGATGATTTACTGGATTTTTCCAAAACAATCATTGACTGGGAAGTGAAATGTTACTGGTAAAAGTTCTTGACAATTTTTATTATGCATTTTTATACATTTTATAATTTTGGCTCTTGTTTTGAGAGACATAGAACTCTGTCCGCTCCTGGTTCCACAGTACTTTCAGCACCCCTAGTTCCAACATCTACAGAGCTGTGAGAAGGGAGTGGTTGTTCAAGAGCACACAATGGTGCTTCTTGAAATTCACCAAGTGAAACTCAAGAGGTTAGGAGTCTGATAACAGTCCAGAAGTTGAAAGGTTGGATTTGTTGTGTTGGACTAGAAGTCTTCTCAGAATAGCCTTTCTTGAGAGTTCTGGTACCAACTGTTTTCAGAAATACTTCAAGAGCAGCCTCTCTCTTGGTATCACTTTCAGTTCCCAGGGCAGCTGAGATATATAAGTACAAAAACACACATGAAAATAATACAGAAAATCCTTAACCGGAGTTTTTCAAAACATACAACAAAGTTAGATTGAATTTTGGACAAAGATGGGTGTGGTGTGTGGTTGTTTTATGCAAACTAGATTCCCCCGGTTCCTCCTGAACACCAAGGTAAAAGTACCATGATGTATTGCCACCTCAATTTAAATTGGATTATAACATGGTGCAGAAGAACAGACCATTTTCAGATACTGGATTGTGTCATCATGTAGTTTCCAGTGGAATTATTTGTGTAGGCTACACCCTTTGCCTATGTATTTTTTAAATTGGCTGCTCTGCTAGGAATTTTTAGTATACATTGAGTAAAACTAACCAGCAACACATAGCTACCTATAAATTAAGAAGTTGCAGTTGACTTTGAGACTTTCCAGGATTTATCTGAAATGGTTGCAGGCAGATGGTGAAAACATTTTCTGATTAAATCTGTCACAGGTAAATCAGTAGATAATACCAGATGACAATTCTAAATTGTAGCTTACTGACAATAATAATAATTAATAATTAAAATGTAAGAAAAGGGGAAAGTATCAGCATGATATACTTCTCTGAGACCTCATCTGTATCCAGAGATGCTATGGAAATAATGGATTGGTTTTTCTGTGGCTCATTGTTAGCTTTCTGATACAGTGATACCTGGAGGGCTCTGGCTAGAGGTATCTGTAGCAAATGGAATTGATGCTGGAATGTTTATACAAAAATGGCCTGAGGTTAAATATAACATTTTCAGAACCAAGCTGAAAAATATAACCTTCTTGCTAATGACAGGTTTCAGAGTAGCAGCCGTGTTAGTCTGTATCCGCAAAAAGAAAAGGAGGACTTGTGGCACCTTAGAGACTAACAAATTTATTTGAGCATACACTTTTGTGAGCTACAGCTCACTTCATCCAATGAAGTGCATCCGATGAAGTGAGCTGTAGCTCACAAAAGCTTATGGTCAAATAAATTTGTTAGTCTCTAAGGTGCCACAAGTCCTCCTTTTCTTCTTTCTAATGAAAGGCTTGGTACAGAACAGCAACTTTATGCAAAACCATGTAGACTATACATTATTTCTGCTATGTAAACAGACTGCTATTGTTATAAACTACTCTGATATATTATTATATCAGACATTAGCCCAATAAATAAGCTGCTAGACTAGTAGCAATTAGACAGATAACAGTCATAGACAGCAGCTGGAACAGCATATTTGGCTGGATGACACACAGAATTGGGCCCAGTTCAGTAAGCTACTTAAACTTGTGAGTAGTAGTCCTATTGACTTCAATGGGCTTCAATGTTTTGTTGAACAGGGATAGACTTAAATAAATGCTTAAATGATTTAATGAACTGGGGCCTCAGTGAATTAACCTTTGACCTCTGGAAACCTGGGCTCAAATCCTGTGAAAATGAGTAAGCGGGCTTTGTTTTAGTTCACAACACCAGCGTTTGTGATGCTTGCAGACACACCTGACCCCTGGACTGTGGGTGGCCTATACAAGAAAAGGAAATCTCAGCTTGTGTTTAAAACAAAAAGTCATGAGCCCTTTTCCTTGTGATGATTGCCCTGAAAATGTAAAATGACGTAAATCTAATTGAAAGTTTGTCTCTTCTTCCCCCCTGCCCGCCCCACCCCGCCCCAAGTTCATGAGTTAGTCATGATCTCCCTAGAACTGCTCAGAGTTAGGTTTGGGCTCTGAGAAACCTGTATCAATAGTATAGGTATCTTGATTTTGGGGGTGGTAGGCTATTTCACAGTTTTGGTGAGTCTGTCTGATGCTATTGCTGGTGATAAGCCCACTGCAAAATCCCTCTGAGCAGACAGCAAAGCAACATGGGTTACGTTTTAAGAGTGCTAGAGGCACCCAGGCCTAGTGAACTAAGCACAGGTTTGAACTGATTGCAAGAGGCAATAGTATTCTAATCCTGGCCTGTCAGTACCTCCTTCAGTAGCCTTAGCCATGCCACTTAACCTTACCTTCTGTTGTCCCTGCTGTAAAATGGGGATAATATTTATTTCCCTTATGGAGTTGCTGTGATGATTAGTTAGCTAATATCTGTTAACTGCTACTATGTAAAGGTTAAAATTCACCAGACTGCACACAAAACATTTCAGAAGCTGAGTCCCTCGGTTTTCTAAGATAACTGTCCCTTAAACACTTCAAATACTCACAAAAACTATGCACAAAAAGCAGCACAAGTACTTGTGCTCCATAGCTCTTGCAGCAGGAAACTAATGCATAAGAAGATGCAGTCATGGGACATAGTCATTCCTGAGTTTTTGAAGATAATGGACCAAGGAAGTATGGAGGTAAAGCTGGTCAGGAATTTTTAAAGGATTTTTTTTCATTGAAAAATGGTGATTTCTTGAAACTGAAGCTATTTGAAAAACAGGGTCAGTTCAACAAATTTCTCAAATTGAAAAAATTGTTGAGAAACCAGTTTCAAAATTGTAAAATTTCATTTTTATTTGTTTTGAAATAAAAAAACAATTTCTGTTTCAAAATGACTTTTTGTTTAGAAATGTAAAAGAGTGGAAAAAAAACAAGGTCAAAATTGAAACAAAAGCTTTCAAAATTATCAAGACAAAATGTTTCAATTGACACAAAATGAAAATGTTGGGGTTTTTTGGTCTGTGAATATTTTTGAGATTTGTTTTTTTCATTCTAAATCGAGACAGGAAAAAAATGAAAACTCGTAATTATTCATGAGATAGGAAAATCATTTCTCCCTTACCTTTCTATGGGAGATGCCCCAAAGAATCATTTTGCCAAGCCTTCCAGAATGCTAACACCAACCAGGTGAGCAGTCATGTGATCAAAATAGCCAGAAGTCAGTTATATTAGCAGGGACAGTAATAGTGAAAAACTGTTTTACAGGCCAAACTAAAAATGCTAAGGCCAACTCTTTACATCACAAATCAGTGCTATATGTTGGTCTCATTCTTGGGGAAATACCTACAAGGTATATGAAGGATGGGAAAGGTTCACAGGCAGAACCATTCAGTCCTTCACTTTCAGCTCCGCTCTTTAAGGAACACTACATTTACTCATGAATATTTTTAACAGAAAAAAGTATGTAGGAACTGGTGTCAATATATTCAAGTGTGTGCACAAAATTGCTTTTAAATGACTATCAGTCTGATTTATAAAAAGAAAAGGAGTACTTGTGGCACCTTTAGAGACTAACAAATTTATTAGAGCATAAGCTTTCGTGAGCTACAGCTCACTTCATCGGATGCATTTGGTGGAAAAAACAGAGGGGAGATTGATTGATATACACACACAGAGAACATGAAACAACGGGTTTATCATACACGCTGTAAGGAGAGTGATCACTTAAGATAAGCCATCACCAGCAGCAGGGGGGGGAAAGGAGGAAAACCTTTCTTGGTGACAAGCAAGGTAGGCTAATTCCAGCAGTTAACAAGAATATCAGAGGAACAGTGGGGGGTGGGGTGGGAGGGAGAAATACCATGGGGAAATAGTTTTACTTTGTGTAATGACTCATCCATTCCCAGTCTCTATTCAAGCCTAAGTTAATTGTATCCAGTTTGCAAATTAATTCCAATTCAGCAGTCTCTCGTTGGAGTACGTTTTTGAAGCTTTTTTGTTGAAGTATAGCCACTCTTAGGTCTGTGATCGAGTGACCAGAGAGATTGAAGTGTTCTCCAACTGGTTTTTGAATGTTATCATTCTTGACGTGTGATTTGTGTCCATTCATTCTTTTATGTAGAGACTGTCCAGTTTGGCCAATGTACATGGCAGAGGGGCATTGCTGGCACATGATGGCATATATCACATTGGTAGATGCGCAGGTGAATGAGCCTCTGATAGTGTGGCTGATGTGATTAGGCCCTATGATGGTATCCCCTGAATAGATATGTGGACAGAGTTGGCAACGGGCTTTGTTGCAAGGAGAGGTTCCTGGGTTAGTGGTTCTGTTGTGTGGTGTGTGGTTGCTGGTGAATATTTGCTTCAGATTGGGGGGCTGTCTGTAAGCAAGGACTGGCCTGTCTCCCAAGATCTGTGAGAGTGATGGGTCGTCCTTCAGGATAGGTTGTAGATCCTTGATGATGCGTTGGAGAGGTTTTAGTTGGGGGCTGAAGGTGATGGCTAGTGGCGTTCTGTTGTTTTCTTTGTTGGGCCTGTCCTGTAGTAGGTGACTTCTGGGTACTCTTCTGGCTCTGTCAATCTGTTTCTTCACTTCAGCAGGTGGGTATTGTAGTTGTAGGAATGCATGATAGAGATCTTGTAGGTGTTTGTCTCTGTCTGAGGGGTTGGAGCAAATGCGGTTATATCGTAGCGCTTGGCTGTAGACAATGGATCGAGTGGTATGATCTGGATGAAAGCTAGAGGAATGTAGGTAGGAATAGCGGTCAGTAGGTTTCCGATATAGGGTGGTGTTTATGTGACCATCGCTTATTAGCACCGTAGTGTCCAGGAAGTGGATCTCTTGTGTGGACTGGTCCAGGCTGAGGTTGATGGTGGGATGGAAATTGTTGAAATCATGGTGGAATTCCTCAAGAGCTTCTTTTCCATGGGTCCAGATGATGAAGATGTCATCAATGTAGCGCAAGTAGAGTAGGGGCATTAGGGGACGAGAGCTGAGGAAGCGTTGTTCTAAGTCAGCCATAAAAATGTTGGCATACTGTGGGGCCATGCGGGTACCCATCACAGTGCCACTGATTTGAAGGTATACATTGTCACCAAATGTGAAATAGTTATGGGTCAGGACAAAGTCACAAAGTTCAGCCACCAGGTTAGCCATGACAGTATCGGGGATATGGTTCCTGACGGCTTGTAGTCCATCTTTGTGTGGAATGTTGGTGTTGAGGGCTTCTACATCCATAGTGGCTAGGATGGTGTTTTTAGGAAGATCACCAATGGACTGTAGTTTCCTCAGGAAGTCAGTGGTGTCTCGAAGATAGCTGGGAGTGCTGGTAACGAAGGGCCTGAGGAGGGAGTCTACATAGCCAGACAATCCTGCTGTCAGGGTGCCAATGCCTGAGATGATGGGGCATCCAGGATTTCCAGGTTTATGGATCTTGGGTAGCGGATAGAATACCCCAGGTCGGGGCTCCAGGGGTGTGTCTGTGCGGATTTGTTCTTGTGCTTTTTCAGGGAGTTTCTTGAGCAAATGCTGTAGTTTCTTTTGGTAACTCTCAGTGGGATCAGAGGGTAATGGCTTGTAGAAAGTGGTGTTGGAGAGCTGCCTAGTAGCCTCTTGTTCATACTCCAACCTATTCATGATGACGACAGCACCTCCTTTGTCAGCCTTTTTGATTATGATGTCAGAGTTGTTTCTGAGGCTGTGGATGGCACTGTGTTCTGCATGGCTGAGGTTATGGGGTAAGCGATGCTGCTTTTCCACAATTTCAGCTCGTGCACGTCGGCGGAAGAACTCTATGTAGAAATCCAGGCTGCTGTTTCGACCTTCAGGAGGAGTCCACCCAGAATCCTTCTTTTTGTAGTGTTGGCAGGAAGGTCTCTGTGGGTTAATATGTTGGTCAGAGGTGTGTTGGAAATATTCCTTGAGTCTGAGACGTCGAAAATAGGATTCTAGGTCACCACAGAACTGTATCATGTTCGTGGGGGTGGAGGGGCAAAAGGAGAGGCCCCGAGATAGGACAGATTCTTCTGCTGGGCTAAGAGTATAGTTGGATAGATTAACAATATTGCTGGGTGGGTTACGGGAACCATTGTTGTGGCCCCTTGTGGCATATAGTAGTTTAGATAGCTTAGTGTCCTTTTTCTTTTGTAGAGAAGCAAAGTGTGTTTTGTAAGGTTTTCCTCCTTTCCCCCCCCTGCTGCTGGTGATGGCTTATCTTAAGTGATCACTCTCCTTACAGTGTGTATGATAAACCCATTGTTTCATGTTCTCTGTGTGTGTATATAAATCTCTCCTCTGTTTTTTCCACCAAATGCATCCGATGAAGTGAGCTGTAGCTCACGGAAGCTTATGCTCTAATAAATTTGTTAGTCTCTAAGGTGCCACAAGTACTCCTTTTCTTTTTGCGAATACAGACTAACACGGGTGCTACTCTGAAATCTGATTTATGTATCCATTAATCTGTGAATCACTGTATGTCCCACATTTCTTTTGAATCACAACCATTCCTGGATTCTACTACTGTTTTTGTTTTTCCCCATTTCTTTAACTCTGGCTCCTTTTATCACTGTTACTCTCATTGTCTTTCTCTCTCCCCTATCATTCCTTTCACTTTTTTTCATTCCATTTCTTCTGCCCATTCTTTTGCTTTTCTTTGTAAAACACATCATATGCTTTAACACAGAGTACTGCTCAGAACCCCTGTCATAAATATAAAGGGAAGGGTAACCACCTTTCTGTAGACAGTGCTATAAAATCCCTCCTGGCCAGAGGCAAAACCCTTTCACCTGTAAAGGGTTAAGAAGCTAACGTAACCTCGCTGGCACCTGACCCAAAATGACCAATGAGGGGACAAGATACTTTCAAATCTGGAAGGGGGGAAAAAGGGTTTTGTCTATCTGTGTGATGCTTTTGTCGGGAACAGATCAGGAATGCAAGCCTTACAACTCCTGTAAAGTTAGTAAGTAATCTAGCTAGAAATGCGTTAGATTTTCTTTTGTTTAATGGCTGCTAAAATAAGCTGTGCTGGAGGGAATGTGTATTCCTGTTTTTGTGCCTTTTTGTAACTTAAGGTTTTGCCTAGAGGGATTCTCTATGTTTTGAATCTGATTACTATGTAAGGTATTTACCATCCTGATTTTACAGAGGTGATTCTCTGACCTTTTCTTTAATTAAAATTCTTCTTTTAAGAACCTGATTGATTCTTCATTGTTCTTAAGATTCAAGGGTTTGGGTCTGTGTTCACCTGTGCAAATTGGTGAGGATTATTATCAAGCCTTCCCCAGGAAAGGGGGTGAAGGACTTGGGGGGGGGGATATTTTGGGGGAAGATGTCTCCAAGTGGTCTCTTTCCTTGTTCTTTGTTTAAAACGCTTGGTGGTGGCAGCATACTGTTCAAGGACAAGGCAAAGTTTGTACCTTGGGGAAGTTTTTAACCTAAGCTGGTAAGAATAAGCTTAAGGGGTCTTTCATACGGGTCCCCACATCTGTATCCTAGAGTTCAGAGTGGGAAAGGAACCTTGACAATCCCAAATAAAAGTTCGGTATGCCTTAGGTAATAGAGAACCAATCCTACAAAAGTCCATTTAGTTACATGGGTCTGTACTTGACAAACTCTCCAAAAGCTTAATTTAGTGTTTGATGTGTGGGTGATCATGCATGAGTGGAACAGGTTAGGATAACATAAGAACAAACCAAAATCTTTGCCAGATATTCAAAGTAAATCTGAATCAAACCTGTGATCAGAATTCAAACCAATTATTTTGGGTAGCTAGTCAGCATTACTATTGGATGGTTATCCTTTCATAATGTTACCCATTCTAATATACAGAATCATTTCTGCACTAAAGAATTAATTACAAGTCACTATGAAGGGACATTGTAGGTAACCCAGATCCCAGAAGATTGTTCAGCTTTACATGGTTAACCTGAAAAATCTGTGGTACTTAAGAGTGGATTAGTTGTAATGGAGTCTAAATTTGTAAGATAAATCCTGCATTGTAGAAATTGAGATGATAGCCACCTAGGCTAATACCTGATTTATCTGAAGAACATTCAAGTGTGGTAAATGTGAAAACATTATCTATCTTCAGCCATCAAAAGTGGTGTCTTGCTAAACATGTTGGCAACCATTTAAATAGCTGCAAGTTTTGCCAGTCAAACAGAAATGTACGAGCTCTGGGACAATTTTACCTGCAAAAGTGGGCAAGTAAATCACACAAGGTAGTATACATTGACTTGCATAAAAAGGAAAAATAAGTCTATTTTCTTGCTATTGATATTTGCTCTTATTGACCAAGTATTTACCACAACTTCAAGTACCACTAGATACAAATACATTGAGAACCTTGAGTCCTTTGGCTGACTGGGAGAAACAATCTGCACTTTACATCCAAGGGATCTGCAGCATTCCTTTAACACGCTGAATGGTTTTAGAAGAGCATTCTGAAAATCGGTTCAAATACCTCCCTTGCCCTACAAAATCCTAGCTGAGTTAAAAGAATTTTCCTTTACAGAACTATAGAAAACAATTGGCATTCCATGACCATGATTGCTCCCCGTTAATTATTTGTGAACTTTAAGTCATATTTATTTGGGTAATAATAGATACTGTGAAAGAGCTGGGGCATGAGGTCACCTTCAAGAAGATAAATGCAGGAATTCTCTTCCATAGCTCGCTGGGTCAAAAAACCGTAATAAAAAGTGGATGGGAGAGAGGGAAGTGAAAAATTTGTGATTGGCTAAGTGAGTAAGAAGAAGAATCTTCTGAATGATCAAGGTACAAATCAAGTGCCATAAAACAAATGTTAACCCACTTAGCACTACATCCCTCTCTTTTAGCCACAGGTTAACAACCTACTACTTTTACCTGCTAATGGAAATTACTACTTTAGCTCCAGCGTTGGAAGTAGTCTCTGCTTTCATTTCGAAAAGTTCCAGGTTCAAACCCCTCTTCAGAGTTATTATTCTGAGGCCTTTTAGAAGTTAACTAAAGACAATTGTAGAGGTCAGGCTTTCAAGCAGAAGGAAAGCCCAGGTTCTGGGATTAGACAGCATCTTCTTGGGATTGCTACTCAGTGTAACAGAACCATTTTTTTAAAATGTACAGTTTATCTTGCAACAGTTTTACAAGTCTTTGTGTTTCTCATACTTTTCAATAGTGAGCTGGATATCTTGTATTGTACCCTATGCCATCTGACTGAAAATCGGAGCCTCCTGTTCTTTTTTAAAAAAAATTATGTATGCCAGGTGTAATATTAGTTTTAAAATTATTTGTTCTTTGCAAAGCTGCAGTGATTAGATTGCTTTTCACTTTTTTATAGTTTCTCTTTAAGTCTACTTTCATCTTCTGATCTAGATGAAGTATGGTGAATCTCTATAATGAGTAACATATACATAGTATCAGGTTTCAGAGTAGCAGCCGTGTTAGTCTGTATTCGCAAAAAGAAAAGGAGTACTTGTGGCACCTTAGAGACTAACAAATTTATTAGAGCATAAGCTTTCGTGAGCTACAGCTGTATGTAAGCTTATGCTCTAATAAATTTGTTAGTCCCTAAGGTGCCACAAGTTCTCCTTTTCTATATACATAGTAGAAACCATAAAATGTCAATATTTGCTAACCATTACCAATGCAGTTAGCACATTTCCTACCCTAATTATAGATAAACATAGTGGTATCCCAGATAACACTATGTGATAGTGGTGGGGGAATACTGTTATTTTTGTTAATGTACTAATCATTACTAGCTCTACTAATCAGTCAGACAAAACTGAAGCTAATCATTTTTACTTAGTATTCATTGTTAAGGTGGAAGTAAATCATTACATTAATCAGGATCGAAGGCTTTGTCAGAGATCCGTGAAATTGGTGTGAGCAGAGTATGTCCAACTTTAGAGCTAAGTGAATTATTTGGGCTAGGATCACCTTATGGCCCCTGGAGACACCTGCTGATTGTATTTTTGTGGATAAAGACTTCAGCTGGAGGCTGGGGCTTCAGATTTCCCTGCCAGCATTAAGTGTATGTCTATACTGCAATTAAAAGCCTGCGACTGGCCTGTGCCAGATGACATGGGTTTGTGGGGCTCAAGCTAAGGGGCTGTTTAATTGTGGTGTAGACGTTTGGGCTAATGCTGCAACCCAGGCTCTAGGACCTTGCAAAGTGAGAGGGTCCCAGAACTCGGGCTGGAGCCCAAGACTGAACGTCTATGCTGCAATTAAACCGCCCCTTAGCCCAAGCCCCATGGATCAGCTGGCCCAGGCCAGCCAGGGGTTTTATAATTACAGTGTAGACATACACTTACTGCTGGCATTAAAAATGCAGTACTTTTTATTTGCAGTTCAGACCTACCCTAAATGAACCATCTAAACTTGTGATGCTTGCAGAGAATTCTGTGAGTGATCCTGTGCTCAGTGAAGACAGTGGAAGTCTTTCCAGTGCCTACAATGGGATTTAGACAAGGTTTATAAAACATGGGGGGGGGGAAGACTAAACACACACAAATGATAAGACCACACCTTACATTTGTTTTATTAAATAAAAATATCCTTTACTGGCCATGTTTCAAATGAGCCCAGTGATCCTCAAAGGAATATAGAGAATAACCCCCCTCTTTTGGGGACTAGAATCTTTCACCCAACTTACGTACAAGGAACTTGCAATTGTCTTCAAACATCTTGATTTAGTTCTGTAAAAATACTGAAAATAGGTTCAAATATCCTCACTTTACCGCTTATGTAATCTACCATTTATACAAACCACAGCAACAATAGTCCTGAGTTAACAGGCCAAATGTATCCTGGTTTTATTTGGCTGAATCCAATTTTACACCAGTGATGAATTTGGCCCATTGTGTTTTTCAAATATGGGCAGTGCAAAGGGGATAAATATAGGTGTTTGAACATGCACGGTATATACAGAAAGATGAAACTAGAAAACTTCCCCTTCTATTCACATAACCATTCTTAGCAGACACATGAAGGAGTCTTTCAGTTTCAAAGCAGCAGCGCTCAGTCTTTGGGTAATTGAAATACTCTGCATAAATATTTTCATTTTAGAACCTGGACAATATTTGAATTTTATGGGTTGCTTGTCACACTAGTAGAGTCACAGTCCTGGAATTAGCATATCCTTGAATGCTCCAGCTGGGCTTGTAAGAGAGATTTACACATCCTTTCAGCCAGGCAGCTGGTAGCATCCCACAAAGGTATTTCTAGACAATGGAAGATACAATTCTCTTCAGAAATGGGTTGAAAAGGAAAACTTCTGCATTCTGATCAGGCTGACAAACAAATATGCTAGTGGAAAAAACAAGCTAATTAGGAATTCTGCAGACCCCTGTTATTGAACTGCATGATACTCTGCCACAGAGATCTTCACCATAATTGTGGTGATTTATTTTTATTCAGGAGTGGTTAAACTTTATTGTTATGCTGCCTGTTCAGTGCTGCCATTGCCTGGAGGCTGCGAAAGCTCAAACCTCAGTGTGTTAAAGAAGAAATTGTAAACGCTAAGAGACCTTGGAAGAACTAACGGTGTGCAAGAAACATAATGGCTCAAAACTGGAGACTGTAAATATGAGCACAGGCAACTTCTGGGCTAGAGGAGACTTTGGAGCATGGAATCTGTGGAACTGCTTTTGCCTTTTAATGGGACTGTGGTGGACCCAGTGGGTTGAATACATTTAAAAAAATGTTGGGTGGCTCTTATTGTGTTGCGGGTCCCTGACCTTTAGCTGGAAAATGGCTTTAGCCCAGATCCTCAAAAGATATTTTGGTGCTTAATTCCTAGTGAGATCACGGGGAGTTAGGGGCCTAAATATGTTTGAGGACCTGGGCCTTAGCCAAAATGCAACTTTTCCATGCCCCAGATGAAACACAGACAAGAAATACAGTGAAATCTTTTCTGCAATGCCCTGCAAAACCCTCGTTGGCCTTGGGTACATCGTGATCTGATTTTTCAGAGGTGCTCAGCACTCATGACGCCCACGGATTTCAGCTAAGTTATTTACCATCCATTGATGTCGCTTGTTCTTGTGATGCTTTAGCACATCCATGCAGCAAGAGTGCTCTTGACAGAATCACACAGAGAACACCATATAATAATTTTTTTCAAGTGCATCCTAGGATTTCTGATGGGTTGGAGGCTAGCTGAACAGTGCTGTTATAAAGTGTGTTGCTTCTTGTCGCAGTGGGACTTCCCTGGTTCAGCTGGACTGACCTGCAGACTTGCTCCATTAAGCTGAAAGTGCCCTAAGTCTAACCAAACTATATTTCATGTATCAGAGCTCTCTTAAAGCCTGAGATATTGCAAGCCCACTCCATCCGAGGAGGAGCACTGGATAGATTCTCCTTCACACAGGCACAATCTTACCAGGACTGGCCTTCGACATGAGGTGAGGGTAGGGGAAATTAGGACAGAGCAGATTGTTCCTTGCCATGCTCCAACACCATTCTGTGGGCTAGTGAAGAAGAGGCCACTTTGGCTGCCCACCCCCATTTTATTAGTTGGCTACCTAGGATTGAGCAGAAGTGAGCAGTCCCAGCATTCTTCAAGCAGTAGGGATGGCTATCATGAGATGCCCGGGTGGGGTGGAGTGGGAGTGGGAAGCAGCTTCTCGCTCAGTCCCTGTTCCATGCGCATTTCACAGTCTAATCTGTTACATACCTATAAAAAGAATAGACAAATTAACAGTTAGATTTTTGCTGTTATAAAGTTACCCACTAAATACTAGGTTTCTACATTAGCAAGAGGGAACAACTGCCAAAGGATAAACTGGGATGCATTAAGTGTAAGGATTAAATCAAGCAGTAGATATATGAATATCGTAAAGGACAAATGTTTTTCACCAAGGTATATTATAAACCTAGGAAATGAGCAACTGTTGACTTCAGTCTCCAGTAACACAGATTTCAGAGTAGCAGCCATGTTAGTCTGTATTCGCAAAAAGAAAAGGAGTACTTGTGGCACCTTAGAGACTAACAAATTTATTTGAGCATAAGCTTTCGTGATGCTCAAATAAAAATAAATAAATCTCTAAGGTGCCACAAGTACTCTTTTTCTTTTTGCAGTAACACAGAGGAAATCACTGGTAATGTAGAGATAATCTTCTGTTGTGATAGTGAGATCCTAATCTAGTTAGGTTTCACATCAAAACTAAAGTGAGACACAAAGGAAGGAATCAAATCATGGACAAAGGCAGGAAGGACTCGCTGAAAGTGACAGAGGGAAAGCAATGGAGTAGAAATTTGAAAGTGCTCGGACATACTGCAAAATATATGTCCCAAAGGTTGTGTGTGCTACTCGGCAATAAACAGATGAGAATTTAAAATGCCAAAAGCAATGAACAAGGGAAAGCAAGAAATAATGAATGGTAAGAATGAAACATCGAAAAGGACCAAAACAACAGGTAAGAAGAGGACTGTAGAGAATGGGCAGTAGAAATAAGAGGGTATGAATAACAGTGAAAGGAAAGCATAGGTGAAGAATGAGAGGATGATTTCACATGAGATTAAGCTAAATACTATGATAAAACATTTTTAGTATATAAGGAACAAGAGCTTTGTGAAGAGACATCAGAATGTTTAATAGATGGCCAGGATAATCTATTGGTAGAGGATATAAACAATAAAAATGCCAAAATATTAATTCTTCACTTCAGGGTTCCCAAAGGTGGATGGAGGACAGATGCAAAAAAGAAATATATAGTTTGTTTGGGTTGGACATTTCCATGGATAATGAGAACAGCCAGCGTAGGTTTATAAAATATGTTTAGAAGGGACACAAATCCTCATGCTTTGGGCCATAAACTATTGAACATCTCTCTCTCTAACTGATAGGACTAGGACAAAAGTTCTCCTACAGACAGGTTAGTATTATTTAATACTTATATTGTGGTGGTGTCTCGAGGCAAACAATTCCATTTTGCTAGGTGCTATGCAAACAGAGAAAATGACAATCCTTGCTCCAAAGAGCTTATTATTTTAGGTTTCTTGCACCTTCCTCTGGAACATCTGGTGCTGGTCACTCTGAGACAGGCCACTAAACTAGATGGTCCTCAGGTCTTCTCACGTATGGCTATTCCTATTCAATGTACTGATGTAAATCAAGATCATGACAAAGGAAACAAAACTCCAGGCATTCCAGAACTGTGAGGAAAATGGAAAAGACCAAGGGGAAAGCACACAGCAGATATGCTGATGGAAAAAATTAAGTGACAATAAACTGAAAGGAAAAAAAAAGAGAGAAAAGGATGGCCATATCTTATTTTTCACATATTTTCTTAAAGAACACAGACTAAAAGCAACAGAAATTGATAACTTATTTTGGGGACTGATTCATAGACCACTGGAGTGGGTGAAAAGGCTACAATGGGTTTAGGATCAGGTCCATAGGCTTGATCTCTAGGGATCAGCTTTTAAGAGTGCAGAGGCTACTTTAGTCTTCATGCCAATTGGATCCTTGTTTCTTTGTGCCCATCAAGTTGTTTAATGTTTTTTGAAGGGGCATGCTTTGCATAGAATTACAGTTTCTCAGATGTCTGATAGGCCAAATGCATCCCTGGGGTAATTCCATTGACTTCGGCAGTCGGATCATCATTGATCATGACCCCCCTATGTATTTTAACAGATGTAGAAAACAAATAAGGGTTTACAGAAGATCCAAATGCTGATTGAAGCTCAAACAAACTGCACATAAATCATACTTTCAAAGTGCCAGATAAGTCCTGCTTCTTCCAGTAAGTTCCCTCACTTAGTTCCTTTCCGCTTGAAGACATGACATGAAGCATCCTCTGCATGTAAAATCAGAGTATTAAAGAAGCTCACAAGCCAGTAATATCTTATGACTGTCTTATCTTTATTTGCTTCCTATTTGTGTGTGTTTGGGGGGGAGGGAGGGAGGAGAGGGGGATGAATATTTTGCAGAGACATTAGATATTGTACAAATTCTATTCCCAAGTCACTAAAATGGTCTTTTGAATTGTCATTTAATCAGTGCCCAGTTAATATGGAAAATAAAGTGGAACGTATATAAATACATAATGAGTTCACTGTCATCAGCACTAGTGCAATCTATCATGAAGAAATATATATGGAATGATGGGAAAACTAAGTGTTCTATAATTTGTCTCTTCTTCCATGCTTGTCCAAAGAAATGGCAGAATAGCTTTAATACCAAGTAGCATATTTCATAATTTTGTGCTGATTATATGTCCTTTATAAAAACCAAAAACAAACCCCCATGTATTCTGAAGGAAATTCACTAAAGGAAGATTTATGTAAGTTTCTGGAGCAGCTGACAGTTCTTGATTTTTAACTGTAGTCCTTATTCAGTGGTGAAATCAAGCTGAAAGAGGACCTAAAAACCCCAATTCAATTCTATTCTCAATGAGAACTGGAATAAATTGAGGTAATTCTTTTTTTGGTCAGATCTTTCAATTAACAGTAAACTCCAATGTAATGAAAAGTTCTTCTAATTGGTCTGTCCAATGAAAAAGAAGAGTAAATCTCTAAAACATTTATAATGTCTTTTAAATATAATAAAATGAACAACAGTCAAACAGGAAGCTGCCATCGTTGTGGTCTGATGGTGGAGAGCATGAGTGAGAGAATTCAGTTCCCATTTGGAAATGGGAGACTTTGAAAGTTGTCATGAGGTATTTTCTATGGTCTTGAGCCTGCAAGAGGATTCACATAGCGAGATCTCTGCCCCTGTATGACTGTAATTCCCATGATCAGATCTAGTGCAAATGGGTACCATATTTGCCACCCTCCAACCTTTGGCTAAGTAGCTAATTGTAATGGAGTTGCTTACTTCTTCTGGTAACTTGTCACTAGAGCTAGTCAAAAAATGAGGGTTATTTCAGTGGAGTATCAGTTTATACTGGCACTATATTTTTTGACTCCTCAGTCATTGCAGTGCCTCATCTGTTTACCCAAAAACAGTATGTCTGAAAACCTGGCTCCACTGAAATCAGTGAGTTTTGCTGTTGACTGCAATGGGGCCAAGTTTCACCCTTAGGTGGTAGTAGATATCCTCTGTTGGGAAGATTAATGGAGAGAAACCCTTTAGCAGATCTGCAACATACTTCCTCCAATGCTCTGCAGGGAAGCAGATGGAAAAGACTGCAGCTGAAACCATGGGGGGACAAATATAAATAGGTTGGTGCTGAAAACAGAGCACAGAGAGAGAAGTTGGATCTCAGCAGAGCTTGTCTTGGTCCACAGCTCCTACCAAAATGAACCATGACTTAAACCTTGCTTTCCCATGCTAAACTAATGACTTTCTTATGCTATATTCCAGGAGATTAATAAATGTTACCTTGTTTTGAAAAGGCTACCCTGCTTCATTACAAATAATTGTCAGGTTTCATCATTCCCTAAGCAAGTAAAGTCTCTACAGGAGCCTGAACTAAGGTGGACCTGCTGTAGGCGCTCATGGTGAGAAACAGGATTCTGGAACCCAATCTAGGAGTCACCGAGACTGTGGACCTAGCCTTGTGGAAAATTATGGACCCTTAGGATACATCAACACTGCACCTGGAAGCAAGCCTTCTAGCCAGGTTTACAGACTTGTGCTAACAAGGCTCACAGTAGTAGTCTAAAAACAGAGATGTAGATGTTGTTTTGATGTTGCAGATCAGGCTGCAGTTCCGGCCTTCAAGCTCACCCTGCAGTCAGGGCTTCAGATCCTGAGCTGCAATGTGTACTCAGCTATTTCTAGCATGTAAATGTGAGCTCTGCAATCTCCATTCTGTGCACCCATGACAGGAGGCACACACTCAGATGTAGTGTAGACGTGCCCTTGGGGGTCTGGTGCACTAAAGGGGTTTCTCCCAGGAAATCATTTAAAGGCCTGGCATAGCACAGATGCTGTAAATCCTTGACAATGGCTTTGATTATTTGCCTGTTAATTCCTTCTTAGCCTGTTTAGCTCAAATTACTTCTTTAATGTTTAGTTAAACTGGTTTATTTCTCTTCTTTCCTGTTTCCTTTGTTTTTCTAGGAGAAAACATGCATTCTATAACTCTGTTAATGAAACACTTTAATTAGCCCCGAGGGTAAACATAAGGAGGTTAATTTCCTATCTTTTGATTTCAGTGTCTTCTCAACTAAGTTCTTTGTTTTTTTTGTTAAAATCCCCCCTTTCAAATTAATGATGCATCATTAAAATGATGAACCCCCACTGAGAAAGAAAAGAGCATCACTGGATGAAAAGAGATCCTGAGATAGGGACACATTTCTAAAAATTAGTTTGCAAATTCATTTGAACATGTATTCTTTATTAATCATCTAGGTATACAAGGCCTGGCCGTTTAACCACTAACATTTAATTTAAATCTTGTAAGTGGTTGAATTGACCAATTACCTTTACGTTTAAGAACAGGTAATTCTATTTATTTCCTGAAAAGGGAAAATATGTTTCATAACTGGGTGATAACTTCACCTTTTACTTTTGTCAGGTGCAGGATGTCAGAGCAACTCTTGTGTTAGTGACCCTACAAATATAGTTTACTTTGCCTTTCTCTCTGAATTTGAGTTGATTTCTTGAAAAAAAGGATGCCTGCAACACAGCATCATTTTAAAATATCTCCCTAACTGGAGAAAACGTTTACATACATAAATATGTACTCTGTTGTGCACAAAAAGCAACTAAAACCACTGTGGTACTGTGGTTTTAGCTGTCAGCACTTCTGCATTATACTGCCTCTCTTTGGCCCTCGTGACTGATCTGGTGGAGAAGCAGTTACCAGAGGCTCCAGTGGCAGAACTAATGATCACAAGATGTTTAGGTCATGTGTAATATCATAATTCATGGCTCAGCTTTGTAGAGATTTGGAGAGGGCTCTTTTAAGGACTGACTCACTGTTCTAGAATCCAGATTACCAAGATTTATACTAAATGGATATAAGTATACAATAACCTGTGAGCAAAGTAAGATGACATAGTGAGTTCTATAGCACAAACTTGTGAAATTGCCCTCAGTAAAATTTCAGCTTGTAGAAAACAGTGTGATTTCCATCTTTGTGGATTTCAATACTTTCAATCTCATGGAAAAGCTTGGTGTGCCTTCCATGTGCTACCACTGCAGGCTATTATGGTCCACACAGGTACCAGTCTATAAGGTAACATGAATCCATCCATTATCCAGTAGGAGCTGTGCTTAGTGCTTGGTGGCTGGAAGTTGCTCTTCAATACTGTTTGATATTTTGTAACTGGATTAGTGTTTGCATGAATGAAGATAACTATTATTTGGCTTATGCAAAATGAACATATAAGCAAAGCAGAACTCCCTAAGTGGCACAGTGCATACAATGCTTTGTGGACTCCTCGTGGATTGTGATACAGTTACAATGGCCATTGTGATAGCCATTATGCTACTTCTAATGTGTTGTCTCTGGTTATCAGTCTTTGTAGCCTCCTGCATAAGCCAGATTGTTTCTCTGCCTATTGTCAAAGCCCTCTTGATTTCTTTCTTTCTTGTCAGTATCAGCAGTGAGTGAATGTGTGTGTGCAAGAGAGAGAAAACAAGAAAGAGGCTGTCCACCCTCGCAAGTCTAATATCTTCAGGATGATTGCTTAGGGAAGTGGATAAATTAAAAATGTTTCCTGGTAGGAATTCACCTGAAGGGTTGCCCATGCATGCTTTGCTCCCACCATTTATCTACTTTTCTAAACAGTGGGTAACATGGAGAAGCATTTCTCTATGGAGGTCTGTTGAAAAGCCTAATCCTTTTCAGTGAGGCTGTGTTTATTTATGGTGCTGCTGCTGCAACAAGCATGGGGCCTCTGTGAAAGAACACACAGCTCTATAAGATAATAAAACAGCCAGAAGGCTTTCCATGTGTTCATGTTACAAAAGACCCTTCAGAGAGAAAAGGTTTTAGTGCATGAAGAAGTGTTATTCCAGAATCTGGAGGTTGCAACTTTTTTTTTTTAACTACAATTGAATGATTTACTTGTATTTCTCTAATAAAAAGGGTGCAATGGAATATGCCTCCTTGCTAGCTTAGAGACTATTTAAAATCTTTAATACTTAAAATGGAAAGACTGCATGGTGCTGATTGAAACAGTGATATTAATACAGAAATATTTCTTCTGTTCTCAGTAGGCAGCTTTAAGAGCTGGGGAAAATACCTATGAAAAAAACAATGAGAAAGAAGGGACTAAGTGGGTGGGAAAAGACCAGTTTAACCAGTTAAACCTTTGACGTGAGGTGCATCAGTTTGGAAAGCCAAAGACTTATAGAATATTTTTGTCCCTTATACCCTTTTATGTTCACATTATTAGTTCTGATAAGTTTTAAAACCCTTTCTTTTTTGAAAATCTTGTTTGTGCCTGATGGCTATTGGTGGTCCTTTTAGAAAACTGGCTGGGATAACTGACATTAAAAGACAAATCTACAAACTTTATTTGCAACGGACTAGACATGTTTTTAAATTCAAGAGTTTTCATGACAACTGGTTAACTGGTTTTCATGACATCCACTACTACCGAGTAGTTAAGAACAAGAAGTCAGTACAAACAATAAGATGGAAACTAGTGCATGGTGGTGACAGAACAATCAAATTGTTGAATAGAGCTGACTGGAAAATGGAATTACCAGCCCATGGGAAATTCTGACATTTTGAAATGTGCTTTCATCCCAAATTGGGACAAAGTCAACATTTCAAAATGTTTGTGGAAATTCTAAGATGTTTTGATTCCGAAACATCAAAACTACCTTATTAAAATGCTCCTTTTCAATGTTGAAACATAAATATAATATATTTAAAAGCTGAAACAAAATGCAAGAGTACTAATGAAATGAGATAGTCAAAACAAAATTTCAATTTTGAATCATTTCAAAATCTTTCCATAAAAAGTTTAGTCAAAATTGAAACATTACCGTGAAACTTTTAGATTGCAACAAGATGTATTTTCCAACAGAAAACCACTGTCAAAATATTTTCAACCAGCTGTATTGTTGAAAGTCATTGTCACAGTACCTGGGCAAACTGCACTGCTAACACCTCCTGGTCTCTCTGGATGCACTCCCTCAAGGTCTCAGGCCTCAAGCGGACATGTTTTATATCCATTCCCAGACTGGACTGTGGGTTGCTTGAAGCTAATAGCTTGCCCCATTCTCTTTCTAGGGTATGCTGGGGTGTCCTTTACTAAATCTATGGTACTGCTTTCCTGTTTGCTTTCCCCACAGACCCCTATTAAGATAGATAAATACAGATACAGGAAATTGTAATGACCACCGTAGCTATACAGTAAATTTCTCTCATTGACTAGGTCTCTTACAATAATCAGACCATCATTACATATCCTTATTTATGGATTATTACATTGCAGCTTCTCATCCAGCACAATCATTATTTTAGTTCAGGTGTTATGTGCTGTAAGGATAGAATTCATGACTGAAGAGAGGGCCAGCAGGAAGCCAATCACACTTCAGTGGTACATTGGTGTTGCTATCCCTCTGCACAGGGGTATATTTTCTCCTCAGTGCTGTATGTGCATCTACATATGTACACAGATACCAGTAACATATCCATCTTCAAGTAAGTGCTTGCTGAAATGAGTGAGTCTGTGAGTATACACTAATAATACTTAACATGAAACTTCTACACATCTGACTACATTGAGAAAAACTTCATTCCAATGTTGGTGCAAAACATGCCATAGAACAACGCTGAGTCATGGCCTGAGTGTTGAATATACTAAATACTGTTGGAAGAACAAATGTACAGAAACATAACACTAGAAATAACATTTCCATGCTGGGGGCGCTGAGTCAATGACACTGAAATAGCATTTGAAAGCCATAGGTCTCAGTCTTCAGACTTTTAGTATTCTCTTCTACATTGCACGTTTCTCATGTTCAGTTGCTTTTCCCGTATGGAAAAGTCCTATAGAATTTAACAGAGAATGATAGCCAATACGATAGAATTTAATAGAGAATTATATCTGGGTTCAATAATCCTGTTGCCCCTTTTTGACCCAAGCAGTTGGCCAAAGTTTGGGGCCCTAGGGATGTTCCAGTTGAAAGGAGAAATTGCTGGAAACGGATCTGTTCTTGGATACAGTCTTGTTTACTTACAAGAAATATACAAAGTCCTGTTTTTGTGAATGCAAGAGGAACCAAAACCCAAGAGGAGCAGTTTCATTGCTCACAGCCCCAAGCCTCTGTTAGCTAGCCCCAGTCTCAAACATTTTCCAGGGTCATACCGTGTTCACAGGCTGCTGCTTGGTTTTCTTGCTTTTTGCCTCTGCCTCACACCCTCCCTTCCCCCACCCCCGTCCCCGGTACTCAGCAAAAGTTATGGACAGGTCACGGGCAGTAAACAAAAATTCATGGCCCGTGACCTGTCCATGACTTATACTAAAAATACCTGTGACTAAAACGTAGCCTTACTCATGACAATACTGTCAAATCCCTAAACATTAGGGTATTCTGGGAGAGGGGGTGGCCCAGGGGCACCGTGGATACTCCGGGGGGGGTCCTAGGGGCTCTTGGGGGGGGCAGCACAGGGGCATCATGGGTGCTTTTGAGGGGCAGGCAGTGGCATGCGGCCCAGGACATTCATTGCTGGGGGGGAAGAGGGGGCTGTCAGGCTCCCTGCCCAGTTTCTTGCAGCTTCAGGAAGTGGCCGGAATGTCCCTGTGGCCTCTACCTAGGCAGACTCAGAGGTGTGGCCTGGGGGGGCTCCACACACTGCCCCCACCACGATCACCCTTTCCACAGTTCCCATTGGCTGGGAACTGCGGCCAATAGGAGCTGCGGGGGTGATGCCTGCAGGCAGAGGCAGCACGCAGAGCTGCCCATCCCACCTCTGCCTAGGAGCCGTGGGAGGGACATGTTGCCACTTCTGGGGAGCCCCTCCCCAAAGTAAATGCTGCACAGAGCCCTCACTCTCTCCTGCGCTCCAACCTTCTGCTTCAACCCTGAGCCCCCTCCTGCACCCATACTCCTGCTGCTACTAGAGGGAGGGGTGCAGAGGCCCGAGACTGCCCCAGCAGTGGTCAGTACGGCTGGCCTGGAGGCCTCCCAAGCTGCTCAGGTGGCTCCTGGGTCAGCTGCAGCAGAAGTCCCAGAGGTCCCAGAAAGTCATGGGATTCGTGACTTCCATGACCTCTGTGACAGACTCCCAGCCTTAGTCATGAGTACCAGGGTGGCTGGCTGCATACTCATAAAAGATGAAGAACACAGCCTCATGAATCATAGTAAACTGAATTCACACCTTATTTCAGGATAGTGAAAAATAGAAGAGACATAGAGAAATACTATTTTTCAGTTTTATCAAGAAAGTTGGCAATTACTGTCAATTGTGGTGGTGATGGTTTTGTCTTTTAGGAAATGGATAAAACCTATTTCACCTGTAGCACAGCACAGTCTCCAGGTAATGATAATGCTCACTCTCAGGTAGATTAAAACATCACCACTACTACCACCAAAAATCCCAAGGGTATGGTCTCCTTGCAAAATTGAGCACCATCTGGATCAATCTTTGGCAAGGTGCTTAATATGGGCTAATTGTATATTCAGTTTAGGTCCATCACTGGCAATCTTATTGCACCACTTATTGCCAACAACACAATATCATTTGTGCATTCCAGATCTTGAAGCAGAATGGTGTCCAGCTCAATGCCAGTGACATCAGCCTCCTCAAGCTTATCCATCAGCCAATCAATGCTGATATTGAACAATGGTAGTGGCAGAATGCAGCCTTGCCAATCTCCCAGGGAGATAGCAAACCATGCTGGTTATCTGCCATTGACTCAAATGCAACCTTTTGTTCCATTATAGAGCTCATCTGTCAATGACTATCTTCCCAGGGATGCCAAGATGCCTCCTGAGATCCCACAAGCTAGTCTGATGAACTGAATCAGAGCCCTGGCAGAAGTCTATAAAAAGTGCTGTTCCCGGCTTATTAAATTTCAGCCATCTTCTCAAAAAAACTATCTCAAGATAAAGGTCTGATTGACAGTGGAAAGACCAGGTCTGAAGCCACATGGAGTATCCAGACCTTGCCACACTGTGCTTTGTTGATTTGAGACATTAAGACAGACACAGAGTAATACCTCTATAGTTGCAACATTCAGCTGTATCACACGTTTTTGAACAGATGCAGAATAACCCCCTTCTTCCAGTCATGGAGATGATGATATTATTCCAGTACAGCAATACTCTTATCTGTCTTTAGCAACTTATGGGTAATGTTACAACCCCCTGGTATGTTTCCAGACATCAGCTTACAGACAGCTATCCAGATCTCTTCTTGTTTGAAGGAAGGTGGCTCTGCTGGAATATGCTGCCCCTCTTCAAGTGGAAGAGGGACTGCAGCTGACAGAGAATTGAGGAGTGCCTTGAAATGATCTTCTCGTCAGTGCAGTGATCCTGTGGGCCCCAGCAGATGCTGCTATCCTGATTCTTTATTGGACCAGCTGGGGCAACCATCCCCACAAACAGCTCAAAGTTGAATAGAGGGCATGGAGATTAGAACTGGCTACTACCAAAATTAGTTTTTACAAAATTTGCTGCCTAAGTTGACCACCAGGTTTCTTTATCTTTGCTACACAATGACTTGACAAATCCTGAAGTTTAACCCATTCAGACCTTGCTCTCAGCAAATGTGTAATTCAAGACTCAGATTGTAGCTTTGCTTTTTTATTAGATCTAACTGCTGTGACCATCTCGTCACTGAGCCATGGATGATATTTGAAGGGCTGAGGCCCCAACACTGAGCTTGCAGCAGTTAGCATTTGTCAAGGTTCCTTCCCCACTCTGAACACTAGGGTACATATGTGGGGACCTGCATGAAAGACCCCCTAAGCTTATTCTTACCAGCTTTAGGTTAAAAACTTCCTCAAGGTACAAATTTTGCCTTGTCCTTGAACCCTATGCTGCCACCACCAAGCGTGTTAAAAAAGAACAGAGAAAGAGCCCACTTGGAGACATCTTCCCCCAAAATATCCCCCCCAAGCCCTACACCCCCTTTTCTGGGGAAGGCTTGATAAAAGTCCTCACCAATTTGCACAGGTGTACACAGACTCATACCCTTGGATCTTAAGAACAATGAAAAATCAGATTCTTAAAAGAAGAATTTTAATTAAAGAAAAGGTCAGAGAATCACCTCTGTAAAATCAGGATGGTAAATACCTTACATGGTAATCAGATTCAAAACATAGAGAATCCCTCTAGGCAAAACCTTAAGTTACAAAAAGACACAAAAACAGGGTCTATAATGTATAAAATATACATTCCATTCAGCACAGCTATTTTACAAGCCATTTAAACAAAAGGAAATCTAACGCATTTCTAGCTAGATTACTTACTAACGTTTTACAGGAGTTCTGAGCTGCATTCCTGATCTGTTTCCAGCAAGAACATCACACAGACCAACAGACCCTTTGTTCCCCACCCTCCAGCTTTGAAAGTATCTTGTCTCCTCATTGGTCATTTTGGTCAGCGAGGTTATCTTAGCTTCTTACCCTTTACAGGTGAAAGGGTTTTGCCTCTGGCGAGGAGGGACTTTATAGCACGGTGGACAGAAAGGTGGTTACCCTTCCCTTTTTATTTATGACAGCACTGATGAGGAATCATGTTGTTTCAAATCATCAGATAGCAGAGTGACACTTCAGTCTCTAATGGTTTGATGGCCTTATGCAGTTCTGAATGGAAAGGCTTTTGATAGCTTGGTTGTAATAAGTGCTGAGTAGAGTGGGACAATTACCTCTCATGTCTTACATATGACAGTACTGTTTATCTATCTGATATATTAGCCTTTTTTGCAACTGTGTCACATTGTTGACTCCTTCAATTTGTGATCCACTATAACCCCCCAGATCCTTGTCACAAGTACTACCATCTAGCCAGTTATTCCCCATTTTGTAGCTGTGTATTTGAATTTTCCTTACTACGTAAAGTATTTTACATACTTACATAAGAATGGCCAGACTTGGTCAGACCAATGATCCAATTAGCCCTGTATCCTGTCTTTCAGCAGTAGCCAGAGTCAGAATGAATGAAGAAGGGAATGAAATGAACAGGGCAATTACTGAGTGATCCATCTCTTGTCATCCAGTCCCAGCTTCTGACAGTCAAACACCCATCATGAACCTATCCTAACAGAACATATCTAATTTTTTTTGAGCCCAGTTACAATTTTGGCCTTCACACCATCCCTGGCAATGAGTACCACATATTGACTCTATTGTGTGAAGAAGTACTTCCTTATGTTTGTTTTAAACCTGTGGCCTATTAATTTGATTGGGTGACTCTTGATTCTTGGGTTATATTCACTTTCTCTACACCATTCAAGATTTTATAGCTCTTTATCATATTCCCCTTAGCCTCTTTTCTAAACTGAACCGTCCCAGTCCTTTAAATCTCTCCTCATAAGAAAGCTGTTCCCTATTCCTAATCATTTTTGTAGCCTTTCTCTGTTCCTTTTTAAATTCTAATATATCTTTTCTGAGATGAGGCAATCAGAAATGTACACAGTATTCAAAGTGTGGGAGTACCATGGGCTTATATAGTGGCATTATGATATTTTTATCTTATTATCTATCCCTTTCCTAATGGTTTCTAACATTGTTAGCTTTTTTGATTGCAGCTGCATAGTGAGCTGATGTTTTCAGAGACCTATTCACAATGATTTCAACATCTTTCTTGAGCGATAACAGTAAATTTAGACCCCATCATTCTGTGTGAATAGTTGGGATTATTTTTTCCAATGTGCATTATTTTTCACTTATCAACATTACATTTCATCTTTCATTTTGTTGTTCAGTTATCCAGTTTTGTAAGATCCCTTTGTAGCTCCTGACTTAATCTTAAGTAAGTTTGTAATGTCTGCAGACTTTGCCACCTCACTGTTCCATATTCACTCCCTTTGCACTTGTATTTACTGAATTTCATTTTGCTGATTTCAGACCAACTCTCCAATTTTTCAAGTTCATTTTTAATTATGATCCAAAGTGCTTGCCACTAGGCCAGTAACCCTGTCAAAGAAGGCAATTAGGGATGTTTGGAATGATTTGTTTTTGACAACTCCATGCTGGCTATTCCTTGTGACCCTATTATCTTCTAGGTGCTTACAAATTGATTAATAATTTGTTCCAGTATCATTCCAGCTATGGAAGTAAGGCTGGCGGGGGTCTATAAGTCTCTGGGTCATCTTTGTTCCCCTTTTTAAACAGGAGTGCCATGTTTGCCCTTCTCCAGTCTTCTGGGACCTCACCCATCCTACATGAATTCTCAAAGATAATTGCTAACAGTTCCAAGATCATTTCAGCTAGTTTCTTAAGTACCCTAGGATGAATTTCATTAGGCCCTGCCAACTTGAATATATCTAACTTACCTTAGTATTCTTGTGACTGAATGCACCCTTGTATTCACCTCCCCCTATACACTGTTGTAGTAATCTTTGTACAAAAAATGAGGTATAATTTGAAAACTCATAACTCTCTGTCAATATCATGGTGAAATGTGTGTAGCAACATTATATATAAAGTTAGGAACATAAACTGAAATTGACTGAAATGTTGCTACACACAAGAGATCTATATGTGAACTGTCCAGGAGAGGGCTGGACAGTGCAGAACACAAGTTTGGGGGATAGTTTGGAACTGGGAGTGCGCTGGGGTCACCTTGCAAGTAGTTACCAAGCTGGTGGAAGCCAGTGTAGCTGGTGTGCTGCTGAAAGGCTGGTGGAGTCAGAGTTGCTGGATCACAATTAAATATTAACAAGGAGGAAGGAATGCAATACACGACACTCAGGGCGTGACCTGAATGCTATTTGTGAGTTCCCCTGGTTGGGATCTACAATAGCAAAGCATTGTGAGGCACCCAAGACTGCAGGGCAGGTGGTGCACAGCCCCTCACTAGTCTGAATTGCACCCCGGAATATGATCATTCTTTACCTATTCTTTCCCTGTTTTGGCTTGTGTTCCTTCCTCCTTGTTAATATTTAATTGTGTTGTGTATCTAGTCATCATTATCCTTTTTAGTGAAGACTGAAGCAAAATGGGCATTGATCACCTCAGCTTTCTTGATGTCATAAGTTATTAGCTCTCCTTCCTCACTAAGTAGAAGTTCTATGCTTTTCTTCTTCATTTTTTTTATTCTTAATTTATTTAAAGAATCTCTTCTTAGGTGTAGCTCATTTGGTGCCTTGCTTGTCTGATTTTTGTCTCTACATGATTGTGCTACTCGTTTTTACTTTTCACTGACAATTCATCCTGTTTCCATTTTTTGTAGGATTCCTTTTTGGTTTGGTTGAATCAGACTAATTTTGGTATATTAACTGGATGTCTTTGAAGTTGGAGGCATACTTTTATCATCTGCCATTGCTAAGAACAGCACCTTTGCAAACTTGTACATAAGTGACCACCAATGATCGTTTCTGAAGACACGATCAATAACAGTCTGGACTGTACCAGGTCATCTTCTGAAAAACCATTATCTAGAAATACAGGCTAGATCATCAGTTTGTGATCTGGCACAGAAGAATGGGCAGTGTGTTGTTTTGCTGCCCCTGGAGCAGCCCAGACAACAAATTGGGACTCGGAAAGTCACAGACTCCCTCCTAGTCTTCCTGCTTCACTGAAGAAGAAATAAACTATAGCAGGTCCATACCTGCTCAGCATATACCACTGACATGCTGCCAGTATAAATTATGTAACTGGGTTTAATCAGGTATCAGAGTCAAGAATCCTTTCCATCCACTTTCCTCCTACACCTTTCTACTCACCTGTGTGAGGAGAGGACATTCTGGTTCTGTGGAGCTCAGTCCCCCTGCACACAGGAAGTAGTAGTGTGGTGTGCCTGCACAGTACAGTGTGACATCTTATGAGCAGTTTATGGCTGACTCAGCACTCTGTGAATGTGACACTCATCTCCACATGGGCCAAACTGAGGAGCGAATTGATTAATGAGTGGATTATTAACCAAGCAACAAGGTGGTTCAGCTCATCAGCTGAGGACAGAAAGAGGAAGAAGGAGAGGGGAGAAGGCCAGAATGAGGGCCAGAGAAGCACAGAATCTCAGAGATGTGAGATCTCTCCCCCTTCTTGCCCAGGAGAAGGTAAAAGCCTTATGTTGTGAGGAGACGAGGACTTTTATAGCTCACTGTAAATAAAGCACTTGGTGTTGAACTTGCCACTGGTGTTTGAGAACTGTTTTGCCCCCTTACTTCCTTGGGCCAGTGTGCAGGAAAGGCCAAAATCTACCCCCTAGAAGAACTGGAAAAGATCCTTCCCTATTGATCTCTGGACTAGATCTAGATTTTCCATAAGCCCAACACTTCAAAATAGAAACAAAGCAGGGTTTTCTCTTGGTAAGAAACCTTGAAATGATGCATGACGCATACTCTATGTTTTGATTATGAGCGTCAAGTGGATTGTTTATGATTTGCAAATTAAGTGCATGATAAGACATGGCATGGCAACTTGTAGTTGAAACCCAAATGTGAAGTACTCTGTGCATCAGAGGGGTAGCCGTGTTAGTCTGGATCTATAAAAGGGGCAAAGAGTCCTGTGGCACCTATTAGTCTATAAGGTGCCACAGGACTCTTTGCCGCTTTCACATTTAGATGTGGCGCTCAGTCTCCCCAGTGTATGGATAGTCTAGATGTGGTTGATCACAAATTTAACTCTGTTCCCTTTAAGTCTCCAGAGCATTCTCTCTCAATGCTATGAGACACACACTGATCTGTTTGGAGTCTATGGGATCTGGTAGTTTTTGGGATGTGGATCATGTAACAGCGTGGTCTGAGTAGTATGAGAAGGTAATTTTATTGTAAAGTATGAGAGCCATAAAACTATTAGGGATCAGACTTTTAGGATGATCAAATGGTATCTACCTTAGGTCCTCAAAGTAATACTAGCTATTCTTCTCAGTTACCGAGATTAAAGAAGATGTGTATATAAACTCCAGTATATTTTCCAATTTTTGACTAAAAGCCAAAATTCACTACAAAAAGTAATTTTTCCTCTGTTGATATTCACCCCTTCTTGTCAATTGTTGAGAATAGGCCACTTTCACCTTGATTGAATTGGCCTAGTTAGCACTGACCCCCCACTTGGTAAGGCAACTCCCATCTTTTCATGTGCTGTAATATATATACTGCTTATTTTGCACTCCATGCATCTGATGAAGTGGGTTTTAGCCCACGAACTCTTATTCCCAAATAAATGGAAGTGCTAAGTATTGTTGTGTAGGGAATTATCGTATTTCCAGAGTTTGATTCTCAGCCCTTCTGATCATTCACAGCTCCCATAGTCTTAAGCTGGAGTTGTAGGACCCAACACCTCTGAACAGTATCCTAATGCAAAAGCTAGTCCAGTGTGACTTCTGTTGTTCATTCTCTTAGAAAAGTCTCAACAAATCAAATCCCCTTGAAATTTCTTACGTTTTGACTCAGCCCAGAGGTGGGTTGTTCTGGAAAGTTGTGGCAAAATCAGATGAGACATTTTTGAATTTTGCCCCTGTAGAAAAACGTACATGTCTGGATTTTAAGAATTGTCACTTTTTTTCATAGCTTTAAAATGACATGCCTTAATAAGTGTGAACTTGCCATACAGTAAGTTCTTGATGAAGACAAGTATCTGTGACCTGAGAATGTTTTGTTTAGAAAGGAGAAAGTTAGTATTTAAATACCTTGAATTCCTTAACTTATTAAGGTTCATCTGCTCTGATGGTTCCTGCAGGTGGTTCTCCTTACTGTTAGAAGGGTGCTGCACATTTTGTACAATCTATAAACAACTAATGATTAACTTTATGGATATGAGTTGTTCCATTAAGTGATCAGAACCTTATTTATCTATTTTAGGAACTTGCATTGCCCCTGTTACCATATTATCTGAGTGCCTCACAACTGTCAATGTGTTTATCCTCACAACACCCCTCTGAGGTAAGGAAGTGCTATTATACCCATTTTGAAGATGGGAAGCTGAGGCACAGAGAGACAGATTAGCCCAATTAATAAATGCTTTATGAGAGAACACTAGCCCACGATTACAGAATTAAGGTGGAGCTTTCAACCTTCACACTGTATTTCCTGACTTTAATGTGCTTGACTTCATAAACTTAATGTTGGATTAATGCAAGGATGCTGTTTTTGCATGGAATAAATCTCTTAAGTATTGTCTCTAAGGTGCCATAAGGACTCCTTGCTGTTTTTGCCGATACAGACTAACACGGCTACCACTCTGAAACAAACAAACACAATGATGATCTTTCAGAGATATGGTTATTTATGAAAGGATTCTTCATAGTTCCACCTCCCCTCATGTCCTGTTCCTTTAAATCTCAGACTTTATACAACACATCATAAATCAAGTAAAGGTAGGAGCTTAATTTTGTTTGCAGTTTAGAGTTTATACTGCTAAATCTGACATCAATTGATCAGAATTTTTCCCACAAGGCCAAATCCTTCTTTAACACAGATCTTTTTTTGCATCCTTCACCTCTGGAGAAACCAGCTGTCTGTTGCTATGGAAATTAACTCAGTCAGCATTTCTTAATGACAGCTTGTGCTAAACCACCTGCAGGTCTAGTTGACATGGTCGTAAAAACTCAAGTGGTCTGTCTACATTAGCACTCCCCTGATAGAGAAACATAGGAGAATTCCCTGAGATTCTCAGTATCAGCACATCTTGTACAGCTTGGCAGAGGAGGGGATGATTTTTGCTGTTAGTAGTGATGTTTTAACCACATCTCTGACAGAATCAATGGGTGAAATAAGAGGGAGTGTTGGGGTGGGGGAAAGTACAATTTCCACTCCTCTCCATGGCTGGATCTGGGGGCTCCCTCTCATTTCCCCCTCCATTCTTGGCTAGTGTGGTGAGAGCACCCCCTAGTGTTTCAATCTATTTTTTTCTGCTAGCCACAGATGTTGGGCCAGTTCACTCCATTTGTCTGTCTTTCTCTCTCACACACACATATCCACTCTCTCTCTCTCTCCATTGGAAAGGTACATGTGTAGTCAAGTATCCACTTTCCTTGCTGTTTGTTTTCAGCATCCTCCATTTTATCTACTGTAACTATACTGAAATGTTTTTCCCTGAGGTGCCAGTTCTGAGAAATGATAAAGGATGATTGAGTACCCGAAGGAGCAGATAATTCTAGAGTTGGCCATCAGTGTGGCAAGGAACATGGCATTACCACAATAATAGTTATTCTGCTTGTGGGTCAGCAGCAGTAACTTTCACCACTGGAGAAGGCTGAAGTTGATTCCTTATTTGTGGTTTCTCATTCAAAAGCCATTTAAAAAAATCCATATAAGTGTTGTGTTTTTTTTTTAAGAAAGTTCTTAAAATTTGGCTGTGGCTGTTAGACTCTTCTGAAGTAACTGGGACATGCCACTTCCTGACCAGAAGCATTATTCCTGTGCGATATGCTGCCACATTCCCCTCCCCCACCCGAACTCCTTCCATTTTGCAAATGGTGCTTGAATAGCAAACAGGATTTTGACTGCCTAGGTGAGAAAATACTACTTGGGTCACCTCACATGACACATCTTTGTTATGCCATTCTTAAGAATTGATGATATGCTATTCCGGAGCCAAACTTTCCTTTCCAGGTAAATTTCTGCTAATAGTGTCCCCCCATTTCTAGTTTGCATTTTCTGTACAATATATAAAAAATAATTTGTTGCAAACCCAGCTGTAATTTCACATGAATTATTTAGACAGTGTCTATAGAAGTCTATAGAAACCCCTGTTTGCTCTTAGACAAATTAAGAATAAGAAAAATGGCTCCATTCATCAATTGAGTTAACGGTTACAAATATAAAAACCATGCTATGTTTAGTGTTGTGTCTTTTACTCTTTACACAACCAAAATAATGCCAAGAAGTTTCATGGGTACAGTTGGCTCCCAAATAACTATTAATTATATATTAATCAATTAATTAATTATATATATATATACAGTGCCTAGGAGCCCCAGCCCTGGATCAGGACCCCATTGTGCTAGGAGCTGTACAAACACACAAAAAAGACAGTCCCTACCCCAAAGAGCTTACAGTCTAAATAGACAATTTAGGCAGGGTAGGGGAAGGGCTATAATACAATCAGAGTGAACAGTACGATGGCAGCAAATGACATAATTAGTGCCATTTTGGGGGGGTAGTTGGGAGGGATCAGCTAAAGGGAAGAGAGGACTAGAGCAGGAAAGAAGAGGGTAAGAGTAGTGACACTGAAGTGAAAAGACTGTGAGAAAGGGGAAGGGTTGGAGCAAACAGCTAGTCAGCACAGGGCAGAAAAAGTCCAAGTCCAGTCAAAACTGCAGAAAGTTCTCCAAAAGTTCCTCCTTTGGTGGCTTCTGCCCCCACCAGCCTGACCATCTGACTCTTTGCAGCTTTCTTTCAAGTTCACATGGTGGCAGGGAAGAAGAGGCATCACCTGGGTTCCAGTGGCCCCAAAGGTGTGTGGGGGGGTTCTCCTGCACATCCAGGGGTTTCTGGGGAGAGAGGGTGGGACTGGCTGGACCTCATTTTACCCTCTCCCCTCCAGTGCAGCAGTCCCTGCTTTGTCTGCTTCTGCCCTACTGGCTGGAATCTCTGGCTCTCAGTTAACCATATGCTATTAATGACATGCTTTTTCTGAGCATGTACTCAATGCTTTTTTTGCCTCTGTCTTCACGAACAAGGTCAGCTACCAGACAACTGCACTGTGCAGCACAGCATGGGGAGGAGGTGACCAGCCCTCTGTGGAGAAAGGAGTGGTTTAGGAGTATTTAGAAAAGCTGGACAAGCACAAGTTCATGGGGTTGGATGTACTGCATCCGAGGGTGCTAAAGGAGTTGGCTGATGTGATTGCAGAGCCATTGGCCATTATCTTTGAAAACTCATGGCGATTGGGGGAGGTCCTGGATGACTGGAAAAATGCTAATATACTGCCCATCTTTAAAAAAGGGAAGGAGGAGGATCGGGGGAACTACAGGCCAGTCAGCCTCATCTCAGTCCCTGGAAAAATCATGGGGTAGGTCCTCAAGGAATCAATTTTGAAGCACTTTGAGGAGAGGAAAGTGATCAAGAACAGTCAGCATGGATTCACTAAGGGCAAGTCATGCCTGACTAACCTAATTGCCTTCTATGATGAGATAACTGGCTCTGTGGATGAGGGGAAAGCAGTGGACATGTTGTTCTTGGACGTTAGCAAAGCTTTTGATACAGTCTCCCACAGTATTCTTGCCAGCAAGTTAAAGAAGTATGGGCTGAACGAATGGACTATAAAGTGGATAGAAAGCTGGCTAAATCATCGGGCTCAGCGGGTAGTGATCAATGTCTCCATGTCTAGTTGGCAGCTGGTATCAAGCGGAGTGCCCCAAGGGTCAGTCCTGGGGCGTTTTGTTCAATATCTTCATTAATGATCTGGAGGATGGCGTGGTCTCAACTACTTCAGAACAGTCTACAGTCACAGGGATATGTCACTTAGAGAAGTATTTTGTCATGTATAACCAGTCAAAATCTGGTTCCTATTCTAATAATTAATAATGAATATGCATTGTTACAACATGCAGTTTCATTTATTTTGGTGAAATTTCTTTAAAAAAATTTTATATTAAGGTTTTATTTTATTTTTTTAAAGTGGCATTTCAGTAAGGAACCAACCTCAGAAAGTGTCTGTGTGTGTGTTTGTTCCATATGTACAATCTTTTTATTTCAGTATCTAGTCCTAATATTTGTGCACACAGTGCTGGCAAAGTGTGCCAGAGTGGTGTCATTTGTAGAAAGTGCTAGCATGTTGTGTTCTAATTCCCCCACCTAGACCTACTTACATATTTTTTAAGATGTAGACAATTTAAAAAATGCTATGTACAAGTTTTTAAAACTGATTATTTAGGTTGTACCTACAGTACTCTTATTTTTATAACTCTGTTCTTTAAGCATAATCCTTTTGAGTTTTTCAGTAAACAAAACTACACCTGACAAAAGAAAGTAGCTGGTCTGGAGCTGTATCTTCACAAAGCCCCTGATGATGTTCCCCTGACATGTGCTGTCCCAGTTTTATAAATTAGAAATCTGGTCATCTCAGTTTAGTCTCTAAGCGATGCCAGCTGTCTCTCTCCTCACTACACCTTCTAAGATGCTTTGAAGCTGTTTTTGTATTGTGTTGGCAACATTATTGCAGAAAGATTTGAAGAATATAATAGCTGAAAAAAAGGTTACACAGGCACACATAATTGACTGTGGCAATATAAAATATTGCCGGCTCTCTGTTTTGTAACAAAGTAGATATTGCTTTCTTTTAGATTTGAACACAAACAAAGTAAATCTGAAATGCCTTTTTTCTGTTAACTTTCCAAATTTAAAGTTGCAAATCTATATTGAGTGTCTTTTCTATGGTATTCATAGGTATTGCACGGTATTCACCATTCCATTCAGCTGAAGATAACTTGTAGCTTAACAGATCAAGTTTTCTGCAGTTTCATCCACTATCTATGGAGGGTAATTGCTATTTCAGAAAAAGAAGTCAATGTAGGGCTGTACGAAATGAGATTTTTTTTTTACTTATTGGTGCTTGTTTATGTTGAATATAGTGACATACATATTCTAGGAGCATATTTAAAAAATGTTAAACTGAGCCATTTGGCTCCAAGAAAGTTAAAATGTGGGCTGTAGAGAAGGGAGTTGTTCATTGTGGCTGGCTTGCAGACCTGCAGCACCATTCTGGGAAGTGGGAGAGTTGTGGGGGCAAGAAAGCTGACCTTGAAAGAGGAAAGAGTGAGTGAGATGTAGAAGCTGATAGTGGATATGTGAACCCTGGGACGTTCAACAGAATTCAGCACATTTTTTGGTTAAAGTACTGGTGAGTTGGAGGAGCCCAGTCCAGGAGGATTCAGGAAAATCAGGGACAACTCTGTAGAGAAAGAAGAGCCCTATGCAGGACAAGATAAGGAGCATCAGGGAAAGTAACTGGAAATGATTGTTTCTGTGTTGTTGTAATATCCTGCTGAACTTTTTCAAATGAATGTTTCTGTGCCTGTATATTCTTTCCAGCCCTACTTTGTCCCAGAATGCAACACTTATAAAGAGCAGAAACTAGGTGTTTTTTTTTCTTTTTTCTTTTTTTGTAAATAAAGAGGAAAAATTAGAAATCAGTGAATTTTGGAACTATCAATAAAAGCTCACTTACTAGTTTAGGCATTACTTCTTTTGACTTGTTGCAATAAGTTTACCAGTTGCATCATACATTGCTTGAAATAAAAAGGCAAAATTTGTGTACTATGCTCCCATACTCAGGAAGCCTTGGTTTTGGGACACAAGTGATTCCTAAGTTTATTAGCAGGTGTGAGGAAACTCCTTTCTTCCTGTTTCCCTGTGGCCCTGAGCAGAAAGTGGGAGGATAATTGTTGTGAAAATGTGAAGGGAAAGATGTACCTGAACCTACAGACTAATTCACTTTAGTATGGCTCCCATGATTGTTTAATTCAAATGAGAACATAAGAAAACAGTTCTGAAAGGATATATATTAAGTTCAGCCACAAACAGTACTATAACTTTAAAAATAAATATGACAAGGCCAGAACAACAAAACCATTTGCAGGACAGTTTGGAAGTGCTGTTAATAATTCAAACACTATTCAGACAATTACTTGGCAAGATAAAAACACACAAACAAACAAAAAAACTGAGTATGGGTCACTTTACAAACAGGTAGTGGGGCAAAGTAGATCAATGTCACTATTAGGGTTTTATGCCAAGCAATGAAACATCAGATGAATTCTCAAAGAATATATGAAGAAGAACTCGTATATGACTATGGTCCCATTTGATAAAAGCAATGGATAATAAAAACAGTAGCTGGCATACATTTCAGAGGTGAAAAGGATAAGCCTCTGAAGAGATTCACAAAATATTTATTGGAGTCTCCACTGTATATTCAAGAAGTACATGGGACTAGTGATGTAATTGTTTTTAACTGTTTAAATGTTCAGCATCTGCAATAAGATATGTTGAGATTTTAATGCACAGAATATTGATTGCATGATGAATCCGAGCAGTTTGTTTCCTGCAGTTACCCCCAACAGGGGGGAGAAATGAAAAGAGCACATAACATTCTTATAGGCAAAACAGGGTATTAATGACTTTGCTGAGAAAAAAAATCTCCTTTATCTAGCTGTGTATATTGCTAATAATACCTACAGGACCTTCAGTCTTGGTGACCTGGTTGGCTCATAGAGTTAAGTCTGCAGCCTAAATATTTACTCAAGGTTACTGCTAGGTTAGGAACTTCAAAGGTGAATTTTAAGACAAGGCTTTCCTTGTCTTAAGCCATCTTTTAGCATTTGGGAAAAACATCTTTCCATGAAAATACAGTTTAGCATTGTTTTCAAGACAGTTTCTTGAATAGAAACATAACACAGAGAAGAGAGTGTCCCCTTCTCAGTAATTACCCAGATAGAATATTGGAAACTCCATGAAGTTCCTCTTTCAAGAGTTTCCCAGGCATCATTTCATTGCACAGGATGAAGAACATTTTTATCCTGTGAATAAGCCAGGAGTCCAGCATTCACACACAGTTGAACTTCCAAGATCCACATGCATCTTGATGTATTCCTGCAGCTAGGGCTGTCCACATGATGATCCTGTCCCAGCTCCCTGGAAATATGGCTCTATTGGACTCCCTGTCCAGTCAGTACCCCTTTGTGCCAGAGTGAGGGGTTATACAATATGAAAGGTCTCAGTAGTATTGTCTCAGTGGTATGTTTTAGGCAGAGGATTACTGCAAGATTGGTAAAGAGATCATGCCAGTCTGGTGGTAATCCTTCCTAACCTCACTTCTCTCCATCCACATCCTTCTGGGATGGAGGTAAGGTGCTAACTACTCATGCATCACATAAGCTGGCTGGATCCACTGTATCTTAGTCCCCTGACACTGCAGAGATGGAAGGGATGATCTGGATCCACATAAGGGAGATCTATCCATTAGATTCTTAACCATGAGAGGCCATAATCTCCATGGGGGAGTAGGGGAGAGTGAGGGGGTGCCACCCACCCTCTATTTCTTTATAGCAATAGAATAGGAACCTTTTTATTTATCTTCCTTCAAATTTTAACATGTCACTGATGATACTTTCAGAATATTAATATATATTGAAAACTGGCATGTGTGTAGGTAGCATATTGATGCATTGACGTCTTCCTTCTTTTACATGACTTGTGTTTTAGGGAAGAGAAAGTGATTCCTATCATAACTATCTAGGGTGACCAGATGTCTCGATTTTATAGGGACAGTCCTGATATTTGGGCCTTTTTTTATATGGACTCCTATTGCCCCCCGCCCCCATCTCAATTTTTCACAATTGCTATCTGGTCACCCTATAACTATCCCAAACTATCATGACCACACCGATTTGGGGATATGTGGCTCATTTCCTTTGATACCTGAAAGGTGTCACAAATCATAGCTTCTGGATACATCAAAGAAAAAAAACAGTGAACAGAGCTGGTGTGAAAACAATGTGCAGCCTGTGAGAAATACTAATATTTCAACATATATTCTTTCCAAATTGGGTCAAAAATTCAAAATATCAACAATTTTTGTGGAACAAAAATTCCATTTTTTTTGACACTTTCAATTGAAGTGAAACATTTTGAAATGTCAAAACACTATGTGGATTTCAAATTAAAATTTGATGATATTTCAAATCACAATGTTAATTTGAAATTAAATGTGTCATTTGGAATATACATTCAAAATGAAACATTTCAGTTCATTTCAAAATGTCATTTCAATTATTTTTAAATCAAAATCAATGTTTTCCCCATGAAAATTTTGAATTGGACTGAATCACATTTTCCAGTGAAACATATTTTCCTATCAGTTTTAATAGTGAAGCACCATATCTAATCATTTCTGTTTTGGGATTGTGGTGTGATGTGTTGTCATGTTGTGACATTGCATCACTATAACATAATGAGCCAAATTCAGATGGTAGTAACCAGGTGATCGTCCTGTAGACATGTCAGGGACCAATCCAGCCGAGCCATTAAAGATGGTGACAGTTAATCGGAAAGTGGGTGCAAATGGCAAAAGTAATGTAACTGGCAACCTGGACTTTAGTGGAAAAATGAGTGTAACTTACAAATCAAGAAGGAAAGAGGTGTATGTATGCAGGATGAGGGAAGAGGCAGTTGAAAAAACAATATAAGAGAACATAACTAAGTGTCCCTCCTCACTGATCCACTATGTCACACCATCCTCCAAACTTCCGAAGCCAAATTAAGTCCTGTTGTAAATGGGCATGGCTCCAATGGACTTCAATGGGAGATATACTGATTTATGCCAGAAACTGAATTTGGTTTTCACAGAATACTAAACTGGTGTAGCATTACAAAGCTTTCCCACTAAAATCACCTTTTACAACCATGCTGAATTTGGCCCACTATCATGCATAGAGTTAGATTTCTGTTGTTACAGTCTCATTGTATAGTGGAGGCTCTGATGATTCCCCTTGGTAACCAGGAATCTATAAGGTTTGTAGAGCATCCCTTATTCCACATGGTTACATTTTATTTCTCTGTATCAGCAGGGAAATGGGAGAGACAAACAGTAACTAGTTTGTATTCGCTGTTATGGGCTTGAATTATTGGTGCTTTCTTTGCCTTCTGGATGCACAGCCAGTAAAGAAGATAAGACTTGCATGTTCTCTTTGCTTCTCATGTGCATCTGTTCTCTAATGCCAGTATCACAAAAAAGGTGAAGGTAAAAACAGAGGTAGAAATAATGGATTTTACTTTTGCTTCAGGCATATGGGGACATATTTTTCCTGTCTCATTTCAGATTAAATATCATTTAGTCACTTAGTAAAGGCAGCCTTGTTTTTGCAGTATAGTTCAATTTGCTGACATGTATGCACTTAAATGGGTTTTACATTCAAAACCCTCAGTTCTGAAGATTTTTTCATAGCTCAGCATATATATCTTTTAAATGATTTGCTGAATGCTAGACACCATTCAAAAATATTTGAAATGACTTGTATCCTTCCTTTATGAAAAGCAAATGATAAACATTTTTTTAAAAAATATGCATGACTGTATATTGAATAAAAATAAATTATCATGAAATAAGGTTGAATCACCTTACTTGGACAAATAAAAATGGATCAAGAAGCAATTTTCCTGACTCAGTGAGATATAGTTCAAAACATTAGCAGGCAATGCCTCAATTAGACATCATCAGATTATTAGATTAACATTTATTTATAAAGGATCCACATTTGTATTGTTGCATTTATCCCATAAACGGAATCCAACTTCTCAAAAATCTCCTTCTCCTAATGCATTCTTTAGAAAGAAACACCTAAAAATACATGACGATAACTTACTGCATATTCACTGGTCCTGCTTTCCTTTAAATACATATTGTTTAATATAGCAGGATGCCTTTTTTCAGCCTAAGCATTTAAACAATGACTGTGAAACCAGCCTTTTTATATATTGCATATTTGACATTGCCAAGCAATGTATTACTGTTCTTCAGAAATAAAACCATCCTCTAATGCCATGAAAATGGTTCATAGACGTGCAGAGTACACTTCCAATTGATAAACCAAGCTCCATAATAAGAAAGAGTAGGAGTATTATAAATGCATTTGGAAATCTTTTCTGAACATAATTAAAGATGAACAGTAACAAAGGAAAAAATGGACTTCTACACTTTCATTCTTCTTCATAATGAAGGACTTTTTTGGGCGGGTCAACCAAAATGCTGTGGTAAGAGGAGGGCAGATTATTAGCTCATTATGTTAATATATGACAGGTTTCAGAGTAGCAGCCGTGTTAGTCTGTATTTGCAAAAAGAAAAGGAGTACTTGTGGCATTTTAGAGACTAACAAATTTATATGAGCATAAGCTTTCGTGAGCTACAGCTCACTTAATCGGATGCATTCCGATGTTAACATATGAATTATGTTACACTGCCTACACTGGTTTCAGAGTAGCAGCCGTGTTAGTCTGTATTCGCAAAAAGAAAAGGAGTACTTGTGGCACCTTAGAGACTAACAAATTTATTAGAGCATAAGCTTTCGTGAGCTACAGCTCAAGTGAGCTGTAGCTCACGAAAGCTTATGCTCTAATAAATTTGTTAGTCTCTAAGGTGCCACAAGTACTCCTTTTCTTTTTACTGCCTACACTGGAAGACTTTACAGGGACAAGAGAACAATTAAGAGGGGAAGGGTATCAATCAATGTGTTTAAAATTTTTGTTAACACCTATTTAACTCCAGTTCTAATAAACACTTGAGAAATAAGTACGTCAGGGTTAAAATTTCAACATTCCCTCCCCTTCAATTAAAGTCTGAGAACTCACACTATACTTTTCCTGATCCTCAGCAAAAGTTCACCAGCTAAACTTGTTAAGACCAGACAACGTTCCTGCTATTTAAAAAGGCAAAAAACAAGTAGAAATAAAGTTAAATAAAACCCACCAAAACACCAATGAAACAAAAGGTCATAAACCCAATTAAGGAAAATTCTATCAATTTTTTTATTGGTGTAAGTTAGCGCAGCCTTACAACATTCTAACTAATACTGGAGCCAGGCTGTATAGGATCAGAGAGATTTTCAAGGGTATTTCTGGTGTAAGAGAAAATTGAGCTGTTAACCATTAGTCTTAGCTCTGTGTAACAGGCAGAAAGAGCTCCTTACACAGGTCTGAAACTTTGTCTTTATGTGACACTTTTATTATTACAAACCACGTTGAAAAATGGCGAGAGACTTTCTGCAAAAAGTTTTGTGGAGAATTTTTTCGGTCTCTAACTTTCAATTATTTTTTACATTTCCAACCAACTCCATTACAGCCTAATAAGTCTATAATTCTCATTTTGTAAAAGATTACTTCATGAATTCCAGTACTTGACTACCAGTAACAAAATTCCATAGTAACAGAGAATCTACTTTTGAATGCATTCATATTTAACGCATTAGTAGGCATTAGACTGTTTTAAGGGTGATTGTATGATGTGGAATGATTCCCTGAAAGACCTCAAGTATAACTTGGGGATATTGTTGTAAACGTATATAGGAAATTTCTACTTTTGGATATAAATATGTGGCTTCCACTGAAGTGAAGAGAAGCTCTACATACAGATCTAAGGGCAAAATTTGTCTCATGGCATTACAATCAAAGTAAAATGATCAATCAACTTTCTACCTAGGACACATTTTAAAGGAAAATCCCAGTGCAATAAAATGGTCTAATCCGTACATGTAATTATAAGGAAGAATAAATCACTTAAAACAATTTTAAGTATCTTAAATATAATGAATAGAATCATAGAATATCAGGGTTGGAAGGGACCTCAGGAGGTCATCTAGTCCAATCCCCTGCTCAAAGCAGGGTCAATCCCCAATTTTTGCCCCAGATCCCTAAATGGCCCCCTCAGGGATTGAACTCACAACCCTGGGATTAGCAGGCCAATGCTCAAACCACTGAGCTAAAATTACCAATACCAGAAGAAGCAATCATCCTCAAATTTGCCGATGCAAAGTAGGAGTGAAATCCCCCTTAGAAAGCATTAAAACAAAGACATTTTATTTTGTAAATCTAAATCATGAAGCTGAGAGACCTCACATCAGCATGGAAGGGGTTAAAATAGAATATCGACCCAGCTAGCCCAGTTATACCTGCTATCAATGCCAGGCTTGGAGGGGGGAGAAAAGGAGAGATCAGTTCAGGGCTAACTGAACTAGAGATAGGAGCTAGTTGCCTCCCTACCTGAGGGGAGGGTCAGGAGAAGCTAATAGCTGGGTCAGTCATCAGGGAAGAATAGAGTGACCACATGTCCAGTTTTCAACCAGAACACCTAGTCAAAAAGGGACCCTGGCAGCTCCGATCAGCAGTGCTGACCAGGCCATTGACTGTCCGGTTGGCAGTGTCGCACAGCATGGCACAGATTTATAAATCTCTCCTCTGTTTTTTCCACCAAATGCATCCGATGAAGTGAGCTGTAGCTCACGAAAGCTTATGCTCTAATAAATTTGTTAGTCTCTAAGGTGCCACAAGTACTCCTTTTCTTTTTGCGAATACAGACTAACATGGCTGCTACTCTGAAACCTGTTATAAACCACAGTACTTATTACTTCTTTCCCACTGTAAACTTTAAAGGACTTCCATGGAGAAAGGCAGCTTTCCACTGGCAGTGAATTTACATTTACATTGCTTTAGTTAACAGACAATCATTCTATTTCTGTAATATACCTTCCTTAGAAACTTGCTGGGATTTTCCACAGGATAGATGAAGAAAATATTTATTTTGTGATATATTATACCCACACTGAGAAAAAATGGGTCACATGGACTGGAGTCTGGGTAGAAGCTTGCAACTCCTTGTGGTGTCAAGTGGTTTTTGCTCCCAGGGCCAATAAAGAGCAATGTTGTGACTGAGGGCCAGTTACAGATTGTAACAATCAACATCCATGCCGTCACCACAGGTCTGCTAATGAGGATAATTGAAGGAATTTCCAAGAAGCTTGCCTTGGAGCTGTTAAAAGAAAATATTTGCTGCCCATTACTTGGCTCAGTGAAAGGGTAGGGTTTCTGATAATGAAACTAGACAGACGTGCTTTATCCAGTAATGTGGTTATGTTTCAATAAGGACTGGGTCAGAGATGATCACTTCAGTGTATTTATGAGTAGTAATTGATGAAAAATTAACTCTGAAATTAACTGGTGTCTAACGTTGGATAATGTGGTTGCATTTACCCTTCAGAAAATATACTTCTTATACTCCAGACAGTTGTTGTCTGATTGAATGGTATCTATGCTGACAAAAATGTGGTTTTAATATGTTCTAAAATGTTGTCTCTGTATAAAATGAATTGTGCACCTTCTATATACAGCATTATTCTGTAATCTCACAGGGACATGCTGATTCATAGGAGCTATACTATCTCGCACATGATGAATACAAGCTACATCATATCCAAGAGGAATGGACTCAGAAGGTGGCAAAGCATAGGGTTCTGTGGTTACTGGCCATCTGCATGAAGAAGTTCAGTGTTTAAAATAAATTTATAGCAAAAGTAAACAGGCATGTTCTATCCTTACGGGGCTGTCAGCAAACAGTTGAATCCATCTGATTTCCACTCAGAACAGGTCTTTGTCTTCCTAACAAAATCCCTTTCCAACTGTTTCTTAATTTGGCTCTTCTGCCTATGTGCAAAAACCAGAGAAACCAAGGTGAATAAACGGTGTAAAGATCTTGATGCTGATGCAATCAATGGCCTTGTCTACAATAGGAAAATTAGGACCCATAATTCACCATAAATTATAGCAATTTTGGACATTTTAATGTAGCCAGTACTCAAGAGCTCTTAGCACTGTGTCTCTAAATTTGTTCTGAATAAAATTAGAAGACATATTGGTAAAACACCTGAGTCCTCGCTACACTACAGCATATACTACTGCTGTTACCAGGGGATCGACAGTAATGGGGAAAATTATAAAATTTTCTAGTGCAGATGCAGCCACTGTGTGAGATTAAAGGTTATGGTTTTCTTATTGAGAGAGTATGTTGTTGTTTTGGTATAAATGTATGTCACCTGCCAAAAATCTTCCAGATATCTGATGGTTTCTAAAGTGGCTAGAGGAAATAGAAAACTAACAGTAAAGATACCATGCCGTGTGCATGTATCCACCCCAATAGGAATTCACTTTGCTTACTCTTCTGTGTCTCTCTAGCTATCAAGCTTTTCCCAGTATTTTTTGGGCAGCACTGTACTCTTCATGGGAGAGACAAGGTCACCAGCGTGGATTTATGAGTTCTGGTTCTATGTGACTACGGAGTTCCCCCTGGGGACTTCTTTTGCCAATCCTCCACACTATAGGTGCCTGTGATGGGGTATATAAACACCACACTGTTGAGGAAATGATCAAAGAGCTGCCATGGTCAAGGCTGACTCTGCCCCTCTGACTCTGTCAGGGGTAGAATAACGGCTTAAAAACAGTGGCTCTACAGCTCCCAAGAGTTCCCTGGAAGCCTTCAGGTGAACTGCCCCAGGAAGTCCATTCATCAATCCCTCCACCAGGCCTACAAGGAGACAATGGACTCTAGTATACCAGCTGGGTAGGATCAGTTCTGCAATCCCCAAGGGGAGCTGTTAAATGGTTAGTTCTGCTTCCCTCTACCTCTTTTGGGGTTAGGGAAGCTGGAACTATTCTGAAGAGACTAGGGAGTGGTAGTGAGGAACCCCACCCCCTTCAAACACAGTTAGACTATTTGTCTCAATTTTATACCACAGAGGCTCCGGTTTAGGCAGATGGGTGTACTCTAAGGATATTTCCATGCCCAGACAGTAGGAGGATCCCGGCAGCAGCCCTAGAACTATGAGAGTGCCATGCTCTGGTGCATAAGAAGTAGGCAGCTGGGAGAGCCACAAGTTCATTTTGACCAGAGGTTACACAACATTATATTATTGACACCACCATGTTGTAAATAACTAGTGCCTATCTACCATCCTCTGGCCATTCAAAAGAGCTGCTTCTAGGCCAATACATATCTGAACATGAGACTATAACTCTGACTAATGGGATAGTCTCCTGTGATCCACCATTGCTGCCTCTCTTATAGACTGACTTCCTCTTTTATCCACTGCTTTCCAATATCTCCTTCTGTGTCTGAGCCTGAATGGGTGCAAGACAGTACACCAGGTACAGGTAGTTGTACAATAGCCCCTTGTTCTATCTGCACTTGCATATTGTGGGAGTTTATGATTTTCATATATATTTTTAACCTCACTGAATTCATTTTTAATATTAGTAGGCCAACAGTAAGACCTTATGTAACCGTGGATGTACTCTTGCCTCCTTGCAAATTTAGTCCCTAAATGTGCGTTCTTTGAAAATTAGCCCATTATATTTGATCTTGGTCACTGATACTAGTTCCTTTCTTTTACAAGCACAAATATTAACCAAATGCACCTGCAAATCAAAGCTGCTAATGAATTTTAGCATTGCTAAAAAAAATTCCAGTGGAATGCTGTGGAATTAGAACCCATCTGATGGCAGGAAACCCAAGAGAGAGAGAAGCTCAGCTACATTTTGACAAGAAAGTGACTCTGTAGGTTGATTTCCAAAGGCATGTCTGACTAATGCCTATGCAGTGGGCTCTTGAAAGAAATGAAAAAATTCATATCAGTAGCTGATATGAGAGGAATAAGGGGGAAAAATAATGAGGAGAAAAATAAAACTTTTTTCATTAAAAACAAGAACAGTAGTTCCACACTGGGAACCGAAGAAAGCTGTAAGAGCTAAAGTGAGGACTGGAATTGCAATTTTTAAGAAAGATGGATGACTTAAAAGTGAAACACAGCAAACTGCGGGCAGGTTAAAAGAAAATATTGGGTGAGTGAGTTATTATGGCCAGAGGTTATGCTTGGCACTTGCAAACAGTGATTTTTATCAAGTTTTACTTTTCTCCTTGTAGGAACAGTTATAATACAGCATTTGCTACAGGAAGTAACTTTTTTTAAATTGAATAGTAAAAGACAAAGTATGCAACCTATCACTGCATAAGCCTGATCATCTTTTAGCTCTTGAGAAGCTAGCTGGATAAAGTTATATTCTCCTTCCCATGTGCACATGGAGAGCTCTTTGTAACATGTATAGAAATGAACACACCAAATATCCCAGAGTATGCCAGAACTTCCCAGAACACAGAATTCCAAACACTGATTATATTGTCTGGGGAAAAGAAACTCAGCTTGTATTACTCCTGAGAGCATTCTGTGCCAAAAAAAAATTAAAATTCTGCACACATTTTAAAATTCTGCAAAATTCTGCAAGTTTTATTTGTCAATATATAAATGCAGAGGCTCCAGCATAGCAGTGCATGAAGGTGGGAGATCACCTGGCAGCCTCCTCACCTACTATGCCAGAGACACGGACTCAGTGTTGAGACTACACCCGATCATGACACAGTGCAAGGCGTGGGCCTGCCCCAGAAACACCCTGGGGCTCTGCCCTCTATGCTAGACATACCAGGTTTGGGGCAGACAGGCTCAACAAGGCAGGATCCAAGTGTGGAGAGGCTCAGTGTGGGAAGATCCAGATGTGGGGTGAGAGGATTCTGTGTGGGACAATTTGGGTACAGACAGCTCAGTGGGGGTTCTAGGTGTGAGTGGATCTGGATGCACAGAGGCTCGTTTGTGGGATGGGGGTGGGGTTTACAGGTACAGGGGCAGTGGGACTCTGCAGGGGATTCCAGGTGAAAGTGGTTGGAGCTTAGCGGAGGGGTCTGCATTTGGAGCTCTCAGCAGAGGGGGTCTGCGTGAGTGGGGCTTGGTGGTGTGGGGGTCTAGGTGCAGCTAATTGGGGGTCAGTGGCATGGGTGTTTGGATGTGGGGGCTTAGGGTGGTGCAGGGGTGTGGGACTTGTCAGAGTGGGGGTTTGAGTGCAGGGAGCTCAGTGGGGGGTGGTTTGGGTGCAGGGGGGTGGTCTGGAGGCAAGGGGTCTGGAGGCAGGGGCTCCAGATGCAGGGGTTGAGATTCAATAGGATGGGGTTCAGATATGGAGGGCTAGGGGAAGTTCTGAGTGTGTGGGGTGAGGCTTGGCAGGGGTGTCTGGGTGTGGGAGGTCTGGATGCATGGGGATTAGGTGGATGGGGGAGCAGCTCCCCGTACAGTGATCCCTTCCCCCTGCAGCTGAGGAGCAATGGGGCAGAGGGGAAGGATGTTGAGTTTCCTGCAGCTGGGGGAGGTTTCTGGGGGTGGATCTGACACAGCCCCAGCCACTCCTTGTAGGGGAAGAGGAAGTCCCATCCTCTTCTGCCTCCAGCCCAGCCATCATTAGCAGCTGATCCCAGCTCAGGGTAGGAGCCACTGGCTGGGGCATCCCCAGCCCTATGGTGATTTACCTCTCTGCCAGCTGCTCTGGGTGCCTGAAATGATGTACCTGCACAGGTAGAGAGTGGTGCATGACTGCGCTTGCAGCTTTCCTTTCTGAGAGAGAAGCAAAGTCATTTTTCTGCAGGGAAGCAAAAAAATCTGTGGGTGACATGAATTCTGTGCACACGCAGTGGTACAGAAATCTCCCAGGAGTATTGTATAAAGCAAGTAAACTAAATAGAATTAAAACATTATTTTTGTTGACAGTCTCATCTTTACAGAATATGGCTCTGTGACATGGTGGGGGACCATGACATTCTAAGGGGTAATAGGTCAAGCACCTTAATGTTTCCTCCCCTCCCCCAGATTTTCCTTATATGTCACATTGGAGTACAATAGCTTATTTTTCACTTCTTTTAAAAGTGCATTAATCCTTCATACATGTAGATTACACTATATTGGATGTGGCTATATGTAGAGGCAAGAAAGTTATAGGTTTTGTGACAGGGTCAGGCCAGGTTAAGCAGGTTCCTTTTCCCTGGGTAAGGTAACAGGGAAGGTTCCAGAACAATCAGGAACTTTCTGGAAACAATTAAGGCAGACAGGCTGATTAGAACACCTGCAGCCAATCAAGAAGCTGCCGGAATCAATTAAGATAGGCAGGCTGATAAAGGACCTGGGTTTAAAAAGGAGCTCACTTCAGTTTGTGGTGTGCATGTGAGGAGCTAGGAGCAAGAAGCTGAGAGTGAGAAGGCGTACTACTGGAAGACTGAGAAGTACAAGCATTATCAGACATCAGGAGGAAGGTCCTGTGGTGAGAATAAAGAAGGTGTTGGAAGTAGCCCAGGGAGTTGTAGCTGTCACACAGCCATTACAGGAGCCACTGTAGACAGCTGCAATCCACAGGGCCCTGGGCTGGATCCTGGAGTAGAGGGCAGGCCAGGTTCCCTCCATTCCCCCAACTCCCTACTTGATACTGGAGGAGTTGACCTGGACCGTGGGTTCCACCAGAGGGGAAGGTCTCTGGCCTGTTCCCCGATCCACTTGGTGGATCAGCAGAGACTGAGGGGATTGTTCTTTTTCCTTTTCCCCATGCTGGCCAGTGATGAATGAACAACAGATTTGAGCCACGAAAGTGGCCAAACTGAGGGCTGCTGTGAACCTCTGAAGAGAGCAGATCTGGCAATAAGCGCAGGATCCACCAAGGCAGAGGAGCAACTTTACCACAGTTTCAACAAAGCAAGCTCTTACTGTTTGAAAATGCTTTTCATTTTGTAGTGGGAAGGTCTTAGAAACATCAAGATTGTTTCAATAACCAGATAACTACTGACCGCTATTCCTACCTACATGCCTCTAGCTTTCATCCAGATCATACCACTCGATCCATTGTCTACAGCCAAGCGCTACGATATAACCGCATTTGCTCCAACCCCTCAGACAGAGACAAACACCTACAAGATCCTTATCATGCATTCCTACAACTACAATACCCACCTGCTGAAGTGAAGAAACAGATTGACAGAGCCAGAAGAGTACCCAGAAGTCACCTACTACAGGACAGGCCCAACAAAGAAAACAACAGAACGCCACTAGCCATCACCTTCAGCCCCCAACTAAAACCTCTCCAATGCATCATCAAGGATCTACAACCTATCCTGAAGGACGAGCCATCGCTCTCTCAGATCTTGGGAGACAGACCAGTCCTTGCTTACAGACAGCCCCCCAATCTGAAGCAAATACTCACCAGCAACCACACACCACACAACAGAACCACTAACCCAGGAACCTATCCTTGCAACAAAGCCCGTTGCCAACTCTGTCCACATATCTATTCAGGGGATACCATTATAGGGCCTAATCACATCAGCCACACTATCAGAGGCTCGTTCACCTGCGCATCTACCAATGTGATATATGCCATCATGTGCCAGCAATGCCCCTCTGCCATGTACATTGGCCAAACTGGACAGTCTCTACGTAAAAGAATGAATGGACACAAATCAGACGTCAAGAATTATAACATTCAAAAACCAGTTGGAGAACACTTCAATCTCTCTGGTCACTCGATCACAGACCTAAGAGTGGCTATACTTCAACAAAAAAGCTTCAAAAACAGACTCCAACAAGAGACTGCTGAATTGGAATTAATTTGCAAACTGGATACAATTAACTTAGGCTTGAATAGAGACTGGGAATGGATGAGTCATTACACAAAGTAAAACTATTTCCCCATGGTATTTCTCCCTCCCACCCCACCCCCCACTGTTCCTCTGATATTCTTGTTAACTGCTGGAATTAGCCTACCTGCTTGTCACCATGAAAGGTTTTCCTCCTTTCCCCCCCCTGCTGCTGGTGATGGCTTATCTTAAGTGATAACTCTCCTTACAGTGTGTATGATAAACCCATTGTTTCATGTTCTCTGTGTGTGTGTATATAAATCTCTCCTCTGTTTTTTCCACCAAATGCATCCGATGAAGTGAGCTGTAGCTCACGAAAGCTTATGCTCTAATAAATTTGTTAGTCTCTAAGGTGCCACAAGTACTCCTTTTCTTTTTGCAGATAACTGTTTATTACAGATAAGTATGCTAAAAGAATGTTAAGGTTGGCAAAGTATAGCACTGAAATGTTAGGAAATGCCAGAATTAAGGTTGGGGACATTTGTCCCCTTTTGTGAATTTTATATACTCTATTGTATACAGTCTTTAATTATCCTCCCTTCTAGCCCCTCTGCATTTGACTCAGGTTGTTTTCTCTTCCATGATTTTTGAACACATTGAGAGAACAGTCTCCTTGCACTCAGCTCTGATACCTTGAGCCACAACTCCCTGCAGCAGGTGGGAGGATCAATTGCAGGGAAAATTCTGCTTGGCCTCCACAGTTCTGGGCTGAAGCATGCTCTTTGCAGATGGAATATTTGGAGAATTTAGCTGCCAAACTCTAACAAATCTTTACTGAACATATTTGAATTGAATTTTCACAAAGGTTTATGACTTGGCCAAAATAAGGCAGAAATTCATGAGGACAGCAAAAAGCACACACCTAACAAAAAGACAGCCCCTTGCCAAATTTTAGGTTGTTCCAGAACACAAAGGCACTAGGGCTTCTCAAAGAAATGGTTGTAAGGTTGTTTTTTTGTTTTTTTTTTTAATTCAGGCAAAACAACATTATTTCCCTAATCTAACTCTTCAAAACAGCGAAACCATTTCTGCTGAAACTTTCAAAATAAATTCTGACTGCACAAAACATTTCAATCTGAATGCTTAGAGTTTGGGAAACTTATAAGCAACTGAAAACAGGATCTTATAGTGGGAAATGTTGGGCAACCTTAACTATATGGGGGGAGGGGGGGAGACTCCAAGCAATAAATATTAAAGTAAGTTAATTATTTTCTGATAATTAAAATATAGAGTGTGTGAGAGAGTGAAAGAGGAAAAAAATGCATTGCTTGTGAGGTACTCTACAAATTTAAATCATTATTATTATGAGAGGCAGTATCCTGGAACACAAATGTCAATAGAAATTAAAATTCTGATATCTACCATATGGCTATAGTCAGGTTGTTGGTTATAGTGTGTTGATAAAAGAAGAAGATTTTGCTAACTGGAAACTGCTCTCCATTGTACCAGCTGACCTTTGAGGCTCTGCTGTAATAATACTTTAAATTCCAAAAACTGCAATTCTAACTCAAAATTATGGAGTTTTGCATGGATTCATTTGAACTATAATTGATGGTCTAACACAGAGACTGTGCTATATGATTTATTTGGTACAGTGTTATCAGCTAATTTAGAATGTAATTATCAGCATCGTTCCTTTCAACTATTCTTATGTACATAAAAAGAAAGAGGATTTATAGGTGTTCCCCAACAGAGAAGAAATCACTTGGCCCTTTAGAGGTCTATTAAGTTCAAGCTATTAATTGTTTCCCACTAGATTTCTCCTTATAGTTATTTTAATATTCAAAGGGCAATTCTATACCTCTTTACCCATTAATCAGGAATAAAGAACATCGACTGCAGTACATAGTATTTCCTGCTGTCATCTTGATAAATATGGATCAATTAAATAAGTATTGTATTATATGTACACTATATATGGCTAATCTCAATTTATGTGAGAAGTATGGCAAACATTTTCTAAAATGGATGCGTAAAGTTAGGCTCCTAAATCCATAAATGTGGCCTGATTCTCTGAAGTGCTGAGCACCAAAAAATCCCATACAAGTCAATGAGAATTGTAGGTGTTCAGCATCTGTGACAATACGACCCATTTTTTTAAGGTTGCAGAATTGGATTCAGCCTAATATTAAATTGAAAATCGTTGATTTGTGTTGCCACTTATTCTGGGACTGATTCTTCATATCAGTTTTCTTCAATGGTTCCCCCCAATAAGGAGTGCAGAATTTGGCTTTAAAGTTGTAGGGTGGGATTTTCAAAAGTGACTCAGTAGCAGCTGTGTTAGTCTGTATTCGCAAAAAAGAAAAGGAGTACTTGTGTCACCTTAGAGACTAACAAATTTATTTGAGCATAAGCTTTCGTGAGCTACAGCTCACTTTATCGGACGAAAGCTTATGCTCAAATAAATTTGTTAGTCTAAGGTGCCACAAGTACTCCTTCTCTTTTTTTTTAAGTGACTTAGTCGGCCCAAGTCCTATTGAAAGTAAAATACATTGCGATTAGTTATATAAAGGGTGAAATCCTGCCATTTAAGCCAAAGACAAAACTCTCATACTTCAATGGGGCCATGATTTCAATTAGATATATTGTTTTGTTGAGAGTCAGTGAGACTTTTGCTCCTAAGTTACTTAGTTGCTTTTGAAAATAATTCAGGTAGGTATTAGGTTTAGGCAGGATTTTTACAATTGCATCTTTAACAGCCCATTCAAACAAGCAAGAAAACCAAACCAAACCCTTGGTTCCAGGTTCTGGAATTTCCACTACCCAAATCCCTAAAATAAAAAAGATGCTTAGAACATAATTAGCAATACATTTTTTTAACTAAACTATAAAAGCGTTTGTTCATTTTTTCAGCATAGAAATGAATAGTTCTTGACTTAACACTAATGGCCTATTCATGTGGGACGTATGACTGGCTGTGTTCAAATATAGTTTTTTTTTTGTTAACAAAAGAAAAGTGAATTAGGAGATTGCTCAAGTTATGGACCCTTGTATACCCAGAACATACATCAGAGATGCTGGGTAACCATTAGCCTCATTAGCAGGTGCTGAATCCATATATTTTTAAAAAACCCTCATTTCTTTTCAATCTTTGAAACCCAAATAATCAATATTCTATATGAGTAAAATTCACCCTAGTGTGAGGCCACATGTAAGACTTTTCATGTCACATAAGCCCCACTGTGGAGTTCAGAGAGCTTTGTGTTCTCGATGAAGGTTGCATACTGGATCCACATATGTAAGTATCTAGGGACAATCTGTGGGGAAGCCAAAAGAGGGGCTACTTGTGCCTACCCCGATTCAGTGGCCAGAACCAGTTAGAGAGAGAGTGGACAAACTGGCTGCAGTCTCTGCTCCAGTTTGTAGAATTAAAGTCACCTCAGAGGTGGAGGTGTTGCATTGTGCCTGTGGATGGTGAAGGCTGATGTGAAGTCTGTGCCTGCCCTCCCTGGTTAGTTCCCTGTACAAAGATTTAATCAGGTTTAATGGGTGAATTTCACATTAACAGGACCATGCTTCATGAATGGTACAATGACAGAGTTCCCAGCTCCACTCCTTCCCAGCAGCCACTACATCTCCCCTCTGCCTATGACTGGGTGACAGATGACAAATTCTTCAGACCCAGTGACAATGAATTCTTCAGACCCTTTTCTTGAACTCCCTTCATCACCCTTCTCTCACCTACATATAACACTATCCATCTGTTTTATGTAAGTTAATAAGGGCATTTGGAAAGCCCTTGTTGCATGATTGTGAATTTAGTATCTGAAATATAATACATAGTGACAAAGTTCCTGCTCTACCTTGGTGGGTCTTGAGCTTATTGGTGGATTTGCTCACCTTGGAGCTTCACAGCAGCCCTCAGCTTGGCTGTTTTTCTGAATTTACTGTCCAGGTAGACTCCTCCTGTGTCTGACCAGGAGTTGGGAGGATTTGGAGACCCAGGGCCCTGTGTAGCTGTCTAGAGTGCCTCCTGGAACAGCTGTGTGACAGCTACAACTCCCTGGGCTACTTCCCCATGGCCTCCTCCCAACACCTTCTTTATCCTCACCATCCTTCCTCCTGGTGCCTGATGATGCTTGTACACCTCAGTCCTCCAACAGTTTGCATTCTCACTCTCAGCTCCTCACATGCACACCACAAACTGAAGTGAGCTCCTTTTTAAAACCCAGGTGCCCTGATTAGCCTGCCTTAATTGATTCTAGCAGCTTCTTGATTGGCTGCAGCTGTTCTAATCAGCCTGTCTTAATTGTCTCCAGAAAGTTCCTGATTGTTCTGGAACCTTCCCTATTGTTTACCTAGGGAAAAGGGACCTCCTTAGCCTGGGGCTAATATATCTGCCTTCTATTACTCTCCTATAGCCATCTGGCCTAACCCGTCACAATATATATTATTCAGGGGCATACTACCCTTGATTAGCCCATAGAACAAGAGTTAGCATAATTCCTTAGCATAATATCTAAAACTCTTCATTAAAATAAAAGGTTATTTATACTGTACATATATTGTAAAGCTTCGCCTGGCCAACTTTTGGCTGGGGTGTGGTCTGCTTTTAGAGCAGAGCATTGCTAAGATAGTTACATGGACATTTTTCACTTGTTCCTCTTATATGGAGACAGTGAACTCAGCACTTTTCTACATAAATTACATCTACAACAAGTACGTGAGTAGAAGAAGACACAAGGCCATATTTTCGAAACTTTGGTTGGTCCTTAAGTTACACCCAAAATACTGCTTTACACACCCTCACTATTGCGTGCACTGGAAAAATGCATAAACTAACACTAATAAGTAATTGCCATGTCCAAATAGATTTGTATGTACAAACTTGGGTTTTGCACACGTAATTAGTTGAATGGGTGTATTTTCTGGACACAGGGCAGGGCCTCAATTTTGAAAACATCACAGTTAATTCAGAGAACTTTTGTTTGCTTTCATTGCCACCATCC